>NC_092802.1:19737101-20050739 GCF_918797505.1 Bemisia tabaci | reverse complement strand
AAAGCTTATAGCCCTCGGTCGTTCGTCTATCAAATTAATGGAAGTTTATGGATCAGATAAAAATGTATGCGCTTCAAGGCATGTTCGTTACCTGTGGCACAGTGGCGCACAGAGGGCCAGGAATCGAATTTAGCTGGACAAAAGTCCATTTTGGCTTGTCCGGAAAATTCGAAAATAGACACCACTGAGCGATAAGGTATATCATGGAGTATCTGTACATCACTGGGTTTGGAGGTCTTATCACTAATAAGACTGCGATGCCAAGATTTTCCCGAGCGCGCGTGGTGTGTTGTTCTCCCAGTGATCAACTGGAGAGAACTTTCCTTTCACCCTGGGCCGTTTAATCAATGTAAAATCTCGTAAAATCTCGATCGCTAGTGAGATTTTCCTCTGTTCTCTTGTAAAAAATCGCTTGAAAGAGCGATTTTTTGTATGTGTGAGTGCGCTCCCATAAGATCTGATGTAACCGCTTATCGTATTAGTGCGTATTTTACAGGGGTTTTTCGAGACTATCGGTAGTCGCTGTTCGATACGTCGATACGTCGATTCAATTCTAGACATACCAACCCTTTCCTACAAAATACCCTGTTCCTTCTGAGTTTCCTTAACTTTGCCTTCTTTAACTCCGTTTCTAAATAAACTGTATTAATTATCTGAAGTTCTTTATATCTTAAAGCTTCAATTTCCAATACGAATTTCCTAACTTTTTCACCATTTTCCTTATAAAACAAAATCAATTTACGTATGTACTTTTTACCCTTGTGTTTAGCGCTTGTTTCATTTGTGCGTCAGCTTTGATACAATGGCGGATTGTTTACGTTCATTTTATAGTTGAGCATTTTCCAATTTTTTCCTTTAAATCTCTTCGAAAAAGTCCCAAAATGACTTAGCACTCTTTAAATAAGTAATTCACCCCTTCAACTTAACATTGATGGTACTTTGGATGGTTCCACCTTTTGCAGTGAGAGAAACTGAATTGCCGAGTTTCTGAGCTGGCTATGGCTGGCTCCTTGGTTTGTCCGTGTCCTTCGGTTTGATTTGTGATTTGTGCAACTTCCTTAATGGATAATCTTACTTATCAAAATACTCTTTGACTGTGCGTGGAGTGTAATTTTGTCTTGAGTCTTGACAGCATTAGCACCATGTGAATCAAAATTTCAATCAACTCCATTTTTGCCGCAGGGTAGGGATCCTTTAGCTATCCTACCGCTATCAGAGTGCTGTCGAGAAACTAATCACAACTGTCGGTATGTTCTGTTGAGCAGTTATGTAAATATAAAACGGTTGTATTTGTTAGTCAATTTCTTTTGTATGTGAACAATAACTGAATGTCCAGAATTCCAAACATCTGACTGTATCTCAAGTATATGTCGGAAATATTTATCAAGGTCAGAGTTTGTGAATCCTTGGCAGCAGTTAATGAATTTCCCCTAAGTAACAACTTCGCTCAACAAAGTTTGGTAAGTAAGTACAGCTCAGATCCACCATCGTACACATATAATTACATATTAGTTTAAAATCAGTGCGAGTAATGTTTTGAGGGTAAAGTGTTCTCTATTCTCCAACATTTATTAGCAGGGGTGCGAATTGCGCGGAGGCTGAGAGGTACTTGTTATTTTTCTAGATTTTTCAGATTTGCAATTTTTGTGGAATACTTACTGTGACTTTGGCACACATTCTAAAATTAACAAGAAATTCCACAAAAGTTTGATCAGCGCGTTGTGCTGACCTTCTTGCGAGAACCTAGCCCGAAGCTGAAAATTGCAGAGGCATGAAACAATGTTCACTTTGGTTTGTGAGATTTTCTTATAAACTTGGCATCCTCATATTTGTCCGACTTTTACCAAAATAATCTTGAAATTATCTCTCCCATCACCACATAGCAACAAAATTAGCATAAACATTCTTGATAAGAGGTGGCATAGTATCCAGAGACCCCTGAGAGTTTTGTATTAAATACTAATGATGCTCCTCTGGCAGAATTAAAAATTGACCATTCTAAACTGCATACTCATATCAACAGCTCTTGCTGACAACAACCTGCTACCTTCATCAACTTAATCTAACCCTAGTAGCATTGACTCTTAAAAAAAATCTTAAAAAAACCGGAAATTTGAAGAAAATAAAACTCAAAAAAAAAAAATGTTGAAATACTCTTATCAGGAAACCCTTTTTTCCTGCTTTCTGAAGTAAAATAAATGTTAAATTTTAAGTAAAATCATTTAACTATTTCAAATAAATTTTAACTTTAAAAAATGGGAAAAAGTTCTTAAAAATATATTCAATTTTAATACTTTTTGCAAGTCTTCATCCCTTCAAATTTACTAGTTTTTTAATCCATTTTGTAATTAAAAAACGCTAAAAAAAGGGTTTCCTGATAAGAATATTTTAACAGTTCTTTTAAGTGTTAAATTTCCCTCAAATTTACTGGTTTTTGAATTAATTTTTTTTTTTTCTTTCCTAATCTTTTTTGTTAAATATGTGGAGAAAAAAAAGGAATAAAAGCTAAGAAGAAAAAACCCGAAAGAGGATTCCCTAAAACATTATTTTGATTAGTTCTTATCTGCAGCCTGGTTGTTAAAATTTTGTACCTGTCTATTGGACTTGAAAAGTATAGGGTGTAATGAAAATATGTTATTAGTGTGTCTCAGCAGTCACTATTGCGCATCTCGCTTTCTCCGGCTGGATAATCGACAAACTAAAGGCACCCCCTCAGTGAAAAGCGAGATGTGCAACAGTGACCGCCAGAACCCACCAATCACATACATCTATTACAGCCTAAATTGTCACGTCCAAAAGGCAAATATAAAAGGAAAAGAAACAGTCACGCATTACATTTAAAAACTAGAGGAGAAAGGCTTCATAGGATCCATCTCAACAATTAAGTAGGAAGATAAAATTTGAAGCCAGAATTGAACATTGTGAAAATTATGCCATAATTTATTCCTAATAAACAAACTTAAGAAGAAGGAACATTTTAACAAAAAGCCAATGGTGAAAATAACAATTTGGAATAAAATTTTGGAAAAGAAACAATTTCAAAACCTACGTATAATAATGAACAATGTACTAGATACCTACTTTAATACAGTATTATAGGTATTAGCCTTAACGGTAACATTTAATACTTCACAATTACAACATTCAAATTTACTAAGACTATATTCAGTCACTGTAAGGGGTAACTTATGGCATCATATATCACAAAAATTACTGAACAAGGAAGCTGTAGCTCTTTAAGTGCATTTAAAAGATAACAAAAGCCTCATTTTCACCCACCACTGGAAAAAGAGGTAGCCTAGATCAAGAGTAAAACCTCATGAAAAATATAATTGAAGGAAATATACTGCAGATTTAAGCATATATTTACTAAAATAAATAAAGAATTTTTCAGACGAAGAGTCTTTCGACTTGATTTCTAGAAAGGATCAGCTTGAATCAAGAGCCATTTATAATTTTCAGGAGGCTATACTCTAGGTCCAAGCGACTTCTTTTTCAGGGATGGAATATGATCCTCTATTTTGGTTCAAAGACGTAAGTGTTCCCTGTCTGGCATTGAATAATCTCATGACATGGCACTTGAGTGTCCTGATCTCCAACTTCCTAGAATGAAACAATGCTTCAGAAAATTAATAGGAGGTGTCTATAGAAAATTAGACTATCAGTCTCATCAAATGATAATTCTTAATAATACTGAGAAAAAACCTGAGTTAAGTTAAGAGATAAAAAAAGGGCAAATAAAACATGTCTCGAAAGTACAGTCTGGAGTCCTGATCTCCAACTTCCTTGAATGAAACATTGCTTAAGAAAATTAATAGGAGGTATCTATAGAAAATTAGACTATCAGTCTCATCAAATGATAATTCTTAATAATACTGAGAAAAAACCTGAGTTAAGTTAAGAGATAAAAAAAGGGCAAATAAAACATGTCTCGAAAGTACAGTCTGGAGTCCTGATCTCCAACTTCCTTGAATGAAACATTGCTTAAGAAAATTAATAGGAGGTATCTATAGAAAATTAGACTATCAGTCTCATCAGATGATAATTCTTAATAATACTGAGAAAAAACCTGAGTTAAGTTAAGAGATAAAAAAAGGGCAAATAAAACATGTCTCGAAAGTACAGTCTGGAAATATCAAAACACAAAAAAACATAAGTATAATCAGGGCACAAAAACTTCATTAAATGAAACCAGATTTTAAGCGATTTCACAGATTTGTTTTGGCGAAATTAGATTGCTAAGATTAGCAACACATTGATTGCTTTTTGCAATATGCTGATGAATTGCACTCTGGGTGGCATGGATTCTCTTCGACGTAAGAGACCCTTGAAATTTGAGTGGAAAGTGTTGCGTAAATATTACATAATTTTCAAGTAAATGGGCCTGTTGCAAACTTTTGCAGGGCAAAAATAAGAGTCATTCCTTACAGATAGACACTAGGTGAGTGCATTATCTTACAATGTATCAAAAAAAAAGCATGATACCAATACCGCAAGAAATGTTTTGCATACTCTGGTGCATGATAAAATCACCAAAAAGTTTACATGGGCTGGACAGTCCAAACAAGGACAAGAACATAAATATCCTTTTGTGGCGATGAAGCTAAAAAGTGTTGTTTTGGGTAAGGATTACTTCAAGTGCTTCCTCTTTAGTTCTAAGTAAGTATTTTTTCCTTAAGCCATGAGTGATAATGGAGTTGTTGCCAAATCTTCTGACAGACAGTTGGCCAGATTTAAAGGTGGGCTAAATAAACTTACCCTCACAATTTAGGGGGGGGGGGGGGTCTTACGTTTTGAAACACTATCTCCTTTGTTATTAGTCTTGAACGTGCAATGAGGGAGGAAGTTATTGCGATTTTGAAAGGTTGAAAAGAAAGACACTCACTAAAATGGAAATCTCGGTTGTCGATACGCCACTCGCCGTGGGGTGACAAACAGCCTAGTCTTGTCCTGTTAATGACACATCGAATTTGAGCATATGAACTAAGTCTAAAATCCAA
The DNA here is from genome assembly GCF_918797505.1 of Bemisia tabaci. Taxonomy (NCBI): domain Eukaryota; kingdom Metazoa; phylum Arthropoda; class Insecta; order Hemiptera; family Aleyrodidae; genus Bemisia; species Bemisia tabaci. The sequence goes on along the minus strand of NC_092802.1, from coordinate 20,045,739 downwards.
TCTTTTATTTGCCAAATTTTTTTGAAGTTTCACTCTGTCTCTCCTTCAATTACAGGATTATGAATATAGCATAAAGTAACTGCCGACGCTGATGGACCGATAATGTATGCTCATTATCATAACTGTCAAATTTAAATAGATAGGCCACTTATCATTTTGGCAACTGGCAAAAGTTTACAACAGGCCCATTGAGTAATTGAGTAATTTTCGAGTAATAATTGTTGAAAATTGGCAAGATTAAATATTGCCTTCCTTCATTTATCGTGAATGGGAATAGCGTTAAATGTGAACACATAGTAAATAGTCAAAATATTTTAAATTATAAGAAGCATTAATGAATGCTAGTGGATACGTAAAGAAAAGGCAAGCAAAAAATTAGAAATTCAATCAGCATCATTGTTAACAATTAACATCAGTAATGTCATCGTCTCTGTCCTCATTAGAGCGATCTTCGCCTTCGGCATCTTCGTCTTGTTCATCTGAGTCCATGATTTCAATTCTTTCATTATCATCCGATGTAGGTGGTGGCAATTCTTCATCAGATTCTGATTCTGATTCTGATTGTAGAAGTAATTTCATCTGAACCCTGCAGACAAAAAGAATAGAATACTGAGCATGTGAAATTGCTTCCTACAATAATGAGCAGAGAGAAACACATCTTCTCTAGGACATTAGAAAAGAAAAAGTACTGAAATGTAATGAAGTAATCAAAGAAATCTGCTACACTTAGATATTGTTTTATCATAGGAGAAAAAAGAGGAGGTGGTTGCATTGATCAAGCATTTGAAAGCATTGAAGCATTTTGAGGATTTGTTTGACCCATGACACAGGCCGGTACAAGATGGTGTCAATATTCCGGCCAATCCGAAATTCAACGTTATTCAACGCTTTTCCTTAATTTTATTGTAGTGTTTGATGAAGGTTAAGGAGAAACAGTCTTCAGGAGTCTCTGTCTTCCTTTTACTTTTGCTTTCCTTCTAACTTTTACTGTAACTGTTTTGTTAATTTTTTTTTCTTTTTAATAAAAACCACCATCAAGTGATACACTCTTGGAAGAAGGATAAAAAAGGACTCATTATGGAAGTTGCAGATTGCTATTTTGATACGTGCTAAAATGATGGTCATTTAAAGAAACACATTAAAAATCTTGGAAATAATGAAAATGGAGAATGGCAACTTTCACCAAAACTTTGATAGATATTCATACTCCACTCGCAGACGCCCCCTTTCGTATTTATTGCATTATTGTAATTGGTCTTTTCGAAAAAATCATTTAGATTGAACTTACGGCTTAGGAGCTGCAGAGGCCTTGTGTGCTTGGGTTCTCTGAGAGAACCATTGGTTAATCGAAACCGAGATGTCACTGTCTTTAATTACTTTCTTTTGTAACAGCATGGTTGCATCTGAAAGAAAGAAGGGGCTTTTTTTATTTCACACAAACTTTATGAGACATAAAAATAGTCAAAACTGTGAATAAAACAGAGGAGACTTGACTATGTTGATCAACTGGCCAAAATGATACGTGGCCTATCTATTTAAATTTGACAGTTATGATAATGAGCATACATTATCGGTCCATCAGCGTCGGCAGTTACTTTATGCTATATTCATAATCCTGTAATTGAAGGAGAGACAGAGTGAAACTTCAAAAAAATTTGGCAAATAAAAGATTGGATTTTAGACTTAGTTCATATGCTCAAATTCGATGTGTCATTAACAGGACAAGACTAGGCTGTTTGTCACCCCACGGCGAGTGGCGTATCGACAACCGAGATTTCCATTTTAGTGAGTGTCTTTCTTTTCAACCTTTCAAAATCGCAATAACTTCCTCCCTCATTGCACGTTCAAGACTAATAACAAAGGAGATAGTGTTTCAAAACGTAAGACCCCCCCCCCCTAAATTGTGAGGGTAAGTTTATTTAGCCCACCTTTAAATCTGGCCAACTGTCTGTCAGAAGATTTGGCAACAACTCCATTATCACTCATGGCTTAAGGAAAAAATACTTACTTAGAACTAAAGAGGAAGCACTTGAAGTAATCCTTACCCAAAACAACACTTTTTAGCTTCATCGCCCCAAAAGGATATTTATGTTCTTGTCCTTGTTTGGACTGTCCAGCCCATGTAAACTTTTTGGTGATTTTATCATGCACCAGAGTATGCAAAACATTTCTTGCGGTATTGGTATCATGTTTTTTTTTTGATACATTGTAAGATAATGCACTCACCTAGTAAAAAGAAAATTGAGAAGACAATGAAATTTCTGTGAAAAATGTTGCACAATGAAATGTACAGTATATGATTTTACTGAAATGTTTTGCCAGCTGAGACCTTACGCAACATAAAAAAATTAACATTTAAATGATGATAACAAAAGTAATCTCTAACTGATTATTTTCATGAGCTAAAATCACTCAAGTACCCTCCTTTTTAGATAAAACTGTGATACATTTAAGAATTTAGTGGGATTCGTATTAGCTGTGAGAAAAACTAGTTGGAACAAAACCAAAGAAAATAATTATGTAGACTTACAAGATTTACATAAAAATTGGGGTTTTCAAGTTTCTCCTCCATGCGTTTTACTGCTGTAATTGACCTCATTGGCAGAGGCTCCATTACAGAGAAATCAACGTCATGCAGCATAAGTTGATTGGGAAGTTTTTCCTTTGTTGCAGCAGATGAAGAAGAACTGTTCTGTTCGCTCCTCATATTCTTTAAAATAGTTTTTATTTCAGCCCTGTGCTCATACTGGGTACCTAAATCAGAAAAATGGGATGCATTTTGATCAAATTTATCAGAAGGGAACCAAACAAGTACAATGTTACTGAGATAGGACAACTTCACCTTTATCCACAAAAATTGAAAGGATGTAGTTAGGGAAGTGAACTCCTCCAAATCATTATCTTTCAAAATTACCAATTTTTTGGAGTATCTAAAAATAAAAACTGAAAAAGGTTTTTTTCTTAATAAGTATAGGAAATTGCTCAATTTTAGCAGCATTGCATGCGGCTGGGTTCCTTTCTTGAAAATTCAACTTACTTAATGAAACAAATATTTTCGTATACCAATGAGGAGGCGAAAACCTTAGCATGATCGAGGAACCTATCAAAATTAGGAGTTATGATTATTAACGTACTGAGCATTGAAAATATCATTGACAGCAATGCTTTTTGAAGAACTCCAATTACTTATATGTATTCATTCAATTGTGAGTTCAAATTTGTTTCGTTACCTGTTAAAAAAAATAAATAAATAAAAATTGTATTTTGCGTTAATCACAATTGCATCACCTATTCCACATTCAGCTGAAGGAAACTATACAGTTCTCGATTTTTAAATTTACAGTATAGTAATTTAAAAGGTGAAGAAAGAAAAAACGATCGGGCATTAACTGTCAAGCTGTAGAACCACAAAACGGGCAAAATTATGTGCAACTTTAATAACTTTAAGAGAATTGCAAACATGGTAATCACTGTCTTCTATCCTTCATAAACCCTCAAGTTTTACATGACTAAGAGATGGCATGGGGAAGTGAGGGGACTGATTAATTCCTACCGAATATAAATTAGAAAGTGTTCATCTCAATGCTATGCAGTATGTTGAGAAGTTCAACTTGGGTAGAATAGGTAAACTTACATGAAATTTGACAAAGACCAGCCGCCAGAGATTCGTTTGTTATCTCACCCTGGGATGAACATTTATGGTACTTCTTATGATGAGGACAGTTCAAGTTCTGCCCTCGGTCTTCCTTTGCTCGTTTCAATGACTTTGAATTCGACACTGCAGACTCATTTTTTGATGATTTATGAATACTAGTTCCAGGCGAGTCTTTGGTTGCAGCGACTTTAGCTGAAGATGTAGGATGTTCAGTAGCAGATGTATCTTTTACTTCGGACAGGTTGGATGGAGATGTAAGCGATTTCTTCACAGATGAGCCTTTTGCTTCAGTCTGGCTTGGTGAGGGTGTTAAAAACTTTTTTCCAGACAAGCTCTTTCCTTTGAGCGGTTTAGAAGGAGGGATAGGAAGCGTATTTACAAATGCTGTAAACTTAGCCACCTCTTCTTGTTGTTTTTGGTGCACTTTCGATTTTGGTGTCTCAGATTTAGACGATAATTGAGCTTGTTTTATGGCGTTTGCTACCACCTCTGATCTGATGCGGGGCCGTTTATTCTGACTCCTCTCATCCTCGCTTTGTTTTGCTAACTTCTTTCCTTTAGAAACTCTGACTAAATCTGCCAAGGCACTTGAATAATCATCTGGAAATATAGAAACACAATCAAATAAGCGCTTGCGTTAAAAAGGTTTTTCCAATACCTATCCTGGTAGCAAAAGTACCTGTTTCGGACATATCCTAAACATTTCTTTGGATGCTGAAACACGATTATAGGTAGTGTCTAGAAAGGAGTCTTCAATGGGTTAGGTTACACCTTAGGCTGATCTTCAGTGCTTAATTTTGATATTCTAAAAACTCATTCTAAGAAAGTCTTACGGGCCAGAAAAATAAACATAACTTTGCTATCAGCGTAAATCTTAATAATGATAAAAAAAATAAATAAAAAATATATCTAACCATCCATGTTTTTCCAAACCAAAAAGCTACTTTCTCACTCCTTTCCTGAAGATAAGAATGACTTGTTGCCTACAGCAGCATTAAAATTATGTACTTTTCGAATGTTTTGTGCTTAATCAGTTATAGATCAAATTCGGTAGGCAATAAGGAAACAAGCAAATTAGGGGGCTGCAGAAAACATGGAATTGAGGAATCCTGACTTTGCGTATGATCAGGAAAGTCAAGAGGTTTCTTGGTTCTTGGTTTCAAGAGGTTAAGCAAATTACCGGAATCTGTCAACGATTCTTCGAAACATTTGAGAAAAGTTTAAAATTGTATGTAGCAGAGCACCGTACAAAATTTTGAAATCAAGCCAGCATGCACATTCCAGCATTTTGCACAGATCCTTAAAAATTATGAAAACTAAGGAGGATTTTTTTCTTAAGAAGCCCTGACAAGTTGAAGAATAGGTATGTCAAAACATGAGAGCTTCTTTCAAGGGTCCAATTAGAAATATTAAAGGTACTAACTCACCATAGTCACTTTCAATTATTTCTACTTGAATAATGGTGAAATCTCCAGTTTCAGCTAGATCAGTACAGGTTTTAACCATAGCCTCCAACTCCTTCCCCGTCGCATTGGGAAATTTAGCATCAAATAAAACAATTTTCTTTCCTTCTACTTCAATTTCTTTGGTTGTTTCCATGATCCATTTACTGCAGATAATGTCGAGCTCCTCTTCTGGACCGTGATGGAATTTTACTAAGGTCCAAAGACAATTCTTCACCGAGGAACGGCTGGTTGAGCCCTGTAATTGAAATTAAGAGAATTTATAAAAATTTTCAATTGAATTAAAATGTAAGTTTTCTCCAGGGGGAAAAAAGTGCAATAAATCCTAAACGGAGTTGTCTTAATTTTGGTCAAGGTTTTCTCTTTTCTTATGCTGTTTGTTCTGGTTGCTTGTTTGTGTGAGGGCTGGTTCAATTCAAAATTAATACTGCCTGTTGTGTGCCTCTTTCTTAATTTCTTAAGTGAATATAAATTTTTTAAAATTGCAACACTCCTGAACTCTGATTATCCAAGTCTTACGCAGTTATGGACGTAATTTAAACAGAAATTCAAATTCTTTTTTCATTCTTTGGATGTTTCAATGATGTACACTAGATTTAGAATGAATTTCTTTGGTGGATCTATCAGAAAACTCAATCCGTTGGAATGTTCTCATCAAACATCAACCGGTCCTCAGTAATAGTGCTTAAATATTGAAATTTCCATTCATACAAATGCAGCAAAGAGTAGAGTTGATGACTGATGAGTGCATTACAATGGTTTGAATGTTCCAAGTGGTCCAATGAGGAATTAGTGATAAGGATGATAAATTTTCAAAGGAGGTAACATAATTATAACTATCTGCAAGTCATTATTTTCAAACACTCCAAGTTGAATGGCCTCCACACACAGAAAAAATGCAATTATTTCTTCACTTAAGAAGTTGACCGATGCAGTAAGGATACCTGCTTCCTTACCAAATCGGTACTTATTCTGCCTGTTGTGAATTAGCTAAGGACAGGACAAGGCAAAGCGTTGAAAATAAAGTAGGAGCAAGAGCAGGAAACAGTGGGAAAAATCAATTTGTACTGAAGCTTGCCATGAGGACTTTCATACTTACAAAAGAGGAGAAAAGCTGAGGACAAGAGATATTCAAAAATTTGACGGTGTAAGATCAGAATGCAATAATGGGAGGACAACATATTCTTCTTCGTTAAGAGGTACACGTACGTATTTCACAACGATTTCAGACAAAGGCCAAGTGCGTACGGTTTTAGACGGATTGGAAACACTTGATATTCCGTATAATTGGCTATCAGGCATAGGCTCCATGAAAAAGTTACTTTTCTGCTCAAATCTTTTTCCCACAACATATTTAACGCCATTTTTTCTATCATGAATAAAGTTCATTGCAATAATGACGTCTCCGGTTTTGGTCCCACAAACGCAGTCCCCTAACTTGTCCACTGAGAGTTTGAAGGCCGGGAATTGAGCCGTTTTATATTGTACACCTTTGCATAACAAAGGAACTGGCCCATCACTGTGCTTATCCAAAAGTTCACCATTCAAGCTCTTGTTTTTGGCGTAGTATTTGGCCTGCCAATATTCTGAGGAAAACAATTCTGCCAGTCTTCTGCCAAGTTGTTGTAGTGCTTTGGCACGCCCTCTGGTGTATTTTGAAAAAAATTGATTGAAGTTCTCAAATGGCCATGCTGATATACAATCTATAGTGAAGTCTTCAATACTTCCTATAAAGTACTCTACATCCTCCCACAAGTGATTTAGAGTGTGGCAGTTATGAGAGACAAACTTCACTCCATAAAGCAATTTGATGTTTTCGACGAAATGAAACAATAATGATTTAGCGTAGTTCCTGTTTTCAACGTTTGCACAAAGGACCGCACTGTGGTATATGCGCATTGCTATTGCTAGCTCAAGAAAATGCAAATATTGATTACGTCCCAAAATTCGTCTCAAAATCACAGGACCCAAGTACAACAGAAATAAACGTACTTCTGTGGCTTTCCAGATACTGATGTTCTTTAGGTCCCTCGGCCTCCTTGAAAACTCAGATGGTATAAAATAGAAGCAGCGCTCTAACCTTACTTGCAATTCTCTACGCAGAGCTGGTGACAATCTGTGGGGTCGCTTTCCTTTAACCCACAATGTTATCAGCCCTTTGACAACACCGATGTATACTAGATGCATTGGATCTAATATAAAACTTCGGGTAAAATTTAGCCCAGGGAGCTGCAGCAGTGGGGTTTCTCCCACCTGAAATTTTCTGTAAAGTTTGGCTCTGAATTTAGTATCTTCTCTTGGCCGACTGTTTAATTTTGGGAAAACTCTTCTATGAGCAACAGTTCTTCCTCTTGAAGTGCAGCGAAAGCATGAAAAATATCCTGTATGCGAAACTGTTGATAAAATATAAGAGCGAGCGGGGGTATCACAACAAAATCCAAATATGTCAATTTTCACTGGGACACCATTGATGGAAAAATTATTATTTGCGATAATATCTAGAAGTTCATCAATGAACGGCTGTAAAAAAGCCTTCACGTCTTCAGGCTTCGTTTTACCATAGTAGAGGCCAATAACGAACACTTTATTGGCTAACGAAGGAATGCAGGGAACCATCATTAGAATTGTCCATAATGAGTGCGTAGTATTTTTATACAACTGAACTCCGTCAATGTTGAACAGTAGGGACAAACATGTGACTACAGTAGTCAGAAGAGAAAATGCGAAATTTAACTGTTTGCGCAGTCCAACATGGATGTATTCACCTGGGTCAACTTTAATTAGCTTGAGTGGTTCCTTAGGGGTGTGCAAGATCGAACGAGCATCTTTTTTCAACTGAGTAAAGCACTCCGGATGAGTATCTTTCAGACCTTTGCAGAGATCTGAAAGAGCAACATGAGTGATTCCGTGCTTAAGAGCCCAGCTACGAAGAAATTCATGCAGTTCAGAAAGCTCATCATTCACTGCAGGACCATCCGCTTTGAGAGATTCACAGTATGAGAAGAATTCTTCATCATCCATTTCACTCTCGGTATCATCATCTGTATTGTCTGAATCAGAGTGCAATGGGCCATTATCAGAGCATTCAAAGACATTAGCATCAAATTCATCTCCCGAATCATCACTTTCAGATTCATAACTGTTCACCGAGTAGTTGTTAGAATTTTCTTCCACACTAGCTACTCCTTCAACATTCGGATCAGAATGATGATTCGCTGGTGCTTCAGGAAAGGTAGAATTAAAGAGAGTATCATTTATGTCAAGATTTTCAAGGATGGGTTCTTCTTTGGATGCAGAATAAGAATCAAAGGAAATATTTGAGTTTAAGTTTTGAACGCAGGTGCTTCCTGAGAAGGAGAGAGCAATAGAAGTTTCAGATTCATTGAAGCTCTTATTAGACATATCTGGAATCTCTGACACAGAGGTGCTTTCATCATCTGAGAGAATCTCAGTTGCTTTTACTTTGCCTTTACTGAGCCTTTGCTGCCTTTTCCAAAGACCCGCCCTTGTGTACGTGTGAAGAGGTTTTTTTAGAGACGTTTCATCGATAGAAGCCTGCCCAACAGAGTCGTTGAAACTGCTTGTGTCGGAAAAACTTAGATTCGAGGTGATAAGAGAGTTTTCCTCATTTCCAGAGACGCTCGGCACAATTTTACGAACTTTAGCTGGCGAACACTCTGATTCTTCAACAGAGGATTCGTTTTCGAAAACCAATGAGGGGATATTACCATGTCTGCTGCTATCTTTTTTTGGAGTGCTGCAGCTGGGAAAAACAATTTCCAATGAAGGCCCGTGTTCATCCCTCCTTTCGCTACTGCATGAAGACGAGGAAGAGTCATCATCTGGCTCCATACTTTATAAATGATTACAGATGTGAAAGAATGCTTGGTTAAGAATGGTTCAGTTTTCACCGCACGATTTCTGGAAAAAATCACGAGGCGGATACTAAGAAATATTTAAAACGTCCCAAGACAAACCCTCCAAGGGTTAATTGGAACCTTACATGTTAATAGAAGATGAGGTCCCATTCTAATACGAATTTCAGCAGAAAAGTAACTTCTTTGGACAGCCTACAGCCCATAGCCAATGTTTGGGAAATAATCCGCCATGAAACTCGAATATGAAGGGCTTTTATTTTATTGCGGATCAGGGTGGATCGCACTGGATCGGAATCCTGAGCGATCCGGACCGATCCACAGTGTTCCAAATGATAAAAAAATCCAAACTTGGAATTTGGTTTGATTTGGTATTGTTATGTTTTGATGGGGACGGCAAGTTCCTCGCAAAAGGTTAGGATCACATTGGTTCGCGAGCTCGCCCCACCTCGGAAGGGCGATCCAGCGTTGCACCCTGATCCACTTGGAACGCGGCTGAGGAACAGAATAAAAAAATACCGATGTTCACCGTGATCCACAGCGATCCGCATAAAAAAAAGCCCTTAAAAGTAGGTAATGGCAGCATTGCAGGCACGATGTCACAACCTGCAGAAAGGGCATGTTCTGACTTCCTTCAATTACTGAAATCATTCTGTCAATTTGCAAAATTGTGCTGAGGTGTGTCTTAGCTCATTAGTATAGAAAGAAGCACAATTTTAGGTGTGCCTATAACCTGAAAGTACTTACAGCCATGAGCTCTTTTACATAAGCAACTGTCAATTGTACAGACCGACAGTTCGATCAATGACATACTCAGGCTATAAGGGCAGTCGGTGGTGGCCCGCTGCCCACTGTACAGTCACTGCGCATGCATGTGCACACTGACAACTGAACGGTCGGGAACTACATCCTAAGCTGGAAAAGACTCAAATACAACAGTGTAATTCAACATAGACACCACAGCTTTGACGAGCTCCTGACCTCAAATCTGCACTCTCACTTTCATGATAATGGAATTATAATTGTACCTTATTCACCTCTGAACCTAATTCTTAAATTAAAATGGCACGTGCTGATAATGGCAAGGAACAGTTATCATTTAGACTTAAGTAGTAGAATCCTGACGTCTCGAGGGTCCATTGGCCTCGTGATCCCAACGTGAGTACTACAAACTACAAATTTTTTGTGATGACAAGAAAAAATACTTACAACCATGGTGGAAGATTGAATTGAAATTGGTTAATCCGCCGATCTCTAACCTCACAAAATAGCGTGATTAGCGGGAAATGATGATAGGACAAATCAAACACACACTACACAGCACAGGTGCACAGGGCCTAAAAAAGTAAAAACCGCGATAATAAACGGAAATTTTTAAAAACTTCAATTACGCAGATTTCTTCCAATTACGCAGCCATTACACTTTACGATAACGGTCAGTCGGTCACAACACAACACGCGAACACGCAGCGCGTGCCGATGCCCAAGGCGGATAAAGAATGGTGGTCGCATTTCGATTTTGGCTGCCATCTTGAAGCGTTGTGACGTCAGGAGGGTACGGGTTTTGCCGTGCAATCCGAGGTTGAGTTGGCCCCCCCGGCCGCGGCCAGCCCATGTACCCGATGTACCCGATACCGTGTGACGTCCAGAGGGTACGAAATGCGACCACCATTCTTTATCCGCCTTGGCCGATGCCGAACGTTCGAGAAGCCTGGAAGCCCATGGAAGCCTGTATATTCTGTAGCCTGGAGCATAGAATATTCGAGGCAGATCCTCTTTTGCCCCGCGAAATTTGAAACGGCAAAGAGACGTAGGGTGAGATCGGCGGACTTCGCTTTTACCCCGTGGAAACGGTAGGCAGAGCGGGGGTTGCGGAGATTTCAGGAATCGGAGCAAAGCTGCCCTTATTCTGGTAGCTATTACTCTATGATCCAACCGTGATGGGCGGATGGGCGGAGGAACTCAGCGTCTGATCTCGGCTTCATTCTGGAACTCATGGACGCGCCTTGTTTTTCTGCCGAAACGCAACCCGGATTACACAGAGAAATGGAGAGTTTGCACGCATAATTTTTTTGGTGTATTTTCCGAAGAAAATACACTATTGCATTCTCCCATGATGTCGGACCCAGACCCGAGACCTTGTGGAGAGCACCGATGACGGGTCTTAGATTACGAAAATATATTCTACGAGGTTTTCTACTTTTCATTGTATTCGTGTATGAAAGTAGAAGTTGAATCATGAGTTCCTAGGGGTTTTTACGATGACGAAAACACCGTAACCAATTCAAAAGGTAAGGAAATGAAGCGCGGCGTGACATCACAGCCCAGGCTTCCCCATTTGAGCAAATTCACACAGTTCATATCTCCCATACTTATAAACATCGTACAATTTTGAAATTTAAAGAAAAAATTACGGTTTTTCCCAAAAAGTTTTTTAAACTTTTTAACAAGATAAAAAAATTCATAATATTTACGTGGAATAATAGGTTTTCAAACTCTTGACAACATTTAAGAGTTTTTTCATGCAATTTTTCAACCAGTTTTGCAAAGTTCTTTCAAAGATAAAAATTTTCATAAAATTCACTTAAAACAATAGGAGTTCCAACTCTTGCAGACATTCAAAGTTTTTTCATGTATTTTTTTACAAGTTTTTTGAAGTTATTTCTAAAATAAAAATTTTCATAAAATTGACGTAAAATAATAGGTTTTCAAACTGTTAAAAACATTTAAGAGCTTTTTCATGCATCTTTAAATGTTTTTTTTTTACTTTTTTTTAATTAAAAAATTACATTAAAATTACTTAAAATAATAAATTTTCAAACTGTTCAAGCCTTTTAAGAAATTTCTTACGTATTATTTTAAGAGTTTCTTAATTGTTTCTTTAACACTTTAATCAACCGTAAATTAGAAGTAAAATTTAACGTAAAATTCTCTTTTTTTAATCGTCACGGTTATTTTAAGAGTATTTTAATTAAATTTTACGTAAATTTTAAGAATTCTTAAATTTTACGTTTTTTTTAAGAGTTCTTTCAAAAGTGAGTGCTACTAGGGAAAGTTTAGAATAATAGATAAGCCGCCAACTAATGTACTATCATTTCCATGCAAACAGTCAACCTTGTATTTATTGAGGAATGATAAATACAGTTTTTACTATGCCTTAGAGTTCTTACCATAATTCTTACCATTTGGAGTCAGGAAATAAAAATAATTGCTTCATTGTTTGCATTTTTATTGGCCAACTAAGTTCACAGTGGAACTTTCGTCTACTTGGTGTTAATGAAGGTAAATATTTATTCTTCTCTTATTTGGATGAGAATTACCTAGGTACATCAAATATGTATGACATACTGTGACACTGGGTGCCGCTACTAGGTACTCTACTTATATTTCAGCGATACTGGAAAAATTCATAACTCAGGTAAGGGCGTTATCTTGCAAGCTACAGAGCTAGTAATTAGTCATATTTCGATCCTTTGAGATTCTTTCATCATTCAGAAATAAAAAACTAAATTCAGCTGGAACAGGCACATTTCTAGGAAGGAATGTGACGGATCATTTATATCTAATTTATATCTCATCGTCATCTCACTTATCAAACAATGCTTCTCGTCCTCATCTTGTTCTAATCTTGTTGAGAGCAGGCGAAGATTTGAAATGCGCGCTACAGATTCGGTAGTCGCCTGGCAAAAGTGGTACCCGCCTGACGTCACAAAACTTCAAGATGGCAACAAAAATTAAACTGGGACAATAATCAAAGAAAATGACTGTGGTGGTTACAAAGGAATACCTAAATGATCATTCATTTTTTCGAACCCTTATAATTTAAACAAGCAGGAAGCTCCAACGCATTGGCGTCGGAGAGCGGCTCTGGGGGCAGTAGTTGTAGTCAAGAATGAGGGCCTAGACACATTTTGTCATTGATGTACAATCCGACAACTGTCGATTCATGTTTTGTAACTTAGCAGATTTACGTAGCCGGTGTATAAATGTGTATTGGGCTTTGATATGGCGAATACATGGCATTATCACTTGTTGTATACTTTTAATTTTGAAAGCTCTTTGGAGGTCCGCTTCCTAAAAAATCTCTGGTTGATAAGTCGTTTAGCGAGGCTGCAAAAAATTTGCATTTTTATATCTGAAAGTGTAGGTATTGGTTTTTTGTATAATTGTTTTTTTGGATTGCTGGAAAAGTAACGCATACTTCTATAATTTAGGACTGAGTCAGGGAAATATAAGGTTCGTTAAATAGTAAATATTCCTAGTACCGTGTGACACTATTGTTAACGAAAAGTTTTTGCAACTTGTCAAAGAGGTTGTTGAATGATCTTCGAATAACTTTTGATGAGCTAGAGGTAATGGTTCTATCTGCAGCTCGTGGACTTCTGTACGATATTGTCCAGAATCATCTAAATTTTCAAAAAGTGTCCGCTTGTTCGATACCCAATTTGCTCATTCATGCATACAAGGAGAAGCGCATGAAAGCTTTAGCAGACATTTTGGAGATGAATCAAGAATTAGATGAAGAATTTATGACTTAAATCACGGCACCTTAATCACGGGATGACCTTAATTACGGCAACTATTTATTGTCCATGAGATGCAGATGGTTCCATTTCCCTAGCTCATCAAAAGGTATTCGAAGATCAATTTCATCAGCCACCCGTACGAACCACGTTTCTAGTGACCCGTACTTGCTTCGCACGTATGAAACATACAATCAGAGAAAACAGAATTCATCTTACAATAATCAATAATCAGTAGGACATGAATCGTTGCGATGTATAATACGACATTATAATGCGGCATTACTATTGTAATTCATTTTAATGGATTAGGGGCATTATAAATCATTATTGCCACGTCGGAATGAAATGTTGTAGACTGAATTGAAAAGCATGTTGGCAAAATTTATTATAAAAATAGTATAACATGTAGGTACATAACATAAAGGTAATACAAATTAAATGATTAGAGCGTGTATATTTCATTACATTATAGGTATATTACAATCATTTTTGTCATTGTTGGAAATTTTGATAGTTTGAAATTTGATAGTTGATAGTTGATAGTTTGAGAGTTGAAAATTTGGTTATTTTATTTAGTTAAGGTGATTCGATAGACGCCATATTTTGTGTCAGAATGGCATGCGACATATCCCATCAATTGGTTCCATTTTTTCATTTACTCATCATTTTTCTCCAATTTTAAGTTTCGCAATTCTGTTTTCAGGAGACTAAAGCACTCACTTATCAATTTGTATATTTATATTGAGTTAAGGGTAGAGACGTATTCCTCACCGGAATTGAGGAATGGAGGTGTTACAGTAAGTCCGGCATCAGGTTCCATTTCGACATCAGCGACGATCAACGCTACGATACTGGAAGCCAGTCTTCCGATATTAAATCCCTAGCGGGGAAGAAAAAAAATGACTAGATTTCGCTAAAAATCCCTAAATCCCCAGATTTGCTCAAATATACTTAAAAAATCCCTGGTTTTTGCAAAAAGCGCCATTTTTAACGAAGAATCATGATGTCATTCGATGTAGCGATTTGCAATATTTAAATCTGATTGGCTCGTTTGAATTTTGGCGCTCTCTGAAAGCAGTGCTAATCCAGACACTTTAACTAGTGAGGAACTCTTGAACTATAGGTTAATGAGCTATAGATTGTGCATAGAAATTGCCAGTCTAAAGTTTCAAGAATGAGAAAATAATCAGCCCATGAGTGGGTCCAGAATGAGGGAGAAGGAAAAGTTGAAATAATTTTACTGGAAGGAGGGATAAATGAGGTACTCACCGAATTTATTCGTACAGAACATTCAAAAATCCCGTGAAAAAACAGCTCACAAATAAAAGCAAATTGCCATAGAAACTTCTTCACGAAATCACACACACAACGAAGAACGAGGCGCTACAGACGAGTCCGTCCAGGACAAGTTAAAAAATTCCCATGAGCCGAGTGCCGTAGGTTAAGGGCCCGTTCGCCAAAACTAATCGGAACTGTATGAATGAATTGCTCCTTTTAAAAATCAAAACAATATCGAATTGCGATATATTACACAGTTAAGATAGGGCTATGTCCTGTCGTAAGCGGCGACATACAGTCGATATCATTTCAATAATCGCCCCAATGGCCACGATAGTTGTTAGACGTTTACGGTTTCCCTGGTAACCTTTGTTTGCTATCAGCTGATATCAAGTAATATGACTAGGAAGCTCCAACCCAGTGGTTAAAGCTTCCTTAACCGCGAAAACTTTAAAATTCAAATTTTCAAATTTTGAACGTAAAGTACATTTTTTCCATCACGAGATAAAAGCACAAACAAGTTTTGAATTGTTGACTGTATCACCATGATTCCAAAAATACAATACACAACATAGCATTGACTAACAATAAAACCGTATGCAATAAAATAAAGTCATGACAAGGAACATAGCCGAAAATGGCGCCGATTCCCATCAACCAACGCGCGGTCTCTACAATGTAACATGCTGCATTGATACTCCCCAGCTGGGACCGTCCGGAATAGCAGCTCTAGTGCAAGCACCAGAGCCGCTAAAAAATTAATTTGAAGTGAAGTACGTATTTGGAGACTTTACACTTTACTGGGAGAACATCCAATGCCCAGCATGAGCATTGGAAACGTCATTCGTGAACTCAAAATGACCGTCTTGTTTATTTATCCTGTATGCTGGCTTGGTTCAACGCTCATCCAAAAGGTTATGTTCCACAAACCTTCGAGTGTTTCCCAACATAACGAGTGTTTTACCAAGTTAGATTGACATGTTTTCATTTTACTTTAAGGTATTTTTATCAATTTTGTGCATTGTATAGTCTGGTACACAAAATTAAAAACTGGGCACGAAAATGTCCTAATTTTTAGGTTTAAAGTGGTCTGCAATTTTCTGTAAAGATCTGTAAGGTTACGGACCGCTATCATGTGGCTCAGTGCATCCTAAACATCTAAATTTTCATTGGTTCATTTGCCTTTTCTTGCCTTACCGTGAGTTATGAATTTTTTTGTGACGCAAGATCGAGGATTTTATGCTAATTTCTTATCTTAGATCACTCACGTGCCAGGCATTGGCGATTCTTGCATGTTGGCATCAATGCTCTTTCTCATTGTAACCACACTAACGAAAATCGATTCTAGATTAGGATTTTCGATATGTATCGATTCTATCGTAGATGTGTTCATATGGATGAAAGGCAGTGTTGCCAAATTGCAAGCATGCCGTATAATGGCGATATCCTACGCTAATCTACTTATGTCCATACAGTTGCGGCCCGACTTCTGGGGTTAAATTATGACTGATTCTGAATAAAATTTTCTAATTCAAGGTTTTATTCCGGCTTTGCCTCTCCATCTTCTAATTTCTGGCAAAAGAAGTGCATTCTTCAAAGCAATATTTTCATTGGTTCCGCCAAAAAATACGCGACAAGCAGACGACTCCTGAATTTTCTGGACATGTCTGGAGGGTTCAAATGGTCAATTTTGTGTAAGAACACACTCTAAAATTTTAGAATTTCTTTGATTTACTCGCAATTTTTCGCAATTTTCTGAGCAATGAGTATTTTCGTTGGGCGAGATGAGATTCAATACTATAATTACGCTGAAAAATACGCGACATGCAGACGACTCCTGAATTTTCTGGACATGGCTGAAGGGTTCAAATTGTAAATTTTAAGTAAAAGCACACCCTGAAATTTGAGAATTTCTTTGGTTCACTTGCAGTTTTCGGCAGTTTTCTGGGCTATGAATATATTCGTTGGGCGAGATGAGATGCAATGCTAATTCTGCTGAAAAATACGCGACAGATATTCCCATGTATTACCCAGAGATAAATCATCATTTTTCAATTTTTTTGAATTTTAAACTGAAAAATGTTGAACAAAGAGAGCAAAACTGTAATTTACTCACCAAAATAACCCTTCGAAACCAATTTCTTCACACAAAACAAACTCAGGTACCTCTGAAGATTTGAGTGAAAAATTGCTATTAATTACCCGTTGATAAAGCAATTTTTTTTTTAATAATTCTCATCAAAAACTTCAAAATTTCTTTAAAAAAACCCAAAATATGGATTCAGCGACCTAAATTACCCCTAATAACATACATTCTCTCATATTAGTAAGTTCAGGCGCCTCTGAGGACTTTTGTCCGGCTAAACTTGGCTGCTGGCCCTCCGTGTGGCGTGGCGTGATTTGCGATACATCGATTTTATGCCATTCAAACCTATAGAAAAGGATCGATAAACAGGGTGTTCGCAGTTTAGACTTCTTTTGGTGTCGGAAAACAAGAACGTGAGTCGATCAACGTGAATCGATCGACAAAATTCGATCGATTCACGGACTTGTCGATCGATTCACGGTTGTCGATCGACTCATAGCTTTTGTCGATCGATTCACGGGTTTGTCGATCGATTCACGGGTTTTTCGACCGGTTCACGCGTTTGTCGATGGACTCACAGCTTTTGTCGATCAACTCACAGCTTTTGTCGATCGATTCACGGGTTTTTCGATCAACTCACGGTTGTTGATCGAATCGGCGTCGATCAATCCACGTCGATCGATTCCCGTTCTCATTTTTCGATCGAATCCACACCCTCCCTCATTTTCCCCTTGAATTAAAATGGACTTCCACTTTGAGCCCGCTGCCGTTGCGGCTTCCCAACGGAGAATTTCTCGCTCCTATCGTGGTTTTTGGTGAAATACGTCTCAATCTGCTCCAAAGTTTTCCCCTCCGTCTCCGGTAAGTAAAAGTAGTGATGGACGACCCCAGCCATGGTACATACTCCGTAAAGGTACATCACGCCACTGAATCCAAGCCACGCCTCCATGTATAGGTACGTCTTAGTCAAGAAGGACATCACAAGATGAGTCCAAGCGGCTGTAAGGCCCGTAGCTGTACCTCGGCCCCTGAAAGAAAAGCAAGAAACAGGAAGGTGAGATTCAGTCAATCATCGGTGTACGAATTTTCAACTATTGACAGCACCTGTGTAAAATCATGCTACACGGCTTTAAAGACCACTTTATAAGCTCTGTAATATAAAACCATAAGAATGATGCATGGCGGCTGAGGCGCAAAGCGCTTTGAAAAGTCGACCTGCGAGGCGGCCAGGAGGCTCAGCCCCCCAGTAATACTTGACTTTCGTCAGATTTTGCATACAAAATTAAGGTGATTCGATGGACGCCATATTTGGGTCGGATCGGCATGCGACATATGGCATCAATTGGTTCCATTTTTTAAGCTACTCGTCATTTTTCTCCAATTTTGAAATCGCAATTCTGTCATCAGGAGACTAAAACACTCACTAACCAATTTTAACTAAGAAATTCAACGTAATGAAGGCGTGGTTTTTTTTAGAGAGAAAATATTGCACTCGAGTGCAGTTTCGATATCAGTATCGAATGCTATGTTTTCTCTCTGAAAAAACCACGCCTTCATTACGTTGAATTTCTTTGTTAAAATTGGTATGTGAGTGCTTTAGTCTTCTTACAACAGAATTGTGATCTCAAAATTGGAGAAAAGTGACGAGTAGCTGAAAAAATGGAACCAATTGATGCGATATATTTCGTGCCGTTCTGACACAAAACATGGTATCCATCGAATCACCTTAAGTTCCGAGCCCGCAAAATACTCTGGGAGGAGTCCTTCAACACTTGAACAAAGTATCTTCTCTATTCTAATTAAATCATTTTACAGACGCTCGATGCACGAGGTGAGGAAGGGGAGTAAGAATGGTACGTCCCAGGGGTCGGGCCGCGTAGTGGCAAAGGGGCGGACCCCCTAGTAAAACTATAAAGTAGACTTCGACTGATCCAGCCGCGGAGTCAGTGGCGTGGCGTGCTTTGCGATCTATCGATAGATTTGCCATTTAAATCTATGGAAAAGGATCGATTATCAAGGTGTTCGCAGCGAACACGTGGATAAACGATTCTTTACTACAGCTTCAAATAGAGAAATATCGATAATCGATCCTTCACAACACGCCACTGCGCGGAACCTGACTAGCATAAATACAAGATGTGCCATTAAAATTCAAAGTTTCTGAAATTTTCCCTTCAAAATTTTCGAAAAACAGCTCATTAGTAATTTTGGACTTAACCCTTAGATACCCAAGCAGGGGCAATTTTATCAAGACTAAACATATGGTCACAACATCACCTACAAAACATGCTTTGAAAACATATGGACCGCGGGTTGAATGGGGACTGTGCGGTGCATACAAGCTTTAGATATGATTATGTCCACAAATACATGTTGAAGAACGAATCAGACGTCTTTAAAAAAATAAGAAATCTAGTGTCTTACATAGCCGTGGATACGAAAGACTTATCGGGCCTCGTTTTTTGACTTTTCTCTCGAATTTAAGCGATACCTCAATGGGAGCATAGAGCAGAGCATTGCGAGTTCACACCTTGCGCCCTCGCGCCTTCAATTTTGCGGATGCAACGCAGACATCCATCAAGTACGTATAGTTGTATCTCTACGCCGTCATAAACACGCGTCATTTCCCATGCTCTATTTCTGTTTAGTTGTTTTGGTTCCGTTAATCTTATTTGTAGTGGTACTTTAAGGGCTACGTGAACAACACAGCCGAAGATAGGAGAGACGTTATCGGGCCTCCTTGTTTAACTTTTCTTCTGAATCTGAGCGACACAACTTTGGCAGCTCATGGAGCGGAGCATTGCGAGTTCACGGAATGGCACCATCGCGCTTTCAATTTTGCAGATGCAATGCGCACATCCATCGAGCACGAATGATTGTATCTCTGCGCTGTCAGCAACGCACGTTGACGTGTTTTTTATTTTCAAAATTTGAGAAAAGTTTAGGTTAAGTTTGCTCAGGATATGCAAAAATTCTCTACAACATTAGTAATTCTGCGTAGCGGGCCAACGGCTAGACTTTCCTTACTTTTGTATCTCTTTCAATTTTGAAAAGTGCTTAATTTATGAACAATCCCTGATAATGACCCAATTCAGTGAGACTCACAAAGGAGGGAAAACCTCGCTAACAAGCTGCCACGGTAAGGTGATGATGCTGAAGCCGTGGAGGAATTTTATGATGAACCAGAGCATAAGGGGTAACCAAACGCGAAGTGGGTATTGTGTCAAACTTTGGAGGAATGAGGCATACATTCCGACGCTAAGGATACAGATACCCGCTAGGATGTGCGAGAATAGGGCGATCCTCCGCTTGCCAAATCGCCGAAGGAATACCACATTCACCATTGCACCCGTGAAGGTCATTCCATAAAACACCATCTGAAAAAACGAGATCGTGGCTGTAATATCCATGGCTACATTATAGAAAAATACGCATCTTCGACTGCGGCGTTGCAATTCTCTCTTATGTTTTATTGCTTTGAAAAGGAGATCAATCTTTTTTTTGTATTTTCTGTGCATTTTTACCGCATCTGAAAATATTCAATGATAGACACTGTATCGCTTGCGCTAGTCACATAATCTTTTAGCGGCTCTGGTGCTTGCACTAGAGCTGCTATTCCGGACGGTCCCAGCTGGGGAGTATCAATGCAGCATGTTACATTGTAGAGACCGCGCGTTGGTTGATGGGAATCGGCGCCATTTTCGGCTATGTTCCTTGTCATGACTTTATTTTATTGCATACTGTTTTATTGTTAGTCAATGCTATGTTGTGTATTGTATTTTTGGAATCATGGTGATACAGTCAACAATTCAAAACCTGTTTGTGCTTTTATCTCGTGATGGAAAAAATGTACTTTACGTTCAAAATTTGAAAATTTGAATTTTAAAGTTTTCGCGGTTAAGGAAGCTTTAACCACTGGGTTGGAGCTTCCTAGTCATTTACTCGATATCAGCTGATAGCAAACAAAGGTTACCAGGAAACCGTAAACGTCTAACAACTATCGTGGCCATTGGGGCGATTATTGAAATTATATCGACTGTATGTCGCCGCTTACGACAGGACATAGCCCTATCTTAACTGTGTAATATATCGCAATTCGATATTGTTTTGATTTTTAAAAGGAGCAATTCATTCATACAGTTCCGATTAGTTTTTGCGAACGGGCCCTTAACCTACGGCACTCGGCTACAAAAGTTACAAAACATGAATCGACAGTTGTCGGATTGTACATCAATGACAAAATATGTCTAGGCCCTCATTCTTGACTACAACTACTGCCCCCAGAGCCGCTCTCCGACGCCAATGCGTTGGAGCTTCCTGCTTGTTTTTAGGATTACAGATAATAGACAAGCAGAAATTAATAAGATCTGTCCAAAAACCAGGTTTTTAGGTTTACAAAAACGTCCGGTACTTTATTACATTATACGTATTTGAAGGAAAAGGCGGCTCCACTTTATCATGGATTTACTTATCTGGAGGATTACTTCAACTTCTGAAATCTATGTCAATGATATTATAACAAGGAGTTCAGTGATTTCTGAAATATCAAACTAAGGAAAAATCGGAAGAAATCCTCAACTTACCAAGGCAAGATTTGGATCAATAGGGGACTCCAGCATTCTGAGTTCCTTGACAAAATAAGGCTTAATGCCGTAGACCCATGCAATGTCGGTAATAATGAACACGATAAACATCAGCCGGAGAGGACGAAACGTTCTTTTATTGGTCAGTTCCTTCAATTGTTCTTTCAAGAAGCCACCCCTTTTTGCTACAGGTTCTCCTTCTGAAAAAAAGACGTGAAGAATAATACTCGTACACAATCGATTTTTAAAAACGGTCGCAGTATATGGAATAGTCTTTTTCTCCACACCTATAACCTAATAGCATGAGCAGAAATAGGGAGCGAGGGGCCTGTCGCCCCCTCCCCTAAAAGAAAAAAGAAAATATTTTCAACCGTTCATTTGTAGGTCATATAGCACACCTTTAATCGGTAAACTCGAATATGCAGAGTTCTCTCGGCTCAGCCGGGCAGACTTCACGGTGTATTTGACTAAAGATAGGAACTCAGGTTCAACTTCGGCCGAGCTAACCCAACCTCTCAACCAGCACAGGGATTTTTTGGCCTCGTCCAGTCGACCTCTAAGTATCAGCCACGTTGGCGATTCGGGAAGCTGAAAATTATAGTAACAATAAGGTAAAACACCAACATAAAAAATATGATGCAAAAGCTTGAAATGTTGCTGCTGAAGTGTTCGGGAGGGGAAAAGACCCTATAGCCTAGAGAATCAACAATTTCAGTAGAGTAATTCTTGTTAAGTTGGGTTGAAAACTGAATTTTGAAATTTCGACTGAAAATTCTCTCTATATTTCTTTTAGAGTATGTTTTGAACAGTGCAATACGAGGGCTGTCCCAAAAGAAACCGGACTTTTGTCATAGAAGGCGAACCGAGCGTCGTAATGAAGTTTTCTGGGGCTTGTTTGAAAGCTGATAAGCTACTAAAGATGCTTGTTTTTACGGAATGCAAAAATTCGTCTTGGTAAGGGAACTACACGCTTTGGAATAAAGGAAAGTCAAACTCGAGTTGCGATTTTTGTCTTTATTTCAAGAAAAATTTAGATACATCTTTACAAAAAACCCAGGTTTTAAGTTAAAAACTTCGTTGCTCTCTTCTTCAAATGCTTAAAAATAAGGAAATTAACATTTTAAGCAGCTTACCGAGTCATCACCTATCCCCTTCAAAACACTCGCCAGCTTTGTCGATGCATTTTTGCCACCGTTTCTTCAATGCGGAGAAACACTGTTGGAAATCCTCAGGTTCGAGGAGTTGTCCATCATGAATTTTTACCGAAAGGAGAAACTGTCAATGGCGAATATTAAAATGGTGTTCTGAGACGATTACGCGAAAATGTCCGTAGAAAAAGGCCCGAGCTTTGGAGAGAGAATTCCTGGTTTCTGCATCACGATAATGCACCTGCCCATGCATCCCTCCAAATTCGCGAATTTTGTGCAAAGAATGCCATGAGTGTCCTCCCTCATCCCCCTTATTCACCCGCCCTGGTTCCCCGTGATTTTTTCTTACTTCCGCGACTTAAATCTACCTTGAAAGGTCGACGTTTTCAAACCATTCCGGAAATTCAAGAGAACGCCTTGAAGGAATTGCGATCATTCAAACCTGAGTATTTCCAACAGTGTTTCTCCGCATTGAAGAAACGGTGGCAAAAATGCATCGACAAAGCTGGCGAGTATTTTGAAGGGGATAGGTGATGACTTGGTAAGCTGCTTAAAATGTTAATTTCCTTATTTTTAAGCATTTGAAGAAGAGAGCAACGAAGTTTTTAACTTAAAACCTGGGTTTTTTGTAAAGTTGTATCTAAATTTTTCTTGAAATAAAGACAAAAATCGCAACTCGAGTTTGACTTTCCTTTATTCCAAAGCATGTAGTTCCCTTACCAAGACGAATTTTTGCATTCCGTAAAAACAAGCATCTTTAGTAGCTTATCAGCTTTCAAACAAGCCCCAGAAAACTTCATTACGACGCTCGGTTCGCCTTCTATGACAAAAGTCCGGTTTCTTTTGGGACAGCCCTCGTACATTGTTTTTCAAAAGTGGACAAAAAATTGCATTTTAATCTGGCAATAGGACTTCATTTTGCAATAATTAGGTACTGCAATCGCTGACACATTTGTAAAAGCGCTTATCTGCATATGGAAACTAAGCGCACCTACGTTGTTTCTGAAGTGCGCTGGAAAGTGTAGTTCCTAATTGCAGGATGTAGTACAATTTGTGTCTTGAGCATGGCAGTGTCATGAGTGTGATACGGGTTCAGCGGATGCAACTGGACCTCGTCATTGCCTCTGTAGTCTTGTTTTAGTCATTAAAAAATAAAATAAAAAAATACTCGGCTCAAGAATGGGTTATCCTTGAATTTGCCGTCAAAAGATATTTTCATCTTGATTCGAGCTGAATTTCTCCAGGAACAAGGAAATACATGTTTGGAATAAGCACAATAGTAGCTTAAAGTAAACAGCATCATTCTTTATTTATAAAAAACTTTGAATTGCCACAGCTCCGGTGTGTTTTCACATCTCTCAGAACTTTCTATCCCAAATAATCGCAAAGTCTCCATCAATTTTTAGGCACTGATGACTCAATTTTGAGATTTTCTGCCCGAAGGTACCCTTCCCTGGATGTCTGAAAATTATTTGAGTGTGTTGTCTAACCTGAGTCATGAATGTGAATGTGATGATAGAGCATAAACTGCTCACTAAAGCAACCGTTCGCCAATCGAAAAGGTAACCAAATAAGAACATTGTGCAAATACCTGAGAGATAAATTAAAATTAGAACATAACAGGTAGGTCAAATAGATGTAAAGATTGTGCATATATATTGTCATAATAGATTGCATCGTTAAGTTTTAGGCAATACGGATCAATGGTGAATATTTCATTGAAGTGACTATTGTAGAATTAACAATTTTACTTAAATTTTAATTAAATCTATTTGCTACTCATTTACACCAGGGTGACAAGTCTTCTTTTCAATGAAAGAGGGTATGAATCACCGGTTGAGAGACAAAAGCTTAAAGCTCTAAGCAATGGTCCATGTCGACTACATTTTATAATTAGGAACTATAATATCTGGTTCAGTTGAAAATCAACATATGTACCATTGGTTTTCCTATAGACATATGTGATTTTTCGGATGAGCTAGAACTTGTGGTTTTTAATTGCAAAATGTAGTCCATTTTACAAGGAAAAAATCGAACATCGTAAGAGATGCACTCTCTACAAAATGCAACTCAACAAAGTTCATGAGATGGACACATTGCAAAAATACACGGAAAAAAATCAGGGTAGGGTTCGGCACTACCTATGGGTAGTTTTAAGGTCGGTAGTCCTGAGGAACAGAACATGTATTCGTCAACGCTACCTCTCGCTGTTCGTAGCGCCTACCCGCCGCTTGACTGCAACACACACGGCAAGCTTGTCTCCACAAGTAGAATTTCTCTTGCGGAAGGCTAGAATGTCCGGGATGCGTATGCGCCGTGGACTGCTCGACTACGTCATCGTATTCGCCTCGGACGAGGAAAGGAAACATGGCTGCCCCGCGTCGCGTTGCCCAGTCCGGCACTTTACTTAAAGTAATAGTTTAATACTATGAGAAAAGAATCAACACCCAAAAACTCAGATTTTTCCCTGACATAAGCAAGCTGGCCAGGTTGGCCTAGTGGTTAGCGCGTCTGACTCTAGACCCATAGATCCCGGGTTCGAATCCCGGTGGTGGCGACAAATTTTCACCGAACTGACGAGTGGATCTGCAGAAACAGATTCTACTCGACCATAATCCCTGAAAATTTGAAAGCCGGAGCTATGGAGCATGAATGTTCTAAAAGTCCCCCTGATGCCCGTTGACAACCAAATAATTTCTTTGTAAAAACTCGTGCCTATAGCTAGCTATGGCTTCCTGAGCAACAAAAAAAAAACAAAAAAACAAAAAACAGGAAGAAAAGCCAAATAAACTGCAAGAAAAATGTAAAAAAATAAAAAATTAAAAAAAAAATAAAAATAATTGAAAAAACTATATTGTGTGCAGTGAAATTATACTCTACGGGTATAATCAGATTTTTTCGCACATTTTGGCAACTTTGCATCAAGTAGGCTTTAGCCCTGCCGGATCTATCCTTGGAGCCTTCTGTTTCTGTGCCTACGCGCTGCCAGATCTGTTTCTGAACGTCACGGGTCATCTAGCGTGGAACGCAAGCGCGAGGTAGGCTTCAGCACTACCTTGGCTTACGACTGCGAAATCAGGTACCGCGCGGTAGTGTTGAAGGGCAGAAACTAGTCCTCAACCCTAACTCATTTTTTTCCGTGTATCTAGTCTCTACTCAACTATGAGAAACTGGCATTCTACGTGCTCGTAAAATCCTTATCTCCTGCACATCAAGAATCAAAGTCTTCTCAAATCAAAGGCACTCGTGTGCTAGCCATCAGTTTTAGCACTTAGTAATATAGGTTAGTTGCATCAATATGCTCAAAAAGTCGACTGAAGTGCCCAAAGACATAAAGACGAAGCTCTAAAAGCAGAGCTGCTGGTCCGCACAGCGCACGCAACGATATCACGCTTTGAAAAATTCGGTTTATTCCGTCATCCATCGCGGTAGTGACACCCTTGGTTTCTTCCACCTAACTGTCATTCGAGTTACACGTTGAGTAGCTAGAGCAAACGTCTGTCTCTTTAATTGATGAAAGCAAGATGGAAGAAACCAAGGGTGTCACCACCGCGGTGGATGACGGCAAGAACTCGACTTTTTAAAGGAAGATATCTCGCTTAATATTGAACCTTTTGCTGTTTTGACGGATCTTATTATTTTTAGCTAATCTACAAAAATCAAGCATCAAAACACGATTCCGTGATCAACGCAACTTACTCATTTTCAATCTTTTTTTCACGGCTAATGAGGGTGTCCCAAAAGTCCTATCTACCCATAGTAATTTTTTTTTTTTTTTTTGAGACTTTGGGATCAATGTAAGCTGCCTTAAGGGCGCCCGGAAAATTTTGAAGGGCCTTAAAAGTGGCATATATCAATCCATTAACATACTCGCCGAGTTTCGTTCCAAAATATGAATTAGCCAAAATTTTAGAGGAACTGGATCGAGTTTTAGAGTACCATGTATAATATATATTACCTATGCTAAAGCAGGATGTTGAAGTAGTGGAGAGGGTCCCTCTCAAACGTGGCTCCCCAATCTCGCCGATGTAGGCGTAAAGGGGGGCTTCAGCCAGACCCGTGCAAAGTCCCATGATGACCGAAACGACGTAGAGAGCGTGGATGGATTCGGCGAAGTACAGGATCATCCATCCCATGAAAATGGGGATGTTAACGAGCATCATGGCCCCTTTCCGACCGAATTTATCTTGCAACAGCCCCGACGTCAGACTACCGATAGGGAAACAAAAGTCTGGAATGCTCCCTGCCGAACACATGTAACTTTTAATAGGTTTTTTTTTCGTACGCTAGATGGATCTTAGTGTCATAATGGCAAAAATACGTTTAAAAAGTGTTTTTAAGGTGATTCGATGGACGCCATATTTTGTGTCAGGACGGCATGCGATATATCGCACCAATTGGCTCCATTTTTTCAGCTACTCGTCATGTTTCTCAAATTTTGAGATCGCAATTTTGTTGTCTGGAGACTAAAGCACTCACTTACCAATTTTAATACAGAATTTCAACGTAATAAAGACTTGGTTTTTTTAGAGAGAAAATATCGCATTCGAGTGCAGTTTCGATATCAGTATCGAATGCGATGTTTTCTCTCTAAAAAAACTACGCCTTTATTACGTTGAATTTCTTTGTTAAAATTGGTAAGCGAGTGCTTTAGTCTCCTGACAACAGAATTGCGATCTCAAAATTGGAGAAAAGTGACGAGTAGCTGAAATAATGGAACCAATTGATGTGATATATCGCATGACGTTCTGACACTAAATATGGCGTCCATCGAATCACCTTAAAAGATCTTTACAAACCCTAAAATGTTTTAAAGATGTTTCTTGCAAATTTTCCCGGTGTGTTTTACAGATTTGAAAACGGGGGAATTATAAATTATTGCACAAACGACCTAGAACATTCAAGGAGATGAACTATAGTGATGCATTTTTTGGATTCTGTATTGTAAATGAACTCGATCTCAAGATTTGTTTATTTACCAAACCAAGACGCTTGATCATCGTTCATATTGAGAGGCTCCGCAGGGTTGTTGTGAAGCGAACCAAGAATGACTGTAGGCATGACCAATTCCAGCCCGATTTCGATAAACAGCCAGTTTTGCATTAGTGACGCCAAAATCTGTAATGTTCAAGAATTATCAATGGCAACTTTGAACTCAAGACGTAAGAGTCAGCTTAATTTGGGGCCAGCTTAAATGTTTAAGTGCCAACCCTCTCCCCGAAATACTCTCAAGAATACTGTGCTGAGCCGCTTTAAAAAATAATGCGTTAAAAAAAATTACAAACTTTTATACAATCTTCTTCTCCTCTCTAAAAAAAAACAAGTTGGTTTTTGCAATCGTTAGCGATAGCAATATTCGTCATGGGAACTTTTGCTTCTGGGATATGAAAATTTTAAGGTACAGTTCGTTTGTAGTATCTTCAGAATTGAAGGGGCTATGTAATTTTGTGTCGACATCTCTTTTTTAACATTTTTAATTTTTTTTCTTTGCATACAAGAAAGCTGTTATTTACCAATTATTTATTTTCGTTGGATTATGTATGGTTTTTGGAAGTTAACGCATTTAACTTTCAGTTTCGTTTTTTTCGGCGTAAAGTATGATATTTTTACTCTACGCATATGCCCGAATACGCATCATAACGACGGTGAAACTACCAAACCACGTATCTCGTTTACGGTGTTTAAAAATCTCCGCTCACATTTTATTTTTTTGAAGTAGACCAAATCAATATCATTCCTTGAAATTTTCACAGAATTTTCTCCGCACGAAGAGGAAAAATCACGGAAATTTTCAAGACTGGACGTTAAGTAGCTTTTCATTTAAAAAATAAAGTATGACAGGAAGTCTGCGACGTCGCAAACCGAGATACGTGGTTTGGTAGTTTCACCGTCGATAAGTGACCTATGTGCTTCCTAAGTTGCCATTTTTTTCATTCAAATAGATGTAACCGAAATGTTAGATGTGTACTACCTATACTACTTTCATGTCATTGCTTTATTTATTTATTTACTTTTTGAGTAGGTATAAATTGTTATTTTTTGCTGAATTTTGGAGAAAATATTGCTTTAAGAACGTGGAATGTAAATTAATTTTATTGAAAAAAGAAAATACCATCATTAATTTGGGCGAACAGAGAAAATATACATCAATATTTGGGTCAACATCTCCCTGATTATATAAAGGATGAATATATTAGTATTTCTGTATCAAAAAACTTAGCTTTTGTCTTCAGAGATACGATGATTCTAGTCCCAGTCAATTTGTTTTATTGAAAAAACAAAGAAAACAAAAAATAAATAATAAAAAAACAACTGAAATGTTAGACATACTATTTTCATGTCTTTCTATTTGTATCAATAGGTACTTTTTGCTTAACTTACGAACGTTGAATGCAAATTAACTTTATTGAAAAAAGAAAATAACGTCATTAATTTGGGGGAACATGTGGCTGATTATATGAAGGAGGTATATTCCAGTATTTTTGTTTAACATATTAACTCACGAGAAAATGTTCGCACATTTATCATCTACTATTAATTATTTTTTGATGATTAGTCTAAAACATTCAATACAACCATTAAAAAGTAGTTTCCATCGTCGGGTATCGAACTCCCGATCGCCGGGTGCCCGCACCGAATCAAAAATATGGGGCGGTTTAGTCAACTAGGCTATTACGGATCCATATATGCGAGAGTAAAAATAGCATACAAAAGACTCAAGCAATGGGCGGGACTTATCACAAGAGACTGCTTTTGGGATGATATGAAGCGCATTGCTGTATTGCTGTAGTAGTCCAGTCAATCTGGCATTTTATTTTGCGAAAATCTGAGGAGAAAAAAGTAAGACGGATTCCTATGTAATTCGGGTCGCTGAATCCGAATCTGATGTTTGCCAACAAAAATTTTGACCGGAAATGGCCGCCATCTTGAAAAAAATGGCGGAAAATCACGTTTTTCCCCCAAAATCCCCCAAAATCTCACTTATTTTGGGTTTTCGACAAAATGAGTTATCTTCACTTTAAAAGTACGTAAAATTTCCTATCAAACGGCTTTTAGATTTTTGAAATCGGACAATTAGGGTAAAAGTTATGGGCGATCGCGTTAGGGGTGGTTTTAGGGGTTGATGAATTTTTCACCGAAATTGCTGCGTAAAAACGCTGTAATGCCGTTGGAAGTGAAACAAAAATTCCGAAAATGGTTTGCATATGTCCCCCTGGGTACCAGTGACTCTCCGCCATGAAAAAATCCCCCACCCCCGCCCCTCCCCCCGCGCCCCTCATTCAATGTGCACTTTTTTCAATTAAATCACACTAATTACAGATGCCGAAAATGTATGCAAAACCCTCATGGATCACTTGGTTTTCCAACTCCCATCACCCCCCTTAATCCCGTTATGACCCCCCTCACCTACCCCTCCCCCCTCAACCCCCTCCCCGCCCCTCCATCCCTCCACCCCAAACCCTTATTAGCCATATAAGAGCCACCGAACCGATTCTGAAAGCAAGATTTTTACTTTCTCGCTCCCATAGGGTAGAGAGGAAGTATTGTCATCCTCCAAGAAAAAAAAAAAGAAAAAAAAGTTGAAATTTCATCATTTCTAGTTTTTTATTTTTTTTTACAGGCGGCGAAAATATTTTAAAGACTTCATCGTAGGCAGCTAGGAACTCAAGATGGATGTGTGGGATTTCCACCCACTAAAAACCCCTCCGCTTTGGGTGAGCGAATTGAAAAAAAAGAGCACTCAATGAATGTTGTCTTGAATAGCTGTTTCTCTGTAAAATTTTCCATAAATCCGCTCCAACCCGGTAAATTCGGTATTGTACTGACTGCTGAAATTACAGAGTGAGAAATCGCGTTGCCTTTTTTTTTGGAACTTCGGTTTGCTCTTAACTTTTTTGTTATTTAGAATGATAGTATGAAGTAGGAGCTTCAGAGAATCTGGAATGTCTGATTCTGCGTTCTTAAAAAAATCATGAGATGCAGGATAGTTGTCTCTGTCGTAACCCTTCGTTCTGATATCCTCGAGAATCATTTTTGCAGCAGTTTCCACGATACGTAGCCTTTCAGCGTTTTTATTGCTTAAAACCTGATTTTACCAAGCTTCGTTGAGAATCTTATCACCAAAAACGGGAAAAGATATCACTCATTGGTTTGATTTGGTTATTTTTTTAAGAACGGAGAATCAGACATTCCCGAGTCTCTGAAGCTCCTACTTGATACTATTATTCTAAATAACAAAAAAGTTAAGAGTAAACCAAAGTTCCAAAAAAAAGTCAACGCGATTTCTCACTCTGCAATTTCAGCAGTCAGACCTCGGTCATATAATTCGCCCATCCAAATCGGATTTTCATTGTATGTGTGCTAAAAATTCAGATCGAAAAAATTGATTGGTGTATTGAATCTCTCGCCTACGTTGCACCGTACCATGAAATTTTGAAATTTGAAACCGCTGCTATTCAAAAATCAATTTCGACACTTTCTTTCAGTTCATATTCGATAATGTGGATTTGAATTGTCAAGACGCTTGATGGAATGAACACCTTCCATGCTATGGGCGGCGTAATGTGCATCACACCACAATCATCAGTTTACCCTGATTAGGTAATACCTCGTAATTTATCTCAAAATCCGCCGGTAAAATAGCTCGGGCCTCTGCAGTAACACCCGTTGAAATTTTTGAAAAGAAACGCCACGATGGAATGAAAGACATCAAAATTCTTGATTTGCAGACTGTTAATAAATTGCCTGATCGTTATAAGATCTTAACGCTGGATTTTTTGTGGATTTATGTACATTCTATTAAAATACCGAATTTACCGAGTCGGAGCGGATTTATGGAAAATGTCATAGAGAAAAAGCTATCCCTGGTAAAAATTATCAATAGGAGCTGCGTTATTCAAAATACCTTAGGAATTCTTATAGCTGGATATAGAAGACGATAGAAAATTATTTAACTGGCTGTAGAGAGCGAAGAATTTCACACAGCCGGGCTACACGAAGCGATAAAAAAATATAAAGCCGGGCTATGGTTCCTATCGCCGGGCTGTACAGTATATAGCCTTGCTGTAGCTTTTTTTCCACGGTCTATAAAAGGCTATAAGAAATTGCATAGTCAGCTACAGAAGCTATAGGAAAACCGACAGCCGTCTGTAGGTCTATAGTATTTTAGAACACAGATCCTACTGCCAATTTTTACCAGGGATTCAAGACAACATTCATTGAGTGCTCTTTTTTTCAATTCGCTCACCCAAAGTGGAGGGGTTTTTAGTGGGTGGAAATCCCACACATCCATCTTGAGTTCCTAGCTGCCTACGATGAAGTCTTTAAAATATTTTCGCCGCCTGTAAAAAAAAATAAAAAAAAATCTTGCTTTCAGAATCGGTTCGGTGGCTCTTATATGGCTAATAAGGGTTTGGGGTGGAGGGATGGAGGGGCGGGGAGGGGGTTGAGGGGGGAGGGGTAGGTGAGGGGGGTCATAACGGGATTAAGGGGGGTGATGGGAGTTGGAAAACCAAGTGATCCATGAGGGTTTTGCATACATTTTCGGCATCTGTAATTAGTGTGATTTAATTGAAAAAAGTGCACATTGAATGAGGGGCGCGGGGGGAGGGGCGGGGGTGGGGGATTTTTTCATGGCGGAGAGTCACTGGTACCCAGGGGGACATATGCAAACCATTTTCGGAATTTTTGTTTCACTTCCAACGGCATTACAGCGTTTTTACGCAGCAATTTCGGTGAAAAATTCATCAACCCCTAAAACCACCCCTAACGCGATCGCCCATAACTTTTACCCTAATTGTCCGATTTCAAAAATCTAAAAGCCGTTTGATAGGAAATTTTACGTACTTTTAAAGTGAAGATAACTCATTTTGTCGAAAACCCCAAAATAAGTGAGATTTTGGGGGATTTTGGGGGAAAAACGTGATTTTCCGCCATTTTTTCAAGATGGCGGCCATTTCCGGTCAAAATTTTTGTTGGCAAACATCAGATTCGGATTCAGCGACCCGAATTACATAGGAATCCGTCTTACTTTTTTCTCCTCAGATTTTCGCAAAGTAGACCCCTTTTTTGGGCCAGATTGACTGGACTATAGGAGCCATGATTCGCACTGTTTTAATGCGTCTCGAGGTCCATCCCACCACGCATTCCGATCGCGGCAGTTGAGCTAAGGCAATATTTGCGTATCCATGAATTAAATCAATCAATCGAGCTCTGATTTTGACTTCTTTATCCGTAACGAGTCCTCCAGAACAATTTTCCACCTTGTACGATGGTTATTATTTCTTTACTTCTATTTTTCAAATTTGAGGTGGGATAATGGCGGCTTCTCAAGAACACCGAGGTAGGCGATCTTTTGCACCAACGAACAGAAAACTGATGGCGAAAAATAACCAATCAGAACCTCCCAAAAAAAAGAATTTGCCTAAAAACGGAACTTCGTGGTTCTGCGCAGATTTACCAGTCAGACACGACATCTCGAGGTGGAAAAAAAACTCGCTGAAAGCGAATTTTAGCAATCAACACAACTTGACGTAGAGACATGATTGGCTAAAAAATACAACGGTTTTTGATACATCGGAAAATCAACCAAAAATCGGAGACTGGGCGAAACGCTCAAGGTCGCAGAGGTATAGGGAATCCCATAGCGAAAGCAACGGAACGATTCTAATATCATGGGGAACTCCGTTCCCATGACAATAATTTCTAAATATCACGTTGAATGTGCGTATTACAGGATGTCAATGTGGTGACTAATTCTAGATAAAAAATGTACAGTGTTTCTAAACGAAAGAAGTTAATTGCACTCAACAAAACAGGAAGCTTTTCCATGTCTTTGCACCATCATCAGTGTCAAAAGTTAGAAACTACCTAGTCCATTTATTGATTTAATTAATTCTGACCAGATGGATTAGCTTCAACACATTTTTAATTCTAGCACTTGCCAAATCTTTCACTTTTTTTTTTTTTTTAAAAAAAAGTTGCTATAATAAAATGTTTTGTTCTCTAAGAAATGTCAGTTACGTTTATTTAGCTCTGAATTATATCCTGAAAATTACACGATCTCCGATTTTAGTTGTATTCACGTACCTGTGCCCACGCCGATTTTTTCGCATTTGCATACTGAAAGTGATCCTTGACGTCTTGCTCGGGAACATCCAGAAATGTAAATTGTTCGGCTGGGTTGTGCATTACGATTCTACAGAACTAGCACCGTATTAAAATTCAAAATTGCGGGTGTGAAAATTTCAGAGTTTAGATTCACCTTGACGTTGACATATCTGCAAGAAAATACAGATCACTCAAAATTCAAGAACTAATAAAAATCAATTCTGTCTCGGGATTCTTGGAAGTATGTTTACATAAAAATTGTTATTTTACTTTTGCAAATGTTTTTCCCTAGTTGAGGGATCGGCTATATCTCTTTAAGTACTTTAAATTGTATTAAATGACTGGCTTTTATTTAAACATTTGTGAAAAAGTGATACTTTTAGATAGAACTGTTTTATAATATCGATGACAAACGTGCAGAACCTCGTATCTCCATTACAATGTTTCAAAATTTCCGCACCTATTTTCTTTGTCGAGGAGAAACGAGCAAACTTTATGACTTGAAATTAGTAGAGTATTCTGCTGACAAAAGAGAAAAATCAAGTAAATTTTCAAGAGATTACGTTGGCTAGTTTTCCAAAGAGAAAATAAATTTATACAGGATGAGTGCAACGTCGCAAACGAAAACACGTGGTTTCGGACTTCGGCTATCGAGGTCCTCTCGGAACAGTATGCTGTAATGGTGGAAATGTCGGAAAACTAAAATCTAGATCGTAATTTTTTGGTCTTACCGTTGAATGTGGCCGCTCTCTGGAGGAGACTACGATGCTAAACATTTTTTTCCCCCTTTCAGGAAAGCAGTTCTTATCAAATTAGATAAAAAAATCTCAGAATTTTTCAGACTTCTACAAACTCTTGTCTACGAACGGTTAAGCCGCGAGCCTCCCACGAATGCTGACTAAGCAAACCTCGAACCACTCATATCCTTAATTTTCTACAAAAAATTAAATAGTAAGTTACGTAATGCAACACATGAACATTGTTGTCCTTTTTTAGGCTCTAAATTTCATTTGCTTTCTCAAAGTGTCTCAATATTGAAACAATGATGGGTCACCACTTAGACACATGCTTTCTCTTAAACAGCTCTTAAACATCAACGATCTCTTAAACCTCGTGAAAAAACTTACACACGGAACACGAATCGTACAGTATTAAATGGAAATTATACAAATTATGTCATTTGTGTAAACTAAAATGCCGTTTATAAAATATGTAAAGTTGAGCATCCGATTTTTAACCCCCCCTCCCCGCCCGTTTCCTCATACCACACCCTTCTCGGTGCGGTGGCGTTTGCGGACGTGGCGTTTGCGGATTCTAATTTTTCTTCCAATTTTTCATAGAATTTTGTTCGCACTTTAATACTCATTACCTGAAAATTTCATTGAAAAATATTCATAACTTTTCTTAAAAATAAACATCGTATCGAAGGAAATTTGGCAACTCTCGAATGTTCATACGGCGTTTTTCCTTAGCACGGCAGTTTGTACCTATGTACCTATGTGTTTTCATTTTTCATGTGTAATTTTTTTACTCTCAGTAATTTTGGACTAGAATTTATAACATGTTTTGAATCCTAAAAATGGACTGAAACTGACGATTTTTTAGTTTCTTGATTTCTGATATGCCTTTTTTAAAAATTTACCGTATGTTCACTGCTCATATGTTTTTATACTAATATAATACTAATGTTTAATACTAAAATTTTTTTTTTCCACGGAAAGGAATCCAGAGCCTGGCGGTGTGCTTTATTCGGAAATTGGGTACTTCGGGGCAGGTTCGACACCAAGAAAATACAACTTTTTAACGACTTGAGCGCGCACCGTGGTATACGCGCAATGTATGAAGTATCCTGCAGACTTGTATGGCGCTATGCTATGTCGTCAGCGCGCATCGTGCTGTACGCGCAATGCGCAATGTATGAAGTATCCTGCAGACTTGTAAGGCGCTATACTACGCGTCACGCGCACCGTGCCGTACGCGCAATGCATGAAGTATTCTGCGGTCTTGTAAGGCGCTACTGTGCGCCGTGCGCGCCGGCTGCACTGTGTTTTTATGTGATTATTCAAACTTGCGGCGTCAGCGGTTTTGAACTTATGATTTTGGAGTTTTTGTTGAGTTTGTTATTGTCATTTCAAATGACAACGTATTACATAAAACCCAGCCAATTCGCATCTTTTCAATTATATTTTTATAAATAATTTTAAAGCCTCTCCGGTAATTTTTTTCTTTAATATACAGCGCAGGGGTGGGGGGCAGCATAATTAAGTGCCTACCCCTCCGTCCGCAATCACCACCGCCGAAATTCTCTGGTCCGCAAACTCCACCGGCCCTGTTCCGCCTTTCAGCAATCGCTACCATCAAAATATAAGAATCCGCAAACGCCACCGGATTCTTAGAATCCGCAAACGCCATGTCCGCAAATGCCACCGCACCCCCTTATCACAAGTATTTCTCCTCCCTCTCCCCTCCCAAAAAAAATTACGTAACGTTCATTCGAACCCCCTCAAATTAGTGCTTTTTGATGAATTTTGGATGAAAATTGCCACCTCGCGTTGAATTTTCAGCTCAGGTTTTCGAAAAATCGTTCTTAATCGCCCATTCTAGCGTTAAATCACGCAGTCCCAAACGCTCTCCCCTCTCCCTGTAACGACCCCCTGAACGGTCCCTAAGTTCAATATGATCTGTGTTAAAAATACTTGTTTACACCTAGCTCAAGAGTTCATTTCCGAACTCTCGCAAACGACTTCGTTTGCGATTCTCTCCGAAGCCTGAAGGCCACGATACGCTCCACCAATCACATTGAACAAGAGACGGTTAGGATAACAAAAAAATCGACCACGTGAAATTTTGTACTGGGTAATGAACTATTTCGGAAGTCAAATAATTTGACAACTCGTTCAAGGTGCACCTAGTAGGACTATTCACGGAAAAAATGGTAAAAAAAAAACATGTTTTAACTCAAAGGAAGAAAGTGGTCTTCGATTTAAAGAGAATTTTTCGGGCTGAATTTTTCTTTTATTATACCAAGGTTTCTTGATGATAGAAAACTTGTTTTGTGAAAGAATTTTTTTGAATTGAAAAAAAAAAATAACTTCATCTACATAAGAGAAAATCTTTCACGCAGAGCAAAGTTTCTAGGAGTGAAAAACATCTGATTTCACTTTGAAAAAAACATTTTTTTTAATCAAAACAATCGTTCTTTAAATCCAAAATGAAGTTTATTATATATGTACAATTCGCTCTTGCAGCTCGCCCGGGTGCTCTGCGACATCTAATTGCCGTATTCGTCTATCGCACTGAAAAAAAAATCACGGTGTATTTACTAAAAAAAGGGTAAAATTACTAAGAATTCAGGGTTCTATTTGATCCTAGTTTTTTCTTGGTAAAATTACCATTTATGGAATTGGTAATTTAACCGAGAAATCTCGGTAAAATTATTGAACTTTCTCGGTAATTTTACTGGACCTTGGTTAAAAACGCCACTATTTTTTATCGACTGTGGTAGAATTACAGAGATAAAATGGCAAAGTTACCGGGAATTGGTTACCAATAACAGTGGTATTCTTACCTGAAAAAACAGTAAAAATACCGGTTTTTAGGTAAGCTTACCAGTCTGTCTTGGTAAAAATATCAAGAATTGGTAAAAAAAACAGACCTTGGTAAAAACGCCGAGAATTTTTTTTCAGTGCGAAGTAGAGATCATATGGTAAATTGCACCCTGCAATTTCTCCGGCACTTTAATTTACCTTATCTTTTAAGATTATTAAGAGATTCCAAGAGGAAGCACAACATTTCCCAACAATGTAACAATGCTCTTCGAACAGATTTCTCTAGAGTCGATCGTGAGGGCAAGCGAGGAGAGAAAATTAGAACAGTGAGGGATGAAGATCGAATTGTCAGACTGCTGCTTGAAAATCAAACTTTTTTCATAGGTTGCTTGGTTACTTTTAACAGGCCACGCACGGTCAGGCAACAACGCTCTGGGTCCGATCAGACTGTCCCCAAGGACTTGGAGGTGGTTCTCCTTCTCCACGCTCAAGAATTGTTCATTTAAGTCTGAAAAAATAAGCAAGTTCATATATTAGCAGACGCCCAATTCAGACATAGGATATCGGAGGTTGTCAAGTTGATTGTGCAGGTTAGTGTTAGCAAAGCGTCCGACTGAATTGCTAAAGGAAGTGATATTCTTTTTGGCATATCGGAGACAGTCTAGTCAATTGACTCGTAGATCCAGTCAAATAGAATCCGAATTTCGTGCAAGCTAAAGTAATTTAGAGGCACTTTTAGAACCAATTACAGTTAATTTCAGTCAAATGGATTGAAATATAGCCAAATTTGACTCAAAATTCAAGTTTTTGACGTGATCTTATTGTCCATGGGGGAACCGGATTAACTATTTCAAGCAGTGTAAGATTTCAAACCGGACATCTGGAAAAAGCTCTAAATGTATAGAAATAATCGTGCAATTTTTCATGTATGCATATTGAATACCACTGAAATTTAAGTTAATGGACATTCGTTATTACTTTACACGTTCAGGAGAAGAAGTTAGACATATTAAACAAGCATGAAGTGTTGATGTTTCAACAAAAATAATTGTTTGGTAGTTCAAAAAATCGACGATAATTGATAATTTTCTACGTTGGATGGAGAACGTCAGTAATGGATGCTTGTACTTGTACGTACGCTTGTTGAAAGCGACGTATTTTTTCATGAGTGACCATTGAATATACGTCATTTGTCATGCATGAGGCGTGCGCAACGAGAGATTCGAGGAGATCAGGGTCCAAAATTTAAAATTTCAGCGTAAAGTAATTTATGGACCCCCTTAACCAATCATTGATTTCTAACGAATGCTGTGAAAACTTCGAATCAATGGCAATGTATGTGTTAAATTGTTTTCGTCGCCGGTCAGTTTTGAGGTTCCAATTGATTAATTTGTCATTACATATATCCGTGAGATTCTTTAATACGGGGAGACCATCGATACATTTCGGTTCAAGTTTTCAAATACCAATGTTTAAAATCGGTCAGTTGCGCTGGTCGCAGATCGTGTTTTAATCGTGTTTGAGTCAGTGAGACACACATCTGCACTGGTTAATCAACGAGGAACTCGGATGAAAGGAAGGTGGAAGAAACCAAGTATTGACAATACCGCGGTTGATGACGTTATAAACC
Organism: Bemisia tabaci; assembly: GCF_918797505.1. Taxonomy (NCBI): domain Eukaryota; kingdom Metazoa; phylum Arthropoda; class Insecta; order Hemiptera; family Aleyrodidae; genus Bemisia; species Bemisia tabaci. The sequence goes on along the minus strand of NC_092802.1, from coordinate 20,006,838 downwards.
AAATTTTTCAAAGCGCAATATCTTGCTAATATTGAACGTGGAACCTTCCTGTTTGGACGGATCTTATAATTTTAAGCTGATCTACAAGAATCAAGCATCAAAACACGATTCTGCGATCAACGCAACTGGCCCATTTTAAACATTGGTATTTGAAAACTTGAACCGAAATGTATCGATGGTCTCTCCGTATTAAAGAATCTCACGGAAATATTTAATAACAAATTAATCAATTGGAACCTCAAAACTAATCTTCGACGAAAACAATTTAACACTTACATTGCCACTGATTCGAAGATTTTACAGTATTCATTAGAAATCAATGATTGGTTAAGGAGGTCCATTAATCTTTTTACGCTAAATTTAAAAAAAAGAAAAAAGGAAAAAAAAAGAAACAGCGCAACTGAACCATTGTATAATAAATCTTGAAATCTTGAATCATGACTCTTGATGTGACATAAATGCATAAATCGTGGATTCATACCAACGAATTTGAGAATGAACTTCTTTTTGCAAGGACTCGAAAACCTGGAGACCCTCCTCCGATCTGGCTACTACGAAGGGATCCCTCTAACCACTGACCGCCGCAGCGAGGCGAGCCGCCGACCCTTGAACGGTTTGACTTCGGACCCTTTAAATTATTAGTTAAAGGATACCCTTCGATGTTTTTCCCTGAAGAATGGTCACCCCTATTATCCAGGTCACGTAATACCACAGCCTCAATTTCCCGCGTTTTACAAGGTGGAAAATGTGGGCACAAGGAAAAGTTGTGATTTGGTTAGAAAGAGATTGATCGCAACAATTCAAAGAAATCGAAGAAAAATTCGAAGATTCGAGAATTCGAAGAATTTATGGATTTTGGTGACATCGAAGAATTGATTCAAGATTTCAAGATTTACTATACGATAGGTCAGTGTTACGCTGGTCTAAGAATCTTGATTTGACGTTTGAGTTTTCTAAATCAGCTAAAATTAGTAGGAGCTGTCCAAACAGCAACTTTCTGCGTTCAATATCAACCAAGCCATTCAAAAAAATCAATGACAATACAATTTATGATTGAATTATTCGTTTGCTCAGCCATTTTTATTGACTCCAAATAGTTTTCACAATTCGTCGTCTTCCAGGCAAAGGACTGTAACTGTATTTCAATTTTGCCAAATGAATTTTTACCCGGAGAAACTTGGATTTTTTGAACCGAAAATTTCACTGATTTTTCTCATGACCTCGTGCAAAAATCAGACTTCGGACAAAAATTTTAAAGGTATATTCTCGTAAAAAAGTGAACTGTTTGAGTCAATTTTTCAACCTTGGAATGGAGTTACGTACCTTCAAGAAACGACGAGTAGTTGCACCTAAGAAAAATGGACAAAACGACAGAGTTTTCAAAGGTTAAACCCGCTCAAGAACCACGATGAGCTCGTCAACAATTCCTGCGTCCCACTCCTTAACACGCCATTTTTGTAGTTCGTAACACGCGTTTTCAAATTTCTCTCGACATTAACCACCAATAATTGTTTCAATATACGTAGAATGTTACACACAACAGGATAAACATGGGATCTCCTCCACCTAGAGGATCATATTAAGAGCCATTGATACCACGATCCAGTTTTAATGTAGTAATTATCGTCATGGAAGAGAAATGAGAAAAAAGTAAATAGAAGTGATTGAACGGAGAGTCTCATATGCACCAAAATTACACCCAGAAGTCGTATTCATTAAAAAAAAAACGTTGATCAAATTCACAAAACATTAAAAAAATATGCAAGGATAGATATCCACTGACAGCGCCTTCAATTTCGTGTATGCACCACGCACATCCATCGAGCACGAATAGTTGTATCAAGGTTCCTTGAAACTTTGCCGCGTTGTTGCGTCGAAAAAAGATGCATGGATAAGGACAGCAACTGATAGCGCCTTCAATTTCGTGTATGCACCACGCACATCCATCGAGCACGAATAGTTGTATCAAGGCTCCTTAAAACTTTGCCGCATTGTTGCGTTCTCTTCCGTAAGAGCTCGGACTAAGTCGGGATGGATCGAGCTTGAGACATACTAAATTGGACGTATTTCTATCAAACGGAACTATGCGCATTAAGACATGAGTCCTAAAACCCATAAGAATACATGCATAACAGGGCTCATGTTATTATGCAGAAATACGTCCGATTCAGCGTCCGGGATCATGAAAAGGATTCTTTTACAAACAGTATTTTACAGGGTGGAAAATGTGGTATAAGGAAAAGTTGTGATTTGTTTAGGAGGGAATTGATGGTAACGTAGTTAAAAGAAATCGATGACAGAACATTTTACGATTGATTATTTGTTTATTCAGGTATCTCAATCGACTGGCAATGGATTTCTCAATGGATCGCATTCGATGCATCCAACAGGTGAAGTTGTATCGATATCGATCGGTTTCACATGTAAACATAGCCTCAACAGTCAATTGAGTAATCTGATGATACGGGTTTTTTGCGATATACACACGGAGAAAAAAAACTTCGTGCGTGGGATCCGAAGTTGAGGTCATGGATCTCTGAAGTTTTCAGATCACGCATCTGAAAACTTGAGGTCCAGCTGCCAAAGTTCGGGTCAGACATCTGAGATACTTCAGTATGTACCGGAGCACTTCAAGTGTGTGAGCCGAACCCTTCGGTGCGTATCGAATTACTTCAGATGTTTGACCCGAACTTCAGCAGCTGGACCTTAAGTTTTCGGATCACGTGATCCGAAAACTTCAGAGATCCATATGACTTCTACTTCGGGTCTCATGCACGAGGTTTCTTTCTCCGTGCAAAAAAACAATGAAAAGTGAAATTGTAAGGAATTTTACTCATTTTCAGCTTTTCCAACTTAAATTCTAAATTGTTTTTAAGGTTATGTCCTATTGTTTTGAACCAAACGATATATCGAGCCGCTATCGAATGCGCTATATTTTTTGTTTATCCAGGTATCCTAATGGACTAAACATGGTTATCTTAAATGTTGCACACAAGACTTAAAGACAAGTGAATAGAGTTTTTAAAGGTAAAATTCACGCAAAGATCACGATGAGCACTAAATAAAAAATTCTGACTCCCCTTTTTAACACTCAATTTTCGAGTCCATATTAGTCATATTACGCCTTTCAAATTGTGTGAGGCACCTTCCTTCAACTTGGTCAACCATATTTGTCTAAAAATAGAAATGAGAAAACCCAACCCTCATGTACAAACTATCTCGAAAAGAATCTTCAATCCTCAACGCGACGCGTATGATATCAATCGCGTTTTAAAGCATTCATTATTGCTTTCTTCCCTATGTATGAAAATAAATTCGTCAGAATGACAGGAGTCATACCCTGGAATGATTGACTATAGTCTCCAAGTTTATTTGTGTACTTAAGTCAGGTTACGCCGTATGAGCTTTCGAAAGTTGCCACATTCCCTTTCATAAAGTACACATTTTCTAGGAAACCGGCGGAACACTGGAAAAAAAGCACATTGGATCTAGAGTCCAGACTCTTAAAAACATCGACAAGAAAAAGTACTCTTGATTCAATCAGAATCTAGCTTAAATCAAGAACCAAGCCTCTTAATTTAAGCGGATTTCGTTTTGATTCAAGCAAAAATCCGATTGGATCAATAGTATTTTTTCTTGTCAATGTTTTCAAAAGTCTGGACTCTAGATCCAATGTGTTTTTTTTTCCAGTGCAAGAAAATAAATTCATCAGAATGACAGGAGTCATACCCTAGAATGATTGACTATAGTCTCCAAGTTTATTTGTGTACTTAAGTCAGGTTACGCCGTATGAGCTTTCGAAAGTTGCCACATTCCCTTTCATAAAGTACACATTTTCTGGGAAGCCGATGAAATTTTTTATCCAATTTTTTTACCGGAATTTTTTCTCACTTTAACAAAAAGGATTCGATAGCTTCAAGGAAACAATATTCATCAATTTGAAACGTGTCCTTTTATCCTATCCTGTTCATTGTGTGATGCATCGAGTAATGTGACATCACTGTTCTTTATCGTGAAAGCCGTGTGCCTATAGGTGATGCATCGCGGGGGTAAGGGGGGTGGGAATATTCTCGCCCGAGAGAGGAAATCCGTGTTCGCCCTGTTTTACTGGCCTATCAAACGTTAGCTACTCCATATTGGTGCACATCCCTTACAGGATCGTCCTCGCAAGACTTACTCTGAAAATGTCACGCTTTCATGTGATTCGTGCAGATACCTAGGTACTTGATATCTTCATTTCCTGATTGATCTAACCTTTTTCACCTTTAAGTAATTGAATCATTGAGTTCGAAAACACACCAACTAGGGTTTTTTTTTAGATTTTCACTTTCTTACGGTTTAGTAACACTTATGGATAGAAGCATCTGCACGCAAAAGGAAATTTCGAAACTGCAATCGGAAGTGCGCGAAACAACGACGGGAAAAGAGAAAAATGCAAGTATTTCATTGGAAATTCAATTTTTGGCCATTTCAAGGGAAACGGGTGACCATCCGATCTTGCGGTTTTCTTTTTTCGGTTCAGTATACCTTCTACCAACAAGTAATATTAATATTCAAGCGTTATTCAGGTCGAAAAATATAAATTTTTCAGGGCAGACTATGAAAAATCAGTATCTGAAAGTCGGTGAGGACGAAAACACACCAACTCAGAAATTTTTAAATGCTTAATTCTCTGTCATCAAACATGGTGTGTAGATTTCAACTTGGTGCTTTACAAAGTCTCTAAGTACTTGTCCTTTGACACCAAAAAGGTTTTACTAAAACTAACTTCTTCGCCCGCTGCGCAGTTTTAGGTGTTTCCTGAACAATTTTTTTCCCCAAGTTGTTTTCAAACTCACTGATTCAATTGAAATAGTGGTGGAACTAAAGAAGGAGACGAATGAATACACTGGATCTTAAGATATATGGAGCGCATGAAACGAGTGGTATTAAAATGTTAAGCGGGCAAATATCCGAGAGTCATACGAGTCATATAGGGACTTCCAGAAGTTCATCGACAGTAATATGAATGTTTAGACCAATGAGAACATCATCTTAATGTTTTCATTATAATGTTTTTTTCTCCGCCAATAAAGCACTTACTAGAGTTTCAATATGAACACGGTGTCACACACGACAGGATAAACACAGGATCTCCTCCTTCGAAAGGATCGCTTCAAAATCCATTAAAACACTATCCTTTAATCCATTATACCGCCATGCTAAGGAAGAACGCCGCATGAGCATTCGAGGGTTGCAAAATTTCCTCTGATAAAATTGTCTTTTTCGAGGAAAGTTGTGAATACTTTCCTTTGAAATTTTCAGAACTTTTCGCTGAAATTGCGAGGAACATTATCTAAAAAACTGGAAGAAAAGTATTCACAAGTTTTCAAGGAAATTCGTGTTCTATTGAAGGAAATTTGGCAACGCCTGAAGGCTCATATGACGTTTTTCCTTGGCAAGGCAGCATAGTCGCGTGCCAAGGCTAGCTCGAATTCCGGGTACGTAGATATTACGAAAAAGATCGCAACAACGCGGCCAAGTATAAAGAAGCGACTTGATCAGTGGCGTGGCGTGTTTTGCAATGTATCGATTGTTATGCCATTTAAACCTATGGAAAAAGATCGATAAACAGGGTGTTCATAGCGAACACCTTAGTAATCGATTCTTTACCATAGGTTTAAATGGCAGAACAATCGATACATCGTGATTCACGCCACGCCACTGGACTTGATGCGACTATTCGTGCCTTATGGATGTGCGTGGTGCATGCAAAAAATTGAAGGCGCCGTAGTGTGCCTTATCCTCGCATCTATGGAGCATACTCCCTCACGTCGGCTCCTCTTACCTTCGCCTTCTTGTCGAAAGATCCGATTCGAAGATCAGAAAACAGCGTAAATTACTCCGAAGAATGAATAACGAGTGTGAGACTGCCGCCCCTTCCCCTCCTCCAAATGGAAAGCTAAAGCGACGAGCTCCTTAAGATAGGTCAGGATGTGCGCGCCGACAAAACAAACATTTGCTACACCCATCGACGGCCGCATCTCCGCTCCGAAATTACCTGGGCCTTAAATTTTATCAGTTTGGAAACCTCTAGCCTTTGTTGGACGGTTGAAGGTCTTAGGAAGAGCCGCTGTTGCCACTGAAACTAATAGAAACTTCAATTAACTACTCCAAAAGCTTAGACCTAGAAGGAAAGTTCGAAAAAAAAAATTCATTGGAAAAAAAAAAACCACATTGGACCTAGAGTCCAGAATCTTGAAAACATTGACAAGCAAAAATACTCTTGATTCAATCAGATTTTTGCTTAAATCAAAAGGAAATCCGCTCAAATTAAGAGGCTTGGTTCTTAATTTAAGCAAAAATCCGATTGAATCAAGAGTATTTTTTCTTGTTGATTTTTTTAAGAGTCTAGACTCGAGATCCGATGTGTTTTTTTTCCAGTGTATAGTTTTTACTTCAGAACCATGCCAGCCGCATACCTAACATAAACATTTCCCCAACTACATGTAGCTACATGCTCTGACTTCTTTCCGGTATTTAATTTCGAAAAAAATAAAACGTCCCTCGTTTATTTTTGTAAAGAGGAATTCTGCGCTTGTGCGATCTTTTTTTTTTAAAAAACAAAAATCCCTAAGTTTTCTTCCCATTTGCTTTGCATATCTTCCAATGGACCACTAGACAAGGTATGAATTTAAGCATTCTGATACATGTTCCTCAACTAGAATTTCACGAATAGCACGATTCGCGCAACGAAAACTAATGAAACAAACTCCAAACGAAGATATTAACGTTTTTATTTCACATTGGTTACGAGGAATTTGAACTGCCCGCTGACAAGAAACTCAAAGCTCTACGTGAGTCAAATCGCGCACTACAACGGTTTCAGCAAGCTTCTCAATCGAGCAATGTTCATTCTCCGCCATGTGTTGTTCAAACTATAAGCAATTTGCTACAGCTGAGTCAAAGCGTCAAGATTGAGGTTGCCAGATTTTTATATCGCAGAGACTGTCATGATAACGTTTAGCGCACGATGTGAATTACACATAGCATTGAGTTTTTATGAGCGGGTGGTTTGAATTCACGCATCAAGAATCGTTAAATATCTTTGGAAGGAGTTGATTTTGGTAATTTTCGCTGTGCGCGTCGTATTTTACATGAAATTTTATTTAAGAAACATGCATTAGAATGCTGAAATTCGTACCTTATCTAGTGGTCCATTGCTTCCCAATTTTCCCCTTGTTTCAATCCTGTCACCCTTGAATACCGGTCAAGCAAACGCTGATCAAATTTGCTAACTTAAGCGGTTGAAGCTGACAACACCGGAGGGTTAATATTGTCTTTGCGTCGTGGTTTATTAATGGGGGCTCGGAAGCTAGAATTGTAGACAAAGCGACGGCGGCGTGCTCCATCTTCCATCGGCAGCGCGCGGCGCAGGTATCCCGGTCCCCCTGGCCCCAGCCGCCTTTTAAATTATTGCCAGACAAACGGGAACTTACAATTAGTTTCGGCTCCAGACATTTTCCCGGCATTATCTCCACGGACCGACCCTCGCGCGGCTTTCGTAATTCGGGTGTTGATTCTTCGCAGGATGTGCCACGGGGAGAGGAGTGGCGGGTATTTTGGCCTTGTATGGACACGCAAGGGGACGATTGCCCCTCTCCCTTGTGTTTCAGAAATCCTTGATTAAAAGCAAGGAGATGCATCAAATTCGCCAAAAATTCGGCCTAATAAAGTCGGCCTTCTATGGGGTAGTGGTGTCGGCCTTCTATGGTGTAGTGAATGTAGTGTTAGCTCTATGATCGGGAGGGCCCGCGGGTTCGATTCCCGGCCAGGCGACCCGAGTTTGATGGTCTCAAACAATGGTTGCCTGGTACTGGCTGTAGGCACGGAGGGGGGACATGGACTAAAGCGCAAAGAATAGCCCTTGTGGGCTACTTGAAGTAGAAATAAGAAATAAACTTGATTTTTTCAAAACTTTTACTCATATCGTTTGAGGTCAGCCTCAGTGGTGTAGTGGTCAAGGCAGTTCGCTGCCAACACTGAGGTCCCGGGTTCAATCCCCGGAGGTGACTGATATTTGAGGACACTCAAATATCAGTCATCGTGACTGTGGATGACTATGCCACTCCAATACCCTGACCCTTCGAGGTTACAGGGTGCGGGAGGGACATAGTCACCCAGTAAGTAATCCGTCTGCACTGTTCGACTGGGTTGTGAAAAATCGGTAATCACTCGTAGTGTGCGCGACTGCCAGCGCTACCTATCAGTGTAGATTGCAACAACACAGTCCAACTCGGTGGGGACATGGCCGTGCTCCGAAAGTCCGTGCTCTGCAGCGTCTGCCACAGTCTTTGATAAGACCTTCCGTTGGCTATCAGACGGCCGCTGAGCCTTGCGGGAATATAATTGATACTCAATGTGTCAATAGTACGAAGATAAGTTAAGGAGTACGGTCCAACTTCGGGGTGCACGACGGCAGTTGCCAGTTGCCTTGGCCCCTTGAGGGCGCCTCGCCGGCCAGCCCGGCCTTACTTACTTACTTACTTACTTACTCATATCGTTTGAATCATAGCGAGAGAGGAGCTGATTTTTTGGGAGCGTCAGAAGTTAATTTTGTATTTGCGGTTGAAGCGGGTGGTTGCGGTTGCCATGGCAAAATGAAGTAGATAATATATTGATTAACTAACGGCAATACACGAGAGACCCCATAGTAGTCCATCCTTTTCTCCCTTAGTCCACAGGAACAACCCATTTCAACCAATAGGATCGCTCCATTCTCCCCATGTGTTTTTTCGTCCATTTGTCTATAAATTTCAACAATCAGCCCGCAGAGAATACTATGAAGCGACTTACATATGTATGAAATTCAGACGAGAGAGATATCTATGACACTAAATTGGTTTTTTTTTCGTTGTGTATAGAACCATTTCAGTCTCCGTTCCATCATTTTCTCCTTTAGTCTACAGGAACAACCCATTTCAACCAATAGGATCGCTCCATACTCCCCATGTGTTTTTTCGTCCATTTGTCTATAAATTTCAACAATCAGCCCGCAGAGAATACTATGAAGCGACTTACATATGTATGAAATTCAGACGAGAGAGATATCTATGACACTAAATTGGTTTTTTTTTCGTTGTGTATAGAACCATTTCAGTCTCCGTTCCATCATTTTCTCCTTTAGTCTATAGGAACAACCCATTTCAACCAATAGGATCGCTCCATACTCCCCATGTGTTTTTTCGTCCATTTGTCTATAAATTTCAACAATCAGCCCGCAGAGAATACTATGAAGCGACTTACATATGTATGAAATTCAGACGAGAGAGATATCTATGACACTAAATTGGTTTTTTTTTCGTTGTGTAGAACCATTTCAGTCTCCGTTCCATCATTTTCTCCTTTAGTCTATAGGAACAACCCATTTCAACCAGTAGGATCGCTGCGTACTCCCCATGTGTTTTTTGTCCGTAGCTTTTTCAATGCATTTCAACATTCAGCCCGCAAAGAGTACTATAAAGCGACTCACAAGTATATGAAATTCAGACGAGGGAGATATCTCCGACACTATATCGGTTTCTTTTTCGTTGTGTAGAACCATTTCAGTCTTCGTCTAACGAATGTTTCGCCCATCTTAATCACGAATCATGAACGTATGGTTCCTCTGTGTCTGTAGACAGTCGTTCGAGTCAGTCCCAATCGAATGCATTATTAAATCGGCCCGTCCCGAGGGAACCGTCACCTCCTTTCCAAGCGAGTTCACGGGACCAACAAGACAACGCGTACATTATTCAAGTGATCGTCTCAAACTTAGCAATTAGTCTCTAGCGTTGAGTGTGTTTAGTGCTGTTAAGTTGATTTAATTGGGTACGCCGATTCTCGCCGCGGAGTGGCCTCTCACCACAGTTCGGTTAAAATATCTAAGAAATTTCCCACGGATTAATTTTGGTGTCATAAAACTGCTTTTTTTTAAGTTCGAAAATGAACCACTCCTCTTCTGAGGATTCAATGAGTACTGCCGCTGTTTAGGAGAATCCAGAGGCTGAGAAATCAACGCAGTTTCATAAAAGATGCGGGCATGGGATTGTCCATTTTGTAAACGAACAGAATAAAATTAGTAATATTTTATGCCATTTTTTTATCATCTTTAATGACAGTAATCCATACAGAGTGTGCAAAAATTTAATGCTCGTACCAAGTTGAAAACCGCTGACTCCGCGAGTTGGACTAATCGCTCCGAACAAAAAGCGGTCGCTGCGAAATTAACGCATATCAGCGCCTACAAGACTGTAGGAATACTTCTTGCATTCCGCATCCACTGCGGTGCGCGCATTAATCGTTGAAAATTCATAATCTCTTGTTAGTGTTGGACACTGCGTCGATGAGCAGCTAAAATGCTGGAAACTCTTTAAAATTTTTGCAGACAGTAACAGCATATTTGTATCTTAAGTGAATTGAGAATTGAAGCATTAGTTTACAGAAATAAATGAGATGAATCGTGTAAATGAAAACCCCTGTAGTTTTAATTTCACCTCTTCAAAGAGGACATTTGTTTTAAAAGAAAAATTGATTTAATGGACCCCAACCAATTTAAGAAAATAAGAGACTTGCACAACCTTCCGGAAGTTTGTTTTTTCATACTTACGTATTTTTTATTCCGACTTTATTTGTGTTCCAAAACAGGACAGCTTGACCAAGCTTTAAGATTAACTAAGATATGAATTTTAACGCCAATTCATGCGTGCCCGTTTAGAAAAAAAGTCTTCGACTGCGGCTCTGTGTTTAGTTACTCAGGCTAAAAAGGCGTTTAAAAAATTGTTACTTTAAAAAAAAAAATAAATAAATTATGTACAGGTACAATAATTGAATATCGTGTGTTCAATACAAAAGGTTACTCAAAGCATGAAAGTCTTACGGATTTTGTTGATTGTTGAACTTGGATTTATTTACAAAACTTAACAACTACGTACTACACGATTTACTTATAAACTTGAAAGAATTCATCGAGAAGTGTGAGAAGGCTTTTGATTTCTGGAACTATGTCTAATTTCAAAATAATTTGTCTTGCGTGATCTATATTTTCTACTGTCTGTCTATTTCGAAACAATTTTTGGTGAAATATTTAATTCTTGGTATGTGAGTACTTTTATCCGACTCCTGAAATAAAATGTCAGAGTAAATCGTTGTAATTCCTCGCAAGGATTCATTTCCAAAGTTAAACTGTTCAATGTCACTCGATGCTCGCAAAAATGTCAAAACTGATGCGAAAACTGATGCTATGAGCTCAAGCTCACCTTGAATCTCTATAAATCACAGCTCAAACCGTATCGATGGCTAAAGTAAGACACCACATATATCTAATACGGCGCAAAGTGGAACGAACTAATATATGAAGTCGGACGTGAAATTTTGGGCTAAAATTTCAAATTTTTATGTTTATTTAGTAACAAATTCCGTTTCAAAGGATGTCTCCGAAAGGTAATTTCAAGGAGAAACTGATAGCACGACACTTAAACTTATTTGTTTCACATTCTCGAAAATAGGTATAGGCTTTCAAAGTTTCCAGAATTTGTCCGACTTCCTCTATTGAATCGGCCCAGTGTGCGGCGTTTCAAAATATCCGCCCCTAGTTTATTTTTTCGAGGAGGGTTCCGAAACGGTTTCAGGACATTTTGTCAACGATTTTTTGTCCGCGCACCTTTTTTGTCCAGTAGTATACGCCCACACGTAAAATAACCAACAGTGACTTGGTCCAAGCGTTATATTTTAGTCGGTATATGAGAAACTGAGAGAGAAAGAGGTGTTGTTATGGTTGCTCATTTTCTAAATGAAATGTTATTACTTTCTCCTTTTAAATCATCTTTTTAAATTGTCATTGATGAATATTTGGTTTTATTTCTACCCTTAAAATATTCGATGTACAATATACCTCATATATGCACAGGTACTTTTTTCTTAATTTTTTAATTTTTTTTTACTTCATTTTGAAAACATTTACATTTTTAAAACGTGGCAAATATTTGTAAAACCTTTTCCAAGTGACATTAATCTCAATGAGCCGCAATTGTGTCGACAGAAACTGCAAAAATGAATAAAAGAGGGAAAAAAACCAAGAAGCACGCAATCTTTAGTTTTAACCCATTTGTACATCGATCTTTTAGAGTCAAATACGTCAAATTTTGAGCGTTTGGTAGCGCGTACACCTCGCTGCAGCACAATAAAAGCACAGAATGTAAAAGAAAAAAATTAAAGTGCTTTGGAAATCATTAAATTTGACACGGAACCACCAATATTTAAAAAACACACATTATATTATTATTCTCCTTTGATAAATTGATACATATTTTTTTCCCATCAATTTAAATGAGAATAATGAATGCAGAGTGTGCAAACATTTCAAAATCATGAGTTAAAAAACGCTTACTATGCGAGTATAAATATTGTAGCTTAACAGAGCGGAGCGGCGCGCGGCGTGCTGCCAGCGCGAGAGGCTCACTGGCGCCTACAAACCTAAGTGGATACTTCACGCATTGCACAATGCTTGAAGTATCCACTTAGGTTTGTGGGCGCCAATGCGCGTTTCGCGCTGGCCGCTCGCTCGCGGTACGGCGGCGCTTGAAGCAACTATTTCACAACAGAGGTGTTGCACAGTACTATGCGAAATTGAACGTATGAAGAATGACAGGCATCCTTTAAAAGTACAGATCTTTCCTCGCAAAATAAATCAAGATACTTATTGTACTCAGGAAAAATCTAAGAGCCTTTAGCTGAGGCAAATATAGAGGTTTATCCGGTTCAGGTATAACAAGGTGGGAATTTCTTGAAAGATAATTAAGTCCTGTCACACCAAAGAGGTGTAGAGAGTTTTAGTGAATCTTGTCTCATGGAATTGACGCTCCCCCATTTTTACCAAAACTCTCAACTATATATTACTCTCCGTTGAACCAAACAGACAAAACCAAAAAACAAGCAAACCCTCATCCTCCAAGACATTATACATTTTCATCCAAAAACGTCGTGAGCAATTGTCGTTTGTATTTACATGTTAGCCAATTAACTTTGGGTCTCAACTGGCGCGTGGACCAAAACTCCCGTGCCGAAAAAACGCGTGGACGTAAATTACTGGAAAAAGCAGGTGCGCGGACAAAAAATCGTTGACGAAATGTCCTATAACCTAAAAAACTTTATAGCTTGAAATGTCTACCTAATATTCCACTAACAGGGAAGAAAAAAGGAGGAAATTTTCAATTAGTTAAGTTGACTAGCTTTGCGAGGAAAAAATAAAGTATGACTGAAAGTTTACAACATCGCAAACGGGGCACCGTGGTCTCGCACTTCAGCCATCGATATGGAACTGCGGCGCTTTCGAAAGTTGACAGCACTGTTTTTCTTCCCATTTAAATTCTTTAAAAAATATCGATATTAGGTGAAACAAGTTTGCCTCGCCGAGAACCGATTGTTATACATACATTTAAATACAGGAAATACAGTGTTGCCAACTTTCAAGAATCGCCATAATATGCGACGTCTTAGGGGGTAGAGCTGTCTAAAAAATAACTTTGAACACAACTCTTAGGGCGAAAAAGAGAGTTAGTGCGCAAAACAGAAACATGGTTTGTCCATGAAGCGGGCAGTGGGCTGATTGTTGAAATTTATAGACAAAACGATAGACAAAGAGTATATATAAAGTATAGAGTGATCTTATTGATGAAAATTAAAGGTTCTTATAGATTGAGGGAGAAATTGATGGACTAAAGAAAGGGTACTACATCACCTACGACTTGTGTTCATTGCAACCACCCGCTTCTACCAATAGAATCCCTTTTGTCTTCTTTATCTATAGCTTTGTCTATTAATTTCAACAATCAGGCTGCAGGGATCGTAGCCTCTTCTGCCGTGATAGCGAAGTGAGCAGTAAGGGTCAAATTTTCGAAATCGAGTCTCCTTCAAAATTCGTCGAATCTCTTTTAGATGAAAACACTGAAATAACTAAAACAGCAAGATTCATCTTAATTCTATCAAAACGAGACATTTGAGAAAACCGCAAGTGCGCAAAAAATGACGTATTTTCAGACAAAACAGCAGTAAGTGACAATTTTCCTCCAGAGAGCCAATGAAAACAGTGCTTTCAAGTTAAGTGCCGTTCTCCTCTGCCAATTTCTAACCTGAAAATGTGTTTGATGTTTGTCCGAGGCGGAACCTCGAAAGCATGGAGTAGATAGCACTTACGGATGTCTTGCCGAGCAATTACCTAGCATGAAAATGAAAAATACCCTTTTTATGTAATTGAAATAAAATCAATCGATTTTTAATCATCTGAACAATTTTTAGGAGTCTTTCGACCGATTGGTGATAATGTAGATGTTGCATGTGTGAAGAATTTGCAATTTGACTATTGATTCATGTGTAAAAGTTGGCGAGAAACACGATGGTGCCACTGGTTTTCTCTGAAATCAACTCCCAAGCTCAAAAAAAGCTCTCAAGTTGAGGCCAAAATGGAATGGATATCCCACGCTATCCTGAGAGTCCACCTCTACATCAAGACAAACTCTCCATGCTGAGATAGAAAGCAAATACATTAGCAGGGTTGCCGTGTTTTCAGTTTTGGAGTCCCCAAATAAAGTGGCAGCCCTGTCAATGTATTTGCTACCTATCTTTGCATGGAGAGTTTGTCTTGATGTAGAGGTGGACTCTCAGGATAGCGTGGGATATCCCCTCCATTACGCCCTAAACTTTGAGAGCTTTTTTTGAGCTTGGGAGTTGATTTCAGAGAAAACCAGTGGCACCATCGTGTTTCTCGCGAACTTTTACATAAGAATCATCGGTCAAATCGCAAATCCCTCACACATGCAATGTCTCCATTTTCAGGAGTCTTTCGGACGATTAGTGATAATTTGAGAAAGAACGGAGGCTTCTTCCAATACAATTTTCCGGTCAGATTCTTCTGAGCCCGTTTTCTCAAAACTTCATTTTCGCACTTACTGCTCACTTCGCTATCACGGCAGTCTTGCCACATTCGTTATCCCTAAGAATCCTCGAGGCTAAAAGGCAGCGAGGAAAGAGCGGTCGAGCATCTTGAACGTCTGGAGAACCTCTTCGTTGGTGCGGCAGCCATCGGTCCCGCACTGGGCCTCGGAGATCTCGTTGAGGAGGCAGATGCGGTCGATGAGGGGCTTGCAGCGCTTGGAGTCGGGCGGGACCCGCGGCATGTAGACGGCGCCGCCGAAGGGGAGCCCGGCCCGGTGGGTGGCCCTGAAGGAGTTGCCCTCGGCGAGGACGGTGGCGTCGCCCTGGGCGTAGACCATGGCCTCCATCGAGGAGTTGACGAACGTGTTGCAGATGAGGTGGATGATCGCCGACGACGGCGTCGACGTGCTGAAGCCCGAGCCCAGGGCGTTGACCACCCGGTTCTTGTAGAACGTCACCCGGTCGTGGTACGAGTCCACCAACCTGGAAAAGCGAGGTTTTCCATTAGAAATGGGTAGAGTACCTATATTAAGAGAGTATGGCCACTGGGCCCAGAGACAAGAGACCCTACACCAGTACCTTGGCCATTGTGGAAGCTTTTACTTTCGGGACTTCAGCATTCTACTGTTGACTTACCTACATGGTTGATGTTCAACAACTTGTTGGCAGTTTCGTTTCGCAAACAAGCCGAAAATGGCCGACGTTTGGGAAACTTGTTTGGCTCATGACGTCTTCCGAAACTCATCATCGACCATGTAGGTAGGTCAACAGCCGAAATTAGGGTGATGACTGTTCCTCCCTAATAATTTTCCATAAGGAATTGTTGAAACCCCGAAAGTAAAAGCTTCCGCACCTGTCGCTAGAAGGCCAGTGGAGGGTCTCTTGTCTCTGACTGGGCCCCATGGAGAGGCTTAGGACCCAAAAGTGGCGGTGCTTTGTTTTGGTTTTTGAGGATGGGAGGGGGTCATTGCCAACTTTTGACGGTTATCACCAACCGCACTTGCTGCCAACCTTACTACATCTAAGATAATTTTTCTCGAAAATTGCGCACGATTAGCCGTAAAAATATGTAAAGAAGTCGCAAAAGTGCATTTGGGTAGATTTCTCGTTACGATAAGCAAAGAAAACTACATTTTGAGTCATTTTGCGTTACATTAACTTATGGCGTCCGCTATTTTTGGGTCCTAAGCCTAAGGGCTCCATTCAGCCTAAGATGGCTGAGCCAATCAGAGGTGGTAACACTGGTGGTTATACTCTCTTATTATAGGTACTTTAGAAATGGGCGTATTTTTGCTGAAAAGAACCATGTGCACAGAGCTTGCATATCGCTGGTAAATAATCCTTGGCATTTTGTCAAATGCCTGGACAAATAGTAAAGTAATCTCAATTAAAATTTCGGTTCTTTTGATGAATAATTCTTTACTTATGTTGGAAAAAATTCACTGTAAAAATGTGCATCATACAGCGGTATCTGTTAGGATTTCTAGCTCCTAAACTAAGATTCATCTCAAAATGCACAAAATCTCATCAAATACAAAATTTCTTAAATTTTTACAATTAAAACTCACGAGGAGCTTTTAGAAAGAAAATTACTAGAAAATGTTGTGAATTTGATGGGATTTTACTCTGAAAACGCTAAAAACTTGAGAGCCCTTTGTCAAAAACATAAGAACTTCCGAAATGACCAAAATTTGACTGCCTGCATGGGCTTTTGATAAAAGTGCCTGATTAAATAAATTGCCTTCAACACTTGCAACGCAGTTCTGCTCATACAATTATAATTTATTGGGGCTCACTGTACATATCATGTTACACAACACATAATCGACCAACATCTATTTATCTCGCTCCATTAACAGCAGGTCCACACGAGCGCATTTTGAGGGACTTGGAGCGAACTTGTTTCAGGAACTTCTTTACCTGTATCATTTTACGGGAACCCCCAGTTCAATGCTTCCAAACTGCGCTCGTGTGGACAAGGCATATGAATTCACCTGAAGGTTTCCCAAAATAAATCACTGAATATAAAAGTTCGGTCGTATGGACCTGAGTTAGGCCTTCCATTTCATCCCAACTTATTCCGTTTGTCAAACCAAATTTCCCATTCGTCAAACCGAACTTCCGGTTCTTGCAACCAAACTTCAGCTGTAAAGTGAACTGACGAACAAAGTTCGGCCACATGAACCGAAATTTCAGTTTGACGGACCGAAAGTTCAGTTTGACCAACCGAAAGTTCAGTTTGCCCAACTGAATAGTTAGGATGATATGGAAAACCGAACGTTTGTGTCCCACGATCAAATGAACTTATCAAATACTTATCGAATGCAAGATGGCGGGTTCATCAACACTTGACGGCCCGCTAACTTTTGATAGCGGACTTGTGCGAAAGCCAGTCGCCATCTTGCACTTGATGAGTATTTGAAGGGTTGATTTGATCGTGGGACGCGGGCATTAGACCGAACTTTTTTTCTCAGTGAACGAAAGAATACTGACCAGAGGAAGAAGTGGTAGTCTCCACAGGAGGGAATGTACTCGTCGGCCCCGTAGAAGAGGGAGTTGGAGACGGTGAAGGCGTTCTGGCGGCCGCGGGTGCGGACGAAGATGCCGGTCTCGCGGACGGTGCAGTTGTCGATGAAGACGCGGGTGGAGTTGTCGACGGTGAAGGCGGCGCCGGCGAAGGCGACGCGGGGGTTGATAGCGTCGATGAAGATCCCGGAGACGAAGACGTTGCTCACGCCGCGGAAGAGGAGCCCGCTCCCGACGATGGTCCCGCCGCCGCGGAGCGTCTTGTTCGAGCCCACCAGGAGAGGCGCCACGCCCGCGTGCGAGTAGGCCACCTGCACCATCGGACGCCCGCGGCACGAGTCGTACCTGGTGGATAGTCGTAGGAAATTAATCAAGCGAATTGAGAATTTGCATGCAAAATTTTTATTGCTCCAGCTGAAAGTGCTTAAAGAGCTGATTTCGGAGTATTTTCTATAATTTTTTTATTATACGAGGGTCATCCAAAAAGTAAGTTCACCCCTTTCGTATCTCCGAAACAAAAAGAGATAAATCAAATCGGTAAAAAAGAACTTCTTACTTATATCTTCAGCTCTCCATAGGTACCAAGATTTATAAATTTGGACACTGGTTGCCGAGATATTCGATTTTTACGTGAACAACTCCCGACCAATTCCGTCCACCAAACGACGCTCTGCGATTCCGTCACGCTACCTGAATTGACTGTGTTCCCCCCACATCTACGTAGGAACAACCAACTCAAATATTCTAAGATTAGCTTTAAAACAATCCTACCTATTTTTCGACGTAATTTCCGTTCCTATTGATGCCTTTTTCATAGCGTTTCTGAAGCTTCTTAATGCCGTTCTCAAAGAACTCTTTTGGTTGACTCTTGAACCAGCCATTGACTGCTTCCATCACATGCTGATCGTTCTCGAAGTGCTTCTTGAGTTGCGGGAAAAGATGATAGTCATTCGGGGCAAGGTCTGGAGAGTATGGAGGATGAGGAGACACCTCCCACGCAAATTTGTTCAACAAATTTTGGGTCTCTTTCGCCGTGTGAGGTCTGGCATTATCGTGAAGGAATAGGGGACCACGAGACAAGAGACCCGGTCGCTCGTTTTTTATTGCCAATCGCAACGAATTCAATATTCCACAATACCGTGGTGCATTGATTGTACACCTTTTCTCCAAATAATGGACGAGAAGTACTCCTCGAGAGTCCCAGAAGACAAAAGCGACGCGACAGCGCGTGGTGCATCTCATATCAGCGCGTCGTTTGGTGGACGGAACTGACGGGAGTTGTTCACGTAGAAATCGAATATCTCGGCAACGAGTGGTCCAAATTTAAAAAACCTTGGTACCTATGGAGAGCTGAGGATGTAAGTAAGAAGTTCTTCTTTACCGATTTGATTTATCCCTTTTAGTTTCGGAGATACGAAAGGGGTGAACTTACTTTTTGGATGACCCTCGTACTTTTGAACGAATCCATGTTTGGAGCATGCATTTAACGTGATTTCGCAGATTCTTAGAAATGCAAATGCGGTTATGGTGTTGTGCGCTTCACAAACAACTTTCTGCGACGTTTAAGCGACTTTAAGCTAGGACGATGTATTTCACGTGATTTTGGAGATTCCTAGGGGCGCAAAAACTCTCATAGTGTTGTGCATTTCCCGCGATATTTTTTGTGACTTTTGCACAGAGACAAGAGACCCTCCACTAGTATCTTGGCCATTGTGGAAGCTTTTACTTTCGGGACTTCAGCATTCTACTGTTCACTTACCTACATGGTTGATGTTCAATAACGTGTTGGCAGTTTCATTTTGCAAACAAGCCGAAAATGGCCGACGTTTGGGAAACTTGTTTGGCTCATGACGTCATCTGAAGCTCATCATCCACCATGTAGGTAAGTCAACAGCCGAAACTAGGGTGATGACTGTTGCTTCCTAGTAATTGTCCATAAGGAATCGTTGAAACCCCGAGAGTAAAAGCTTCCACCTGTCGCTAAGAGGCCAGTGGAGGGTCTCTTGTCTCTGGCTCCATCTGAGAGTGCTTAAAGAGCTAACTTCGCGGTATTTTCTATAATTTTTTCCTGATATGGGAAATAGTATAAAATAGATTTAAAATTGAGAAAATGCACCGCCTAGTGACGTCATCTGGCGGCATTTCCCATTTAAACACGCGTATTTCAGCAGATTAGATCATTTTGTCATATCTTCTCTAATAATTGTTCAATTCATGAGCCAAGGGTATCCTCGTGCATCCGACATTAAGCTAGGACGATATTTTTCACGTGATTTTAGAGATTCCTAGGGGTGCAAGAACTGTCATAGCGTTGTGCGTTTTCCGCGATATTTTTTGGTGACTTTTGAACGAATCCAACGAACCTACCTATTGAGGATATGCCTCTTGATGACGGTGCACTCGGGATGCTTGACGGCATCGTTGTCGCAGCCGGGCTCGGTGACGATGCCGTCGTCGGTGGTGAAGTCGACCTCGTCCTGGAGGATGACGTTGCGCGGCGCGGCGTCGAGGCAGTAGCCGTCCTTGACCCTGTTGCAGAGGGCCCGCGCCAGCTCCTCCTTCGTGAACACCTCGATCGTCTCGCCGGACTCCCCGCCGCGGGCGTCCCCGCCGAACCCGTAGCCGCTCCCGTACTTCCGCTTCGTCTCCGCCTTGGCGTACAGGAACGACGCCGACGCCGCGTGGGCCCCCACCTGCGAGCAGGACAGGCTCAGCAGGATCGTCACCAGAGGGAGCAGCCGGCTCATCGTCGAGCGCATCCCGCTGATGTTGATACCGGATCTGGAAACGGAAACAAGTTTAGAGGTTGCAACGAAATGTAGCGTGTCTGTGAAACTATGAAACAAGCAAATAATGGAGATGTTGCGTGTGTGAGGAATTTGCGATTTGACTGTTGATTCTTTTGTAAAAGTTCGCGAGAAACGCGACGGTGCCACTGGTTTTCTCTGAAATTAACTCCCAAGCTCAAAAAAAGCTCTCAAGTTGAGGCCAAAATGGAGGGGATACCCCACGCTATCCTGAGAGTCCACCTCTACATCAAGACAAAACTCTCCATGCAAAGATAGGGAGCAAATACATACATAGGGTTGCCACTTTATTTGGGACTCTTAAACTGAAAGGACGGCATCCCTGCTAACGTATTTGCTCCCTATCTTTGCATAGAGAGTTTGTCTTTCTGTAGAGGTGGACTCTCAGGGTAGGGCGGGATATCCCCACCATTTCGGCCTCAACTTGAGAGCTTTTTTTGAGCTTGAGAGTTAATTTTAGAGAAAACTAGTGGCCACATCGTGTTTCTCGCGAACTTTCACATCAGGATCAACAGTCAAATCGCAAATTCCTCACACATGCAATATCTCCATTATGCTATGAGGGGATTGTGGCAGAGCGTCAATCGAGGAGGTGTTGCGTTGTCAGTTACCTAATGACCGATCGGAAGATAGGCACATGTGGCGTTTGGGTGGCGCAGAGCCCTGGAGTGCGCTGTCGGAGCGACGCACAGTGCGGCATCCTTATGAACGATGCGGACAAAAATCGGTACAAGACACTTAAACTTGAAGTAATGAAGATAGTAGCACCGACATAGGAAAACCTTTTGGCACTATCAAAGTAAAAATATGCAGAAGTCGAGTTGTGAATTTTTTATCTTTGTCCACAGAGAGCCGCGCTGTGCGCTCTTTCTGGGCGCGCACTCGTTACAAGCGTTACTGCTAGCCAGTGGGTGCTACGCGAGTGACATTTGCTTTTATTTATTTCAGTAGTTCAACATTTGGACGTATTTCTGTTAAACGGAACTATAGACGAGTGGGAAAGATGGGGTGTGCACTAGAAAGGTGGATGAAAAACAAAGTAAAAGAAGACATAATGCAAAGTAAGTGAAACGAAAGTATGCTCTTCCCGAACCTTTCTACCAAAATTCGGCTTTCGGCTCCTTTTCGGCCGCTAGAGCTGTGGCGCGAAGTTTGAATTTCAAAAATTTTGTAGTCTTGGCCGAAAACAAATATTACCGTCTGCTGTTGATAAAGAAGATAAAATTCAATGCAAGCAAATTTCTTAAAAATGAACACTTATTTCTTTTAGTATAGTGGCTGTTTTTTTATGTTTATCAACAGTAGACGGTCATATTTGCGGCGCGGCAGGCGGGTAGCCAGCGCGGAACGCGCATTGGCGCCTACAAACCTAACAGGGATACTTCACGCGTTGCGCAATGCGTGAAGTATCCCTGTTAGGTTTGTAGGCGCCAGTGCGTCGCCGCTCCGCTATGTGTTAGGCTCTAATATTTAATCTGGCGGAGTCAGCGTCATTCAACTCATGATTTTGAAAGGTTTGCACATCCTGTATGGATTATTCTCATTTTAATTGATGAAAAAAATATGTATTAAAGGAAAATATAATGTGTGTTTTGTAAATATTAAGGTGGTTCCGTTTCTAACTTAATGATTTCCGAAGCACACGAATTTCTACACAATTTCTTATAGCCTTTTATAATCGATGGCGAAAAAGTAACAGCCAGGCGATAAAGTGTAAAGCCCGGCGATAGGAACTATAGCCCGGCGATGGGAAATATAGCCCGGCTGCATACTTTTTTATCGCTTCGTATATAGCCCGGCCGTATGATTTTCTCCGCATTCTAAAGCCAGCTATATGATTTTCTGTAGCCTTCTTTAGCCGGCTATAAGAATTCCTATGGTATTTTGAAACGCAGCTCATATCGCCAATTTTTACCAGGGTGGCGCTTTATGATTCCCATTCTTTCTTACGGCCCTCAACTAACGAGCACATCCCTCCTTTACCACGTGGCTCTGGTTCCGTTCAGCTGAAATACGTCCATTTGATCATTTTATGCATATATTTTAGAGACTTTTAAAACAAAATGGCATTGCCATAGAACCTCGTATAAAGGAAACATGCCGTCATTTGCACATTATTAAGTATATGGACATGAAGCATCGACGGAGATCGACCGTCTCTTCAAAAACGCATTTGAATGAAACGTCAGCCTCATCCAATGGAGGCTCGCAATACAACCGTGCGGATCTCTTTCTAAGATTTGAAACGGCAAAAGCATGCTTTCTTCTCTTAAAATTAGCTGTGGTATTGGCGCCTGAGGTTAGTTGCAGTTCTGGTCTTTGGGATTTTTGTATGCGTTTCAAGAAAAAGCTGAAATGTCCTTCTGGACTTAATAGATCCGCTTCCAGTCAGAAAGTTGACCTTAAAACGGTATTTTAAAGAGAATGTGTTTGACATATCAGTGTTTACTCACTCCCGTTATGGATTTATCTTGATGTGCAACAATTTATGTGGGTTGCACGTACAAAAATCGCATAAATTACTTTTCGCATCCATGATACTTCTCGAAGAGGAGATTCGCAGGCGCATATTATTTTACGGAACCACAACTCAATGAATGAAAACAACATTTGAATGAAAATATCCAGGGTGGAAGAGCTTCCGCAGTAACATATGAGAGAAGGATAGAGGATTTGATATTATGCTCGCAATATTGGATCGTTTGGTTCGATTGGCGCAACGACGTATTGATTTCAAAACGTCTTGACGCTTATTGTATGGGAGCCGCTTGAAAAAAATTAGAATCCGCTACTAGTGCATCTTTACCTACTTTTCCCGTGACCTAGTTTCACAGGCTCTGGTTTTGTGATTATTATCAATAGGACAACATGCGTTGCTATTGGGAACTAAACTTCCTGGCTCATCCCACAAACAACGTATGAGCCAATACTTTTTTATGCAGATTGGTGCTTTTGCGGATGAGTCAGGAATAGCAGTAGCTCCTGATTTTAAAATGTAGCCCAATTGTCAGATTAGAAGGCACTAGAAATTGGAAGGAACAGAATCAGGAAAAATAGACGTAACAGGAATAGGTTGAATGAGGTGAGGAAGAAGAAGGATGATGAGGAAACGAGGAAAAAGTAATGTGAGAAACGAAGACAATAGGAAAACGGAGGAAGGAAAATACGAAAAAGATGAAAAGAAAAAAGAGGAAAAAGTAAAAGAAGAAGAAGAGTGGAGGAAGGAAAATTTGTTTCTTCGTCTGTTTCTTCTTCCATTCCTCCTCTTTCTTCTCTTTCCTACTTTTTCTCTTCTTTTTCTTCACTTTAGTATTCCACTACAATGAAGACTCAGGTCTAAGAGAACTATAGACAAAGCAGACCGGGGCCGAGTTTAAATAATTATTATATCTGGGTGAATAGAAAACAAAATTATTGGAATAATGTGTAGTATGGAAGTATATTTATTTTTGGAGTGGAAACTTCTAATTTTTAAATTTAATTTTTTAAAAAAATTTGTGAGTTGTGGTATAAAATATGAAAATCTTAAATCGTGATCTTGAAAATATAAATATTATTATAACTATTATAATAGTGCTTGATCAGTTGACGAAAGTTTGTCATGACAAAAACAAATGCCACCCGCTTACTTAGGAAGGTAGAGAATAAGGGAAGGGAGAAGAGGAAACGAGAGTCAAAAACAGACGACAAGAATCATTTGGACTGCATTTTGCAATTTGGAACTATAAATTCTAGCCTGGTCTAAAAACAACGTATGTGCCATTAGTTTCCCTATGCACATAAGTGTTTTTCCTGGAGACCCAGAATTTATAGTTCCCAATGGGCCTGCTGCATGCAAGAGATACAGCCGCGCGAATAGACTTTTTAGAGGTTAAATGACACGAAAATTACGATGGTCGCATTAAAAAAGTCTGAAATACACTCCTTACTGCGCAATTTGCGTTGTTAGGAACGCGCTTTTTCAAATTTCCCGCGTCTGGGGGCAGTTTTCTAATCACCGGAAACGAGCAAACGGCGGGCTCGGTGATTACCGGAAGATGCCGAGTCGTTGTTGTTGTTATTTTTTCCTTCAGTTTGTTTACAAACCCCCCAGTGGTCCGTATTAGAGTCCCTTTATACTGAGAGTCAAGACAATGCGAATCCATTTCTGATTGGTTAACCGGAATTTAGGCCTTCACAGTGTCACAAACGGGAATAAAGATTACATTTTCACCAATTGCAAAGATTATAATCTGGAATGGACCGAGGAATTTCGGGTTCGAAAAGGAACAAACGGAATGAGAGAAGGAACGGAGAAAGGAATTTAAGAAAGAGCCGATCAAAGATTACGAAAAACGTTCAATTTCTGTAATCTTTATTCCCGTTTGTGACTCCATGAGGGGTGTTGTCTTGACTCTCAGTATCAAGGGACTCTAGTCCGTATACGCTTTATGCGGTAACCAAATTGATCAACTTTCAAATATTCGACGCAATCCTTCTACATTTAATTTCACGATGTCACGAGCTCCGATTTGTAGGTTATGTTGTCAGTTTTAGTTGACCGGAAATAGCCGCGAGTTGCCGTTAATTGTTTCCGTTAGAAAACTGCCCCCCGGCGCGGGAAATTTGAAAAAGCGCGTTCCTAACAACACAAATTGCGCAGTAAGGAGTGTATTTCAGACTTTTTTAATGTGACCATTGTAATTTTCGTGTCATTTAACCTCTAAAAAGTCTATTCGCACGGCTGTATCTCTTGCATGCAACAGGCCCATTGCAAAATGCAGTCCATTTCATTCACTGATGAATTGACTGTAAACTTCATTGGGTTTGGTTATTTTACATTCTCTAATACAGTGTATTGTGATTGTTGTAATAAAGATTATTATTGGTGGAATTAATTTTTCTGTGATAGATAGATAAATTACATTTTTTTTGAAACGGACGAGGAAATAGATAGTAAAAGTCAATAAGATAAACACTCGATGAAATACAAATATAATGCCTCATGTTTTCCTTATTTGTTTCTCCCGAAACGACATGACCGGCCCTGGGGCCCTTCCAGCCCACTGTAATCTTCTCGATGTCCCGGTGGACTACCTGTGACCGCCCTCAGATGGAAAAACGAAGAAAAGTGAATGAACAAAATTTAGTATTTTGGAATGCCTGGTGAAAATATTCTCAAGGTACACATCCCTAATACCATGTAATCAATTTTGAGAATGCTTCGATCTGGGTCAACTCCCGAACCCGCGCTCAGTAGTACGAGCTTTTTAAGAAGGTTGGACATGAATTTAAAAAAAAAATTGCAAAATTTTTTATTTATTTTGTCAAGTGAATCCACTGAAACTCGAGGGAAAATTTCCTGTCTTTCCAGATAGAACATACAGACCAGTCTTACACAAGGAAGTGCGGGCAGAATATGCAATTTGACCAGGAAAACCTCGATCTGATCAAACATGACCTAGAGGATTGTATATTTCCCAGCAGAAAATGAAGGGCGAGTATTAATCTGAGCAAAAATATTGATCAAAGTAAAGTCTGTTCAAAACTAATTCAGAAGTTGAAATTCAATAACTGCATTACGTCTCAAACTATTTGAACGTCTCGTTTGTTTACATTGGCTCCTAAGAGTTGGATAAAAGTCGAAACTCACAGATCAATCAGAAAAAGACACATTAATTCTTCACTAAAACTAAAAAGATATGTTTTTATGAGTATTTTTATAAAGATGTGCAAATCTGAATTGAGCTTGGTCCAATGCAACGATGGATTAGGTATTGAGATTAAATATTGAAATGAACTCGCGTATTTTACCACTTTCTCACATGCTGTTATCAAGCGAGCAACTATTCGAACTCCGGAGTAGGTATGTGGTATCATTCGAATTTGAAGGAAAATCTTAGCTTTTCGCGTAGCTCAAGCTACGGACGTTTACGAGTATTATGCTCGCATCGATATATAAAAATTGACTATTTTCCGCGATATTGAGGTGAAAATTGTGTGTTCTTGATCAGCCTATGGAAAATTTGTGTATGTGTCGCAATATTGCGGTGATAATTGCATAATTTCTTTTGAGTTATCGAACTCACTGGAAATCCCTTGATCCCTCGATATTGAGATTAAACTCGAGTAATTTCTCACTTTTTTACACACGAAAGTCAAACGAGCAACTAATTGAACCGAAGGAGGCATGAGGAAAAATCTTAGCTTTTCGCCTACACGGTAAAAAATGAAATGCTGATTTAGCATTTAAAGTGTTAAAAAAAGTCCGTCAAGTTTCAAATGCTGATTTTACAACACAAAAATGCTAACAAAACATTTGGATTTGTTCGTTTTACAGTGGGCGTAGTTAAGTTAGCATTTCTTCAAATGTAAAATCAGCACTTGAAACTTGTCGGACATATTTTTAACAGTATACATGCTAAATCAACATTTAATTTTTTCCCCGTGTATATCTCAAGTTACTGACGTTCATGAAGATTATGCTCGCATCGTTTTAGGAATCGGGTATCTTCCTCGAAATTGAGGTGAGAATTGTGTGTTCTTTTGCGTTCTCAATCAACCGCACATTCCACGAGTAAACTTTACTTGTATCGGGAAACAGTTGGGCACTTGTAACTTCTCCGTCCGTTTATATCCATGTTCTATTCTGCCGTGTTACGGAGGAACGCCGTATGAGCCTTTAGCCGTCGCCAAGTTTTCTTCATTAAAAAAGGAATTTACTGGACAAATTTTGAACATTTTTCTTCAAATTTGCTGGACGATTATTTTCGCAGGTTGACCTAAAATATCGGAAAATTTCAAGGAAGAATACGAATAACCTCCCTCAAAAATACATATTTTGACGGGAAAATTTGAATGTTTCTACAGCGTTTTTCCCAAGCACGGCAGTATTGCCCTGCGATGCGCTTCATAAAACCCTTCACAGAAATCCAAATTAATACTTGGAAGCTGTTGCGTCACCGTTACCATAGAAATGAATTTTTTGACCATCTTTTGAGTGTGCATCAGAGTGGTAGCTTGAGTGGTTTTTGATTGTCCTTGCTTCGTACATTTCTACTCTATCATTTCTTCGGAGTCAAGATATCCTCAGTCTGTTATGTTCAGTATTTGTCATTTCAGTATCTGTCATTAAACTACGTGTGTTCTGTAAGTCAATTGCATTATTTTTTATGGTATTATTGCACTAAAGCTCATGTTTTTAGCATGAGATTGGAAGGGGAGAAAAACCTCATCTTTTTGGAATAAAACATGGAGAAACAGAAGCCATTTCCGCGTACAGGACGGCAATTCCGCCTTGCTTGAGGCGCATTGCTCGCACATGATGCGGACAGCGACTCCGTAATTCGACCTGCGGAGCGGGCAATCGACACATACCGATGCCCGTAGCCCGTTCTACGGGTCCTATTCAACTGCTGCGCGTCGCGGCGTCGGCCAGGGCAGCCTGAGAGAGATTTCAGGAGTTGGCAAAAACTGTCACGGGATTCCTGGAGGCGCTATATGAAAATGCAGCACAAGGGAGCCCTCGCAATTTCAGAGGCACACACATTCCGATGCGCTTTGAACCATCTAAACTGAAACATGAGCCTTGTCATGAATGTATTCTTATGAGTCTTAGAGCCCATATCATAATTGAGATGGTTCTTTTGATTTATGAATAGGTTCATTTGAATGGAAAGTGCGTTCGGACGGGCGGGCTTTTGCTCGGCCTTAAATTGGAACGCTCAAAGAGATCCGGATGCAATGTGCGCTCATGACTTGAGTTTTATGAATTTCGTGTAATTTCAGTCCTTTTGAGTTGTTACAATAAAACGGAAAAATGGAGTTTACAGATTGTGAAAATCCTGGAACGTGTATCTCGGTCGTGGAGTATCAAACTCTCTCTTGTTTTAATAATTAGGCACATTGAGGAAAACAAATCTCGGTTATGAAGACTTGTTTTTTATTATGATTTTTGTATTCGTAATAGAAGTATAATTAAATAACATCATATTTTTAGACCTTACGGGGCTTGAAAATGTTTCACTTATCATGTAATGGGCAAGATTACAATAATTAACCACTTTGATCAGAAAAAAAAAGCTTTATAAAGACTGAATATAATGCTTCCGGTGCTGATTTATAAGAACACCACTAAAACATCGTTAAATATATCTCTCTACTTGGGGTTAACACTCAGGGGAACGCAAAAGTTTTTGATTGAGGTGGTTGAAGTTTTTCAATCGTGCAAACCAAACTTCAGTTTAGATTAACGAGGTCCTAGGTGGAATAATGCGAGCCTTAGTATGGTCAACCGATGCTTAGTTTATCTGCTCTGAAAACTTCAATGTTCCATATGTACCGAATTCTTACTCAACGTGGTCTGTGCAACATAGCAACATAGCAAATAATCTTTTGAAAGGTTAGGTATTAATTGATTGAAATGCATCCGAAGAATCATCAGCCAAATTAAAATTGAGACGATCGAGATAAAGAAATCGATTTTCATCGGAACACGTGTCGCCTGCGGAATTCGATACATTTCCACAGGGTTAAATGGAGAAAAACCAAATATCCAACTCGCTGGATCCACCTTTGCATTGTCCTTAAGTTTTTGCGGATACTCTGAAGCTCCCAGTCTACATTCGCCACGTGTCAAATTTGCGATCCGTGGAGACCACAGGATCTCTCAAAACAACGTATCATTCGCTAGTAAAAATTTTAAAAACGCGCATCTCAGGGCCTGACGTCACAAAATCGAGTTCATCACCCACCCTGGACCGTTTTAGGAGTCATATTTTTTCCCTAAAAAAATATTATCGATATATTCACACAATTTTCTGGTAAGAAGGATCTAAGTTCCATAAAATTAAAATTAAGATTTTGCTACCACCGAAGGAGAATTTGCGCCTGAAAAGACGGAAACCAGATTTTCCGCCTGGATGTTTGGGTTAGGGGGTTATTTTTTAGCTTTTGTTCTCGTAGAGAACAGACATGCAATTGGCCAAAAACGTCCTGACTATATTTCCGCCCATTTTTAACCTTGTCGCACGTATTTTTATAATGTATTTCTTTTGTATTTTATCAACTGACTAGCAAATGCCTCATTTTAGAAAAGACAGGAGTCCCTTTTCCCCGAATGCAACCGCAGTTTTTCCTTGATTTTATCCGATAAGACCACTTCTCTCCCTATCCCTGCCCTACCCTAGATATAATTTCGAAGTATACTCGTACTCACTGTGTCAGCAACTATCCAAGGGTTATATCACTCGCTGGGGTAGTTTCAACGAATTAAATTCACCAAAAATCAACTATCCTAAACCACCGGGTGACGAAAACAAACGCGCATTAAGGCCCACAACAACAATGACGGATTAAGTATTGTCGCTATGATAAATCCTATCGCGATCAAGCGTTTGCATCGATTGGTTCTCAAACCAGCCGCATTATTGTCACGTCGTGCCCAGAAATCCGCCAGAAAAAGACTGCAGGTCTATGCTGCCGTGCTAAGGAAAAACGCCGTATGAGCCTTCAGGCGTTGTCAAATTTCGACTAATAAAACACTAATTTCCTGGTAAACCTATGAATTTTCTTCTTCCAATTTTTCAGATAATATCGTTCGCAATTTCACCTGAAATTCCTGAAAATTTCAAGGAAATATTTTTATAATCTTCCTCAAAAACAGACATTTTATTGAAGGGAATTTGGCAACTCTCGAATGTTTTATACGGCGTTTTTCCTTTAACACGAAAGGACTGCATTTTGGAGTGGTTCGTAAATTTTCGCATTCCTGCATAGCAGGAAGTCCCATTCGACAATCATTTTGCTGCCGATGAGAATGTTTTTGGGCGTGACCAAATCATTGGAGATTGGACCGGGATTGTACAAAACTAAATTTTATTGAAGTTCACTGACTGAATGCCCTCTTCCGCGTCGAATGTTGAATCCTGCACGGAGAAAAAAACCTCGTGAAAAACAAGGTCGGATTACATATTTCCTATCTTCGGCTCTGTTGCTCACGTAGCCCTTGGAGCACCACTGCAACTCAGACAAACGAAACCAACACAATATGGAAATAGAGTAAGGGAAATGATGCGCTTTGACGACGGCGCAGAGATACAACTATTCGTACTTGATGGATGTCCATGTTGCGTCTGCAAAATTGAAGGCGCGATGACGCGAGGCATGAACTCGCAATGCTTTTCTCTATGCTTCTCTATGCTGAGGTGTCGTTCAGATTCGGGTGAAAAGTTTCAAAACAAGGCCGTATTACGTCTTATTTCCTATCTTCGGCTGTTGTGCCCACGTATCCCTTGAGGTACCACTGCAACTGAGACAACAAAAGCAACATAATATGGAAATGGAGTAAGGGAGAGGATGCGCTTTGACGACGGCGCAGAGATACAACTATTCGTGCTTGAGAAAAAAACTTCGTGCGTGGGACCCGAAGTTTAGGCCATATGGATATCTGAAGTTTTCGGAATGAGCATCCGAACACTTAAGGTCCAGCTGCTGAGGTTCGGATCACACATCTGAAACTTCAGTTCCTACATCTGAAGTACTTCAGATGTGAGAACCGAAGTTTTTCGGATGTGAGAACCGAAGTTTTTCGGATGTGAAAACCGAAGTACTTCAAACGTAAGAACTGAAGTTTCAGATGTGTGATCCAAACCTTAGCAGCTGGACCTTAAGTGTTCGGATGCGCATTCCGAAAACTTCAGATATCCATATGGCCTAAACTTCGGGTCCCACGCACGAAGTTTTTTTCTCCGTGTGATGGTGCGAGCAGGGTGTAGCAATTTTAATGATATTTTTATTAATGTCCCTGGAAAAAAGTCGCTTGGATTTAGAGTCCAGACTCTTAAAAACATTGACAAGAAAATAAAACTTGTATCGGACCGGTTCACACGAGCTTCAGAAGGTCAGATGCGAGTTTGCAAATCCAACCTTAAAAATAAATCAGACGTGAACCTAAAAAAAAAGGAATAATCGAGTATCAATATAGTCGAGGACAGGAGAAACGTACTCGGGCCTTTTTTTTAAACTTGTCTCCCGAATCCGAGCGACACCTAATTGGCAGCATAGAGGAGAGCACTGCGAATTCACGCCTCGCGCCATCGCGCCTTCAACTTTGCGGACGCAACACGGACATCCATCAAGCACGAATAGTTGTATCTCTGCGCCGTCGTCAAAGCGCATCCTCTCCCTTACTCCATTTCCATATTATGTTGCTTTTGTTGTCTCAGTTGCAGTGGTACCTCAAGGGATACGTGGGCACAACAGCCGAAGATAGGAAATAAGACGTAATACGGCCTTGTTTTGAAACTTTTCACTCGAATCTGAATGACACCTCAGCATAGAGAAGCATAGAGAAAAGCATTGCGAGTTCATGCCTCGCGTCATCGCACCTTCAATTTTGCAGACGCAATATGGACATCCATCAAGTACGAATAGTTGTATCTCTGCGCCGTCGTCAAAGCGCATCATTTCCCTTACTCTATTTCCATATTGTGTTGGTTCCGTTTGTCTGAGTTGCAGTGGTGCTCCAAGGGCTACGTGAGCAACAGAGCCGAAGATAGGAAATATGTAATCCGACCTTGTTTTTCAACTTTTCTCCCTGATTTCACTAGCAGCATAGAGTAAAGCATTTTTCAGTTTACGCCTCACGACTCACGCCATCGCGCCTTAAAGTTTTCTTGTACAAAATAGACATCCATGTTGCACGCATAGTTGTATCGCGTTTACGTATATCTTATTTTTGAACTTTGAGATCAGATACGGTTAAGTTTGCTCAAAATATGCAAGGGTTTGTCCAAATCAATAGTCATTTTAAAAGGGAAAAATTATGTTCAAAGGTCTTTCGACCGAGGAAGCCTAAAACTCACCTAGAATCGATGCATTCAATGGCTTTAAACGGAGTTTAAGTTGTCACTTGTCGGCTTGTCACTCTGCTCTCTGCTAAGTTGTCGGCTTGTCACTCATCGCATTGGCCAAGAGTTATTTCGTAATTAGAGATCCTTCGAGAGTAATTGAAATTTTTTCGTTTTATAGCCATCCAAATATAAAGATAGAAACTCGTAGTTCTCTCTAAAATTCTTCAAAATGTAAATGATCAATAAGTATCACCGTGAGATAAAATGATAAGTAGAGTTTCTTTAGGCATAGTGGCCTCGTTTCATGTAAAAAATTTACAGTGAATCTTGAACTCCAGAAAACTCGTTCGATGTCTTGATACTCTGACCTATACACTGAAAAAAATTCTCGGCGTTTTTACCAAGGTCCATTGGTACCTTTATCATCTCATTTTTTTACCAATTATTGGTAATTTTACCAAGACAGACTGGCAAACTTACCTAAAAACCGGTATTTTTACTGTTTTTTCAGGTAAGAATACCACTTTTATTGTTAATCAATTCCCGGTAACTTCGCCATTTTATCGCGGTAATTCTACCACAATGGATAAAAAATATTGGCGTTTTTACCAAGGTCCAGTAAAATTTCCGAGAAAGTTCGATCATTTTACCGAGATTTCTCGATAAAATTACCAATTCCATGAATGGTAACTTTACCAAGAAAAAACCGGGATCAAATGGAATTCTGAATTCTTGGTAATTTTACCCTTTTCTTAGTAAATACACCGAGATTTGTTTTCAGTGTTTGATGTCTTGATACTCTGACCTATAGATTCACCGTAGATGAATGGAAAATAGTGTTGCCAATTTTCGAGTATATGTGCCATCGCGAGTATAGAATTTCCTGCCTGAATATCAAAGACGGCAGTAGGAGGGATAGACGCGGGGGTGAGTTCTGAGGGGCGTGCGGGAGTGTGCGAATGGGGGTTGATATCACTCGCCGAGATATGAGAAGCAATTGACATTAATGAACTCTCAGCTGACTCATAATTCATCGCGATTTAGAATCGAGTTAAAAATACCAATCTCCTCGGCTCTCGACCGTTGCCAGTTCTCGAGGGGAAAATAAAACTCTCATCACCGTGAAGATCATCACCGGGGCTCCGCCCCCTGACTCGTGCAACCCTCAAGAAACGCTTCGCGCACTCCTGTTTTTAATTTTCACGAGAAGTTTCATTTTTCCATTCGGGGATTTTATGCCGTTTCCTATAATACCGTTCAACGATAGGCTTTAAAATGTCTATGAAAAACCATATCTAATGTCCTAAAGGACAAAAAGTGAACAGTATGGTCAATTTTAGCCGAAATGTGCATCGGTAGTATGTCAACATTGACATGACTAATTTTCTTTCATAAAACTCTTCAAAGGCATTAAGGTTTAATAATTATCTTTAGTCACCATAAAAATAAATGCAATCTGCAAAATTACAATAAATTGGATCGCATTTGGCAAAAAGGAACCAGCGTGATCGCAGTGTTGTAAAAATGTTGCTTCTTCATAATCATCCAAGAAATCTACCAACTGATGCAACAAAGATGCGTTTTGACGACGGCGCAGAGATACAACTATTCGTTCTTGATGGATGTCCATGTTGCGTCTGCAAAATTGAAGGCGCGATGACGCGAGGCGGGAACTCGCAATGCTTTTCTCTATGCTGCCACTGAGGTGTCGTTCAGATTCGGGTGAAAAGTTTCAAAACAAGGCCGTATTACATCTTATTTCCTATCTTCGGCTGTTATGCCCACGTATCCCTTGAGGCACCACTGCAACTGAGACAACGAAAGCAACATATTATGGAAATAGAGTAAGGGAGAGGATGCGCTTTGATGACGGCGCAGAGATACAACTATTCGTGCTTGATGGATGTCCGTGTTGCGTCTGCAAAATTGAAGGCGCGATGACGTGAGGCGTGAATTCGCAGTGCTCTCCTCATGCTGCCAATGCGGTGTCGCTCGGATTCGGGAGACAAGTTTAAAAAAAGGCCCGAGTACGTT
This sequence comes from Bemisia tabaci, assembly GCF_918797505.1. Lineage (NCBI taxonomy): Eukaryota > Metazoa > Arthropoda > Insecta > Hemiptera > Aleyrodidae > Bemisia > Bemisia tabaci. The sequence continues at coordinate 19,972,691 of NC_092802.1, read as the reverse complement.
TCTCCTGTCCTCGACTGTATTGATACTCGATTATTCCTTTTTTTTCAGGTTCACGTCTGCAGAATCGCAGATAGTTCTGGCTTTCCACCAAAACATCGTTAATTTTAAAGGAAAATAATCGTGTAGATTCGAAAAGAGTACATACTTTTGTAAGGTTTTTTTGAAAGAAAATTAGAAGTTGCACGATTTTGAAAACACCGTAATCGCACTGTTTCCTTTTTGCTAAATGCGATCCTATTTAAATTCAGACTTTCCCTATGCGCGTATCTTGATTTTAAGCCATTTTCTCGAAAAAACCACTCGTTTTTTCCCGACCTGCCGGCCGGTTATTGAATTTAACATACAAAGCTATAGACAAAGGGGACAAAAGGGATATGGAGGGACTCTATTGGTAGACGGTGGTGGTTGCAATGGACAAAGAAGGTACGTAGTAGACTTACGCCCGTGTCCCACGATCAAATGAACTCATCAAATATTCATCAAATGCAAGATGGTGACTGGTTTTCGTGCAAGTCCGCTGTATCAAAAGTTAGCGGTCCGTCAAATGTTGATGTACCGCCATCTTGCATTTGGTGACTATTTGATGAGTTCATTTGATCGTGGGACACGGGCTTAAGTAACGGCAACCCACAAGAAATCCGACAGTTAGTCCATATCATTATTTCCCTCAGCCTATGGGAATCACACATTTTAACCAATAGGATCGGTCCATACTTTCTATGTCCTTCTTGTCTATAGCTTTGTTCATCATTTTCAATAATCAGCCCGCAGGCAAAATTTTGCAATAGACCCTTTGTCGAACGGGGAGAAAATCTTTCCACAGGGTCAAATGAAGGCATTCGGTCGCGCTCTGCTCAAGAGCAAATCAAAACCGTGAAAACATGACAACCTTAATGTGCGTCGAAAGAGAGCGGGCGGCTTTTGCGACATGTTCGAATTCTTCAGGGACAGTCATTCCCGGATTTCATGACATTCTACTGCCTTATAACTGAAGCAAATGGATTCAAAAGGGAACGGAGTCATTTGTCTAACTTTCAGAGAAACTAAAAACAAGCGGGAAAGCTCTAATACGTTGGTATTAGAGAAGCGCTCAGCATTGAGGGTCTGCCTGAAGTGAAGAAATATTCAACTTTTAAACCAATATATATTTACTTTATTTCAGAATTTTTATTAAAAACTAAATTACAGAAACTAAATTAAAGCTTTCTTAAATAGAATTTTTTTTTTTTCTTAAAATTTGAAAATTCAATCTATAAGTTTTCGCGCTTTTTTCGAAGAATGCCGTGGTTGGAGCTTCCTATAGATCGTATTCGATACATCAAACGGCTGAGATTGTATCGATATCGATTGGTTCAAAATATAAACATAGCCTCAAGAGTAAATTCAGAAATCTGAGAGAACGGGTCTTTTGGAACAGATTTTTTATTCTTTTGCGTACCTAATGCCAATTTAAAGTGAAATTGTCAGGAATTTTCTCATTTTCAGCTTTTCCAACTTAAATCCTTACAGTTTGGTTTGAGGTTATGTGCTATTGTTTTGAACCAAACGATACATCGAACCGTTATCGAATACGGTCTATAGTCATACTACTCGACATCAGCTGATAGCAAACAAAGGTTACCAAGGAAACCGTAAACGCGTAACAACTACCTACCGTCGCCAGAGCCAAAGACAAAAAATAAGTCAAAGACACATAACCTAGATGTAAGCGAATTCTACTAAGGTCTCCGAATAAAGTTATCACCGGTGGAAAAGTTTTCGTAAATCAGAACGCGCATCTTGAACTTTCGAAAGTAATTATAGAATAACTATAAACCGCATAGCGAAGAGAGTTTTAGGACTGTTATTTATTTCTCACGCTAATTTGCATTTAATCGTATTCACAGAGCTATTATGAGGTAATCAAAAAATAAATTTTCCTAAATGACGTTCCGTGCATCGATGAGTTGGTGCGCCATTTGACCGCTTGAGCGCCCTACTATACTAGAGCTCTAGTGGCAAATCGAAATCAAAAAGCGCCGCCTATCGGCTGAGCGCTTAAAACTGTGACTTCTTTTGGCACGGTGACATTTTTTTAGCTAAAGTTTAAATCACAGCCTAGAACGCTATTAACAATGACCACTTGGAGGATATCCTGCAATGCTAAAATCCTCTAAAAAAATAATATTAATTTATCAACTAAAAAGTAGGTACACTGGAAAAAAACACATTGGATCTAGAGTCCAGACTCTTAAAAACATCGACTAGAAAAAATACTCTCGATTCAATCGGATTTTTGCTTAAATCAATAACTAAGCCTCTTAATTTGAGCGGATTTCCTTTTGATTTAAGCTTAAATCTGATCGAATCAAGAGTATTTTTTCTTGTCAATGTTTTCAAGAGAGTGGACTCTATATTCAATGTGTTTTTTTTTCAGTGTAGACATTTAAATTGAATAATGCAGAAAACATTGGGCCTCGTAAATCCAATACATATTAAGCTTAGCAAATCGATTGCTGCAGTGCGGAACCACATATCGATGGTGTAAGTCGGCAATCACATAACCCGGTTTGCGACGTCGCAGACTTCCTGTCATACTTCATCTTTTATATCTGTCATACGAGCGCCTACGAGACTGCAGGAATACTTCACGCATCGCGCCAAACCTGCATTTGCTAGTCTGCGTGAAACGCATATTGACGGTGTAAGGCGGCAATTACACACCTTGGTTTGCGACGTCGCGCGTTGCCGACTTCCTGTTATACTTTATCTTTTAGCGGAAAACAACTCAACAGAAATCCTTTAAAACTGCCGTGATTTTTCTTCTCTGTGCTAAGAAAATTCTACAAAAACTTCAAGGAATGATGTCAATATTTGTTCTCCTAACATAGAGACGGAGATTTTCAGACACCGCAAACGAGATACGTGGTTGCGGACTCACGCAGCGCCGTCGATGTCACTATTGCTGCAATTGAAAATCCCTGATTCCAGTTTTTTTATTTTATTTTTTTTTATTTATTTTTTTTTTTTTGACACGCGCATTTTTGGACGGATTTATTGACGCAACCGCGTTGTGCCCAAAAGAAAACCAGAACTGCAAAAACGTGACAACCAGAATACCCGTTGAATAAGAGCGAGGGTTTTTTTTCCTCGATGTTCGAATTCCTGAGGGATGGTCATTCCTGCATGCGGGTTTCATGACATTATGTTGCCTCGTAAATGTTGGTGATTGCTCCGCGAAGTCCAGTGGCGTGGCGTGCTTTGCGACATATCGATTTATTTGCCTTTTAAACCTATGGGAAAGGATCGATAGAACGGGTGTTCGCAGCGAACACCTTAATAATCGATTCTTTACCATAGCTTCAAATGGAGAAATATCGATAATCGATCATTCACGCCTCGCCACTGTCAAAGTCGTGTCCGTCTCAGATGTACCCGTCACATCTTCGACGAATCCTCATCCTTTGTTCCGAAACACGTGTAATTTTGTCGCTCCTCTGACGTGAGAGCGTACCTGTATAATCACATGAGCCCTGGGAAGCGCAGAATTTTACAGAGAACAGGGCTTGTAAAGATATTGAGTTACGCTTTAACGTCAGAGGAGCAACGAATTCGTTCGTGATTTGATCTAACAAGTCCGAAAATGGAGATGTTGCATGTGTGAGGAATTTGCGATTTGACTGTTGATTCTAATGCAAAAGTTCGCGAGAAACACGACGGTGCCGCTGGTTTTCTCTGAAATCAACTCCCAAGCTCAAAAAAAAGCTCTCAAGTTGAGGCCAAAATGGTGGGGATATCCCACGCTATCCTGAGATTCCACCTCTACATCAAGACGAACTCTCCATGCACAGATAGGGAGCAAATACATTGACAGGGCTGCCACTTTATATGGGGGACTCCAAAACTGAAAACACGGCAACCCTGCTAATGTATTTGCTCCCTATCTTTACACGGAAAGTTTGTCTTGATGCAGAAGTGGATTCTCAGGATAGCGTGGAATATCCCTCCATTTTGGTCTCAAATTGAGAGCTTTTTTAAAGTTTGGGAGTTGATTTTGATTCAAGCAAAAATCCGAGGAAACAAGAGAAGGTATTTTTCTTTTCAAATATTTCCTGGCGTCGTTCCGTTGCGGGTGTAATTTAGTCTACGAAAAATTGAAAAAGTTTACTCGCGGTCGATTTTTTGCGAAAGCCCTATCAATAGGTACTACTAGCAAAAGTTAACGAAACTTTGCGCAAAAATTAAGTTCCGTAAACCTATCTCTGTGTGGACAATGTCTTGCATTTATAAGAAATGAACGAAAATATTGCGAAAGAACAAACATTAATGGGGGTTAATAATTTCAACTTCCGCTTCCACGCCGCGCTGACTGCACCGTGTTAGACGCAATGCGTGAAGTATTCATGCAGTCTTGTAGGCGCTATGCGTTTCACGCCGACCGCCGCTGACCGCACTGTGTTCGACGCAATGCGTGAAGTATTCACGCAGTTTTGTAGGCGCTACTAGGTATGTCTTACACGCCGACCGGCGCGCCGAGGGCTTCTTTTTATCTCAAGTCCTCGTCATCATTGCTCTCTGCGCCGCGCCGCGCTGTCTCTTGTAATCACCGAAATACGACAAAATAGAAATTACTACACTCTCAAGAAATGAGAGATTTTGTTGCCTTGTTTCGTTTGTACTTTTTTCTGAATCCGATTTTTTTAGACCCACATTTAAAAAAATTGCAAAATTTGCCGCCATGGGCCGCGGCCCATGCGGCCACCCCCTATATCCGGCCCTGCCCTGGTAAAAATTGGCAGTAGAATCTGTGTTCCAAAATACCATAGACCTACAGCCGGCTGTAAGATTTCCAATAGCTTCTATAACCGGCAACACAATTTCTTATAGCCTTTTATAGCCGATGGCGACTAAGCAAGCAACAGCCTGGCGATAAAGTGTATGCTAAACGTTACTAATTACAGATGCTAGGACTTAGTGAGTTTTTGGACTACCCCTCTCTTTTTGGACCGGAGTATCTTGATTTATTTTGCGAGGAAAGCTCCGCACTTTTGAAGGATGCCTGCCATGCCTAACATGTTGGAGCGCCTGCAATTTTGTATAATACTGTGCAATACCTCTGTTGTGAAATAGTTGCTTCAAGCGCCGTGGTACGCTGCGGCGCGGCGGGCGGGCAGCCAGCGCAAAACGCGCATTGGCGCCTTTAAACCTAACAGGGATACTTCAAGCATTGCGCAATGCGTCAAGTATCCCTGTTAGGTTTGAAGGCGCCAGTGCGCCGCCGCTCCGCTTTGTGTTAAGCTCTAATATTTAATCTCGTGGAGTCAGTGTTTGTCAACTCATGACTTTGAAATGTTTGCACACTCTGTATGGATAATTCTCATTTTAATTGATGAAAAAAATATGTAATAAGGGAAGATATAATGTGCGTTTTGTAAATATTAAGGTGATTCCGCACACACTTAAGGATTTAAGAAGCACACGAATTTCTACACAATTTCTTATAGCCTTTTATAGCCGATGGCAAAAAAGCAACAGCCAGGCGATAAAGTGTAAAGACCGGCGATAGGAACTATTTTATCGCTTCGTGTGGCCCGGCCGTATAATTCTTTCCACTCTCTACATCCAGCTATATGATTTTCTATCGCCTTCTTCAGTCGGCTATAAGAACTCCTATGGTATTTTGAAACGCAGCTCCTATCGCCAATTTTTACCAGGGTGCTGCCAGCACCACAGACTCATATCGATGGAAAAACTATGAAACCACGTATCCCGATTTGCGGCGTTGGAAATTTTCTGCAACACTTTTAAGGATAATCGATACACCATTATTGCATAAACTTTCGTTTTATTTTCCGGTGTCCTTGAAAAATGTTGCAAAAATTGTATAGGAAAACTCTCACTAGAGAATTTTGAGCGGTCCATTGGAACTCAATGCCACGGTCACGAAGAAACCATCACAGGGACACCCCGAGCGCAAAGCACGCCCCCCCCCCCTTCCCACCTCAGGAGCTCGTAATGGAGCCCTCATTACATTAATTGCAGCGACGAAGGAAGACCGCGGCGAGGGATTTTTGATTTCTTAGCAGCCGCCCGGAGGGGGGAGGGGGGCGCTGGGGGCACGGGGACAGGTATAATTGTTTAACTGACCGTGCTCTATCTGGACGGGGCCAGGCGATAAATTATCATGTTGCGCCTACAAGAATCGGTTTGCTGGTCCCGCCGCTATTTTCAAGTAATTTACAGCCGCAATGACGCGATAAATTTGACCGCGCTTAGCCGTGGCGCTGTTGCCGGATCTCGGAGCGACCCCAGCGGCAGAATGGAGATGTTGCATGTGTGAGGAATTTGCGATTTGACTATGGATTCTTCTGTGAAAGTTCGCGAGAAATACGATGGTGCCACTGGTTTTCTCTGGGATTAACTCCCAAGCTCAAAAAAGATCCCAATTTGAGACCAAAATGGAGGGATATTTCACGCTATCCTAAAAGTCCACCTCTACATCAAAACACACTCTCCATGTAAAGATAGGAAGCAAATACATTGACAGGGCTGCCACTTTATTTGGGAACTCCAAAACTGAAAACGCGGCAACCCTGCTAATGTATTTGCTCCCTATCTTCGCATGGAGAGTTTGGCTTGATGTAGAGGTGGACTCTCAGGATAGTGTGGGATATCTCCTCCATTTTGGCCTCAACTTGAGAGCTCTTTTAGAGCTTGGGAGTTGATTTCATAGAAAACCAATGGCACCATCGTGTTTCTCGCGAACTTTTACAAAAGAATTAATAGTCAATTCGCAAATTCCTCACAACACATGCAACATCTCCATTCAACTCTGTTTTTTTTTTTTTTTTTTTTTTTTTATTTTTAGGTAGTTCTATAGCAGTTGGGAGAAAGATTTGATAGGCGATGGACAAGTCGACAATTTATGGGTTTTAAGACATTTTTCAACAATTTCTGAGCATCACACCATGCTGAAGTGCGTCAGGTGCGTAATACCTCTGTTGGTACATAGAGGGTCATTCAAAAGTCAGGCACCACTGGCCATGAGGGTGGCCATTTGAAATTTTTGAGTTGCCCCCCGCCCCCCCAGGGGATAAAAAACTGGAAAATACCTAAAAAAGTTTCTCCCTCGATATGAGGAAAAACGCTTTAAACCGCAAGTCGATATCATAATTAGAACTAAAGTTATGGCCAGTGGTGCGTGACTTTTGAATAACCCTGTATATCAAGTATCGAGGGTGAAACTGCAAAAATGCGTACCTATCCCGGTTGCAGTATTGGGAAATCTCCGCTGCTATTTTACTTTTGAAAAGAGGACCGAACCAACATCATGGATCGAAGCTTTCACAGAATATTTTTATTAAGAATAGAAAAATCACAGAAATTATCAAAACATGATGCTATACAGTAGTTTTCTACATGGAAACTGAAGTACGACAGGAAATCTGCATGCAATGCCGCAAACCAATATACGCATTCCTGCAGTTTTACCATCAAAAAATGAATACAAATAAGAAGAATATCGATGGCGGTGTTTCAAAATATCCCCTCCTTTATTTTTTCGAAGGGGAATAAGTCAACTTCATGACTTGAAATGTAGACAGAATTTATTCTACTAACAGAGAAGAAAAATCAAGGATTGAAGTTGTCATGATAATGCGTTGACTAGTTTTCCGAGGAAAAAATTAAGTGTGACTGGAAGTGGAAGTCTGCAACGTCGCAAACGGGGCTACGCGGTCTCGCACTTTGGCCATCGCTACGCTTGCAGCTCGTTTTTTAATGTAGAGGAGAGCATTCTTTGTCAATAACTAAAACTTTGATTTTTTATTTACTCATCGTCAGTTATTGATATGAAATATTTTCCTGAAAAATTTGCTTTTTATGCAACAGTATCTCTTATTCTGTACACAATCACATGTCATGACATTTCGATAATGAAATTTCTAAGCCAAATAAGTATCTCAGTCTGCGACGTTGCATACTTCCTGTCATCCTTTAATTTTCAAATGTAGTCTTACTGTCGATTTGTGGCCAAGTATAGACTACTTAAGGTTGAATTAAGCAGTTTCTGCCCTGAATTTGTCTTCATTTATAGTGGTTGAGTAAAATGTTCTGACTCTCCCTGTACTTGTTAATTGAAGTGCTTCGTGTGAGGAGGTTATTTCTCAGATGTGGAGTTTCAGTCTCTGTCACTAATTTATGTCTCAGAGAATAATTTAATGGGTTCCTTGCAGAACAAAGCTGAATCATGAAGAATATTCAGAAAATATTTTAATGAAGTTTATGCAATTGCTTCCCTTTCCATGAATGAAGTATTAGTGGTAATTCTGAAACACTGCAATTCAGAAAAACCCTTCTCACGTCCAGCACCTCAATTGGACGCATTTCTATCAAACAGAACTATGTGCAGGTGGGAATGATGGGGTGTGATCGTTAGTGCTGGGGTCATAAGAATGAATGGGAAATACAAAGCGCCGGTGATGGAGCCGTCTTCTCGTACTGGTCATTAACTCATGAGTTCAGTTCACAACGCTTTAGACACATGCCTATGGCTTATACACTTTGCACATAGTTCTATTTGACAGAATGTAAAATCCTGCTTTTCCAATTCAGCAAACGAAATTGTGAGCCAACTGAATGCGGCACCCATGAGCCATGGGTATGTGTCTAGAGCCTTGTGAACAGGGCTCATGAGTTAATGACCACTACAAGGAGTTTCGACTCCTCGACTCCGCGAGGAGGCTTCGTCACTGGTGCTTTATATTTCTCATTCATTTTTATGGCCTGAGCACTAACAAGCAGACCCCACCTTCCCCACCTGCACATAGTTCTGTTTGATAGGAATACGTACAATTGTAGTCCTACTGTTGGTTATTTGATATGACGTAGATAGAGATACACAAAATAATGTCTGGAAAATGAAGTTTTATAAAAAATACCTGATTTTTAGTAACATTGGTTGAATTTAGACCTGTAGTCACCTTGTGGTTAACAAGAATGTCACAAGTTAAAACAATCTTACAAAATTACAAAAATAAAAATTTACAAAATATTGGAAAAACTTTAACAAATCAACAAGACACTGGTAAAAATTAATTTAATACTTAAAAACAAGAGGGCACTGGGGCTTCTATGTTAGTCCAAGAGTTTTTCCTTGAGATACTCTAAGATTGTTGGCTTCCACGAATTGAAATTGAGGCCATCTAATATCATAGACTCTGGTATGAAGTTCTCCACAGGCGGTTGTTTCCTGAAACAAACAGTAATCGGCAGATGAAAAACTGAACGGACATACGGCATAAGAAGCAGTTTTGAAAAATGAGCTTTGCAGGTTCATTGGTTATGCAATTATTTCATTTGCTCAAATATCTTGACGTCTAAAGCTATTGCATACATGGGATGCATTTGAGCAAGCTTTACATTGGTGAAATCTCATGAATATCAGCATGAATACATCATAAAATAAATTAAAACATGCAAACCTTGCTTCATTCATATTTCGAGTTTTTAAATTTACCTCAATCTAGATACATTTTCTCAATTTCTAGTGTTCAGGTTTGCTTAAAACAGAGATATACGAGCACCAAACCTCAGGAAACAAATTTATGACTATTAAAAGTCATTCTTACAAATGGTATGTATTTTCCTGTATTTTTATTTTTCATAATGATTCTGTATTTTTTGTTACGTAGTATTTCTTTGCACAGTTTTAATTTTAATTAGTTTTGTTTTACCTCTTTTGTTTTTTTAACACTCATGTAGAACACTCTTTCTGTACTTGACTATTTAATGTGAGTATGAGCAATTTTTTGTAGTGCCTAATTAATTTCTGTTGGTAGCCAGACCCATAATTGGAATGATCTCTGTTCGAAGGGCAAAAGTCCAAAAAATCATGAGCCCTGGCTTTCGTTGATCACGCAGGCCGCTAGGGCTCATGAGTTTTTGAACTTACTCCTGTCAACAGAAACTGATTCAATTTTTTTGTGTACTTTTTTGTGTTAATAGGCTATGTTTCAGGATCCTTTTGGTCCTTTACATCTTTCTGTAAGCAAAAATGCCATGAATAAATGAATAATAATGATTTCTATTGTTTTAGACATTTGTTTCTGTTTCCCCTACCCCCCCCCCCCTTTTTTTTGTAAAAATGTCAAACACTCAACGTGCTTTTAAGTGACTGAGAACATTTGTTAGAATGACAGATAAGATTATACATGATTATTAGGCTACTCAGGTTAGGTTCTTGATAAATATTTATCTCTCTCAAGAGATTAACTGCATCCTTAAAGGAAAATGAGGGGAAGAGGAAAAATTTGAAAATGACTGATATAGACTACGCAGATCTTGCGTCTCATAGTTTGTTTTCCAGAAGCATTTTTTAGTGACAGAAAAAAATAAGGTTTCTCTTTTAGATATTGGACAATTTTTTTTACATTTTTATGAAACAGCAAATGCTACCGACAGCATTTTTCTACAATACTTTAAAGCTTGGTTTTTACGATCAGGCACATCAAGGGTTTGATCAACATGAATTGCAAACAGAGTATCAAAGACCATTTATTTGATCTTTGAGATATATTGCTAACTGAGCTGTTCGTGACAAGACATACATTTTTAAAAAATACAACTGCAGGTAACAAGGCTGAATAATAACACATTTACCAAAAGACGTTTGGGCTAGAAACACAACAGCCTTCTCCCGTTGGATAAAAATATAAATGTAAAATTGCATTGGATTGTACCTTTCCAAACGAGACAACATTATGAACCAAAACGATGTTTTTATTTGATACCCTGTCTGTGACTTATGTTGATCAAATCTTAGGGGTTCCTTTAAATTTTGATCGGCGACAGGCGCATCCATAACCCATTTTGACTGTGGAAACTGAGTTTCAGAATTAAACTATTCAAAGTAAAACCTTACAAAAAGAGAATCAATTTTGTAGCCTGCTGAATATTCTGTTCTCCTTCATTGCACACTTCTTCAAATTCAGAGATGCTTTCTTCCAACTTCAACTGATTGTTTAGCTCTAACGACTTGGTGCTTTCGATTAGATGGTCCACATTGAAATCTGCAAAAGTAAACATGACTTAGAACAATTTGGCACTCGGGAAAGCTCAAAGTAACAAGGGTAAAAAGAGGCAAATGGATGTATTTCTGCCAAGCGGAACTATGTGCATTATGATGTAAGCCCTGTTATGCATATATTCTTATGGGTCTTAGGGCTCATGTCTTAATGCACATTGTTTCGTTAGGCAGAAACATGTCCAAATGTGTTCGTGGATGTTAACTTTTATTCTCTCTTGTTTCTACCCGTCTCTGCATTTGAAGACCAGATAACAGGGTACTTGTAAAAATAATGATGGGTCAATATCATTCACTTCTCTTAATTCATTGTATGTAACCACAAAGTGCTATATATGGGACTTGTTTGAAACAGTATTTCTGGTGCACTCTGATGACGTAGCCACGCAGGGGAAACAGTATTTGCTAATAGGCTAAATTCAGTTTCTAATGGACCACTAGACAAGGTACGAATTTAAACAATCTGATACATGTTTCTTAACAAGAATTTCACGTAGAACACGATTCGTGCAACGAAAATTACTGAAACCAACTCCTAAAGAAGATATTAACGTTTTTATTTCACATTGGTTACGAGGAATTTGAACTGCCCGCTCACAAGAAACTCAAAGCTCTACGTGAGTCAAATCGAGCACTACAACGGTTTCACCAAGCCTCTCAGTTAAGCAATATACATTTCCCACCACGTGTTGTTTAAATTACAAGCAATTTGCTATAGCTGAGCCAGAGTGTCAAGATTGAGGTTGCCAGATTTTTATATAGCAGAAACTGCCATGATAACGTTTAGCGCTCGATGTGAATCACGTAGAGCTTTGAGTTTTCATGAGCGGGTGGTTTGAATTCACGCATCAAGAATCACTAAATAGCTTCGTAAAAAGTTAATTTTTGTAATTTTCGTTGTGCGCATCGTGTTTTACGTGAAATTTTGGTTGATTAGCATGTATCAGAATGCTGAAATTCGTACCTTGTCTAGTGGTCCATTGCTTGGATTTTGATGAGCCTTTCCTCCCTTTAGGAATGATATTTTTAACTTGCTGGTTGCTTCAAGAGACTGTGTGTGTTAAATACTATACTACAATCCTGCAAAAATTCCTTGCTACTGCCCTATTGTTACGGTGGTTGTTGTGGTTGTTTTACTTAAATCTGTGTGATGGAACCTAGTGAAAATATGACAAAGCATCAGTATCAAAATTATTGTCGATGAATATCGATATGTGAGGAACAATACCGCCTAACATGACAATTTCGGCAAAAATGAGTTAAAAATTTATCACGCAGTGAAATTAAGAAGAAAATTGCAAACCCCACCTTAAAATTACAAAAATGGCAAAGTTTTCCTTCATCTTGTAAAACTGTCAGTTTGCAGAGAGGCGGAATTATTCCTGAGTCATTGATACATAAAGCTTCAGCGTCTGAGAGATAACTTGCAAACTCAATTCAGAAATCAAAATGATTTTGTGAGAGCATAAATCAGACTTCTCTTCTACCTCGTCGGTAATCAAAATCAACATTATAAAATGTTTGAGCAAATACTTGAGTGGATCGAAAAAATGTTATTTCATTAGCCTCTTGCTACATAAATTGCATTCTTATTCTAAGTTACTCTAGTGACACAAGTGGTAATTCTGGAAGGTCACGGGTAGCCCTGGACACATTTTTGACAAAATTTTCAAAATAAAAATCATCAAAATGGTGCAGCAATTGTGTCTTGAAATTAGAGAACTCATTAAAATATGTTCAAATTGGTACAAAATAAGATGGAAAAACGGGTGAAAAATTTTAAAAAAACTGGCAATTTCCATAGGGACACACCTATTGGAGGTGATGGCATCAGTTCTTCTAGCGCACTGATAGACATATTATGCCAGCACAAATTTTCAAGAACATTCCTAAGGATACAATGAGCCGCTGTGTATGGGGTGTACATGGGTAAGCAAGGTACATTTTTTGTGATGTGTTGTGGCTCGCTGTGAAAAAAAAAAGAACGAATAATTAAAAATTATTAAAAGAAACAAGGATAAAAGTAAGCTCTGCAGTTGAAAAATGGCTCTAAGATTGGGTACCTATACTTCAAATTTGATTTTACAATCTTGAGAAAAGTATATAGGTAACTTCTAGGAATTGAAATTCCGGTTCAATTTTTTCACATAAAATAACAAAGTCATTAAAAGTTATTACTGATCTACAATAAGTGATTTCTGAAGGCTTGTTACATGCTATTTGCTCAGAGAGAAGTTACCTATGTAGAAAAGAACTAAAATATGAGTTGATGCTCATCAGAAGATGAGTAATAAAAAAAAAACCTCATCTTTTCTGTAATCTTAAGAACAAATTTTGGTGACAAGAACAATCTGACTAAATGAAACAAAATCAAACCAAAACTTTTCGCAAAAACTTCGGAAATTGAAAAAAATTAGTATTCCTTGACTAGCCATATTTGCTGAAGAAAATAGGACCATGCGGTTTGTCGACAAGAGCCTTAACTTGCAAAAGTCCATCAGATAAGATTTGAAACAATACTGCCGAGTTGAGGAAGAACACCATATGCCTTCGGACGTTGCCAAATTTCCTCCGATAAAATACGAATTTTCACGGAAACTGTTGGATATTTTTCTTCCAATTTTTCAGACAATTTTGTACATACTAGAGTCTAAAATAACTCAAAATTTCAAGGAAGCTATGCACAACTTCCCTGAAAAAATGCATAGTATCCAGAGAAATTTGGGAACTCTTGAATGTCGGAGTTCTTTCTTAGCATGGCAGAATAGAAGAGAGTTATGGGGCTTGCGATGAATGGGGCGACATTATAAGAGGCGAGTAAAATAAAAAGAAATAATGAATAAAGCCTTACTTTGTAAAAATAACCATGCACACACCAATTTTTTAAGTCTGATGCTAAGGGAACAGATAAAAACAGTGGAAGATTCTCCCTCGAACATGCGAGGATCATATTAATCATCGATACGGTTTTTAAAGTACAAAGCAGAGCTAAGTTGTGAATTTTTAAGTTTGATATCATCGCTTTGCAGATGAAGGAACATATACCTATTCCAAGGGTGCAAAATCTACTTGCACAATTTTGCTTTCACAAACTGAGATCACGGAGAAATTGCTACCCACAACTTTGCTGTTTACTGACCGCAATCCTTGAGAAAAAATTAAAATTTTCAGCGAGGAGCGTCTAATAGTTTCTGAATAAATTAAAAATTTAAATGGGGTTACGTTTTTTGTCAGGGAAAAAGGACAGTAATGATCTTTTGAGCTTAAAACATGTATGTGATTGAAGAATAAATTCTGAAATTGGGCTCGAAAGATTCAACACATACAGAGTGGCACACTTTTTTCCGTTTTTGTTGAGACTTGGATTTTGGCGCTTGGACCCTTTAAAGAGACATTGGTTCATGAGCACCTTTTGTCAGAAGACTGACTCTGTTACCTATGGCAAATGTCTTGCTTTGATGGAGAGACATTATTCTTGGCATATTCATTTTGATAGAACACAGAGATAGAACTTTTCAGTAAAATTGACTTCTATAGTAATAGAGGGCAGGGACTATTTTTATTTCTTTGGCTGGTCCGAAAGCAAAATAGACAATGGACAAAAATGTTTCTTGCTTACAGATATCTTCATTAGTTTTTGAGAAACAGAAAAAGCCTGATTACTCTGGAGTAATTACTTACCAAACTAGTTGCAGGGCTTCAACCGGTATTCTGACGAGCAAGGATACTTCTGATTGGATAAAATCTTTCAAACTCAACAGCGGATTGTTACTATCAGGAAGCCATTTCTGAGCCAGCTCTTTTTTTTGGAAGCTTTTAATTTTTGATACTATTTTCTGCTTGGAAGCTTCAATATCAATCATCACAGAGTTTTTTTTGAGGTGAAGAAGGCTTGTTTCTAAGCTTTTCAGCAGAGATTTCTAGATTTTAGACAGGCAAAAATAAAACAATCATGAAATATGCACAGTAACTGCTCAAAGCAGTATAAACTAAATGGAGATTATCTAGCCTCAAAAGTAAAGACAGGATTCTTCAGAAAGAACTATGCACAGAATACCAAGAAATTCAGTGTCGGCTAAATTTTTATATTATTTGATATGATGTTCCTTACAGCCTTCTGAACACAATGAACTTTAAAATTAAACTTTCTATGTGTCGATCTTGAAACAAGCAAGGCTAAAAAGTAATTTTTTTATATTTATATAGACAATATCCATTAGAAACGTTGCAACGTCTTAATGGTGATCAAAAAGAGATCTTGTTTCCCTGCAAGCCAAAAAGATAAGATTGGCAAGAAGAATGAAACTCCTCCAAATGATGATAGCTTGCGGCGCAGCATCCACACATATGGCAACAGTTCATCATCTGCTTTAAAAAATACATGTAAAAAAGCCAAAAGAGATTTTCAGGCCTGCATTTCTTTCTCAATTTTGAAGTATGGAAAGTTTGATTTTAAAAGGTCAGGGGATTATCTTATCAAATAATATAAAAATGCAGACAGAATTTCCTGGTATTCTGTGCGTAATCCTTTCAGGCAAATGAAATTTCTATTAGAGATGTTAAACCAAAAATTGCATTATGTTTAATATCAATGACTGAAAAAATCGAAAAATGTAATTTCCCGTTTTGTCAAAGAAAAGGGTCTTTTATACTATCACACACATTACAAAAATATCAGAATCAATTGATTTGCCAATCATACTAAACACATGGTTAATTTGGCAAAATTAAATGAATGAAAAACTTGTGGTTGAAGGAATCTTCAAGTTTTTGATGACCTTTTGAAATTTAAAAAAATGCATACATATAACGTCCATTAAAATTGTCTGTACTTAGCCTCTGTTGCCATAATAATAACTTACTTTGGGAAATTTTAAAGTTTATCAAAAATTCCAAGTGTGTGATGGTAAAGCTTATAGAATTAAGTTTCACTATAAAATACATCTAGATATTACCTTCTGAGGGAGAATTGAGTTTTACCATTCTATACTGAAGTCCGAAACCTACTTCCCTGTTGTAGCGTAACTTCCGCAATGGACTTTGGCGATGTATACTTTTCACCAAAGAAGGAAAGGGGGGGGGGGCGTCCCTAAATTATTTCTTTCGTTTGCCTGCCTGATTTCAAGGGTGAATTATGCATTTATTGCACAGAAAGTATCCAAAGCTTGAATTTTATGTGTGCAACTGCAATCTATGCATATAAGAATGGGACGATCCTGTGATAGTATTCTAACTATCAAAAATTTTAAGAACTTGAATTAGTATAGCAAGCACACTTGCACCATATTAATGAGAAAAATGAAGGGAAAAAAGAGAAAAAAATTGAACTGGAAAATGCTTTAAAATTTACACTTTTTTTCGCTAGTTGTGGTCTCAGATGATGGTCTTTGGCTTTCTGATTTTATCTTTGTTTAAAAATTTCATTTTGAAAAATAGCCCCTTTCCAACAACTTTGAAACATGTTTAATTCAGATTTAATTTTGCAACGAACATTACTTACAATATTGTGTTCTGCCTCCAATGTAGCATGTTCCATCTCAAAGTAAAGGTCCTTCGAATCTTCTGAACGCAAGATTTGAAGCTCCAAGGCATCGTTTTCTTTTTCTAGAAACTTAATCCTCTCAGTCACCAATGAATAATTGACAACGGAGTCAACCCACTCTGCGGCATCTTCCTCTGGTAGTCCTCGGACTGCTTTCATCTGCAAAACAAATAAATAGACTGTTGCATTGGTTGAATTTGAAGTATATTCAGACATTTTTTGATGAGACCCTGTGAAGCAGCTTAAGCCGTAAGCATTACAAATGCTTGTTCTGACAGCTAAGTCAATATTAGACAAGTTTTGTTCAAAACAACAAAATGTTTCCGTTTTTTTCTTGTTGTTTTTTTTTTTTTTTTTCACGCGATTCTGAACAACCAATGAGAGAGCAACTTCCAATTTAAGGTTAGAAAACAGCTTTGCTCTTTTGAACAACATAAAAACGACTTGCTTTCAGCACGTTGCAGTTTTTGTATAACAATGTATCTTCAGGGGCTCCCAAATTTTGAGCGCGAAAATAAGCCCTGCCCCCACAACAAAATTAACTAGCTATTTCTGCGTTTAAAACGTTTTTCCCAAATTCTAATTTTTGACAGGAAGAAAGTTAGAGCTATGTATGTATGTCGTTGAATTTAAAACTACTCCCATCGTAAAAAAAAGAAAGCCTAAACCAAAAAAATCAACTTCACAAAAATAAATTAAAATTGCCAACGCGTGCCAGAGCTCCCTGGCCCCTTTTGCAAGGTGAAATTCCAACTGAAGCCAGGCTGGGGCTGCGGAGCCCCAAAAACGTTTAGGAAATTTTAATCCACTTTTATGAGTTTGAAATTTTTAGTTTCGGCTTTCTTTATTTCAATATTTGGTTCACTGTTTGTTACCTCGATTTGCTGTTTTTTTTGTTTCACTTACTTTTTGTTACTTTCGGTTTATTACTCCCATCTCATTTTTTTCCTATCTACAAGTTGGTGCTCATCCGTTGAACTCAGTATTGCAGAATTCTACTTCGTCTATTGGCTTAAAAATGAATTAAATTGCCTGCTTAGTTGACCTCAAAGATACTAGGGTAGAGGGGAGTTTTCTGAGAGCGTATTAAAGCATGTTTTTCAAATTCTCATTTTTCCACTCATTTCAACAAAGATTATTTTTCTGAAAAATTTGCGAAAGTGAGCAGAAGTCCTTATTTCAAGGCAGTCATGCATTATCTTAATAAATCAATTGAAAATTACTTCTTATTATAACTTTCTAGCATAGCTTGTTTCATATTTTTTGTTTCAGCTTAACTAGCATCCAATTACTTACAACTGAGTCAACAAGCATATGTTTCCTTCTTATCAGCTCCTCTCGTTTTAGCGCTACTGAGTTCTGAATCTCTTCTAACTTTTGCTTATCTTCCGCTATCAATTTCCAAAAATCCTTTAATTGATCATCTGGATTTTTACCTCCGTTAAGTTCAACTTCCCTCCTGTAATACATCAGAGATCAAACAATTAAATGGAAGCAAATCAAAGCATACCGCAAAAGGATTAAAAAATCAAAAAGTCATCTGTGAAAAATTTTGAAGTTTATAAACCTAAAAATAAATTCTGTTTAAGAAATCTTCCTTCCAAGTTTTATAGAGATCAATGTTTATTCCTCCATGAATGATAAACGTAGAAACTTATTCGTGAAGGAGTTTCCACAAAATTTTTGTTTCAAGTTCAAGCTTTGAAACTTTAAGAAGACAACTTTTAAGACAATTGCTAATACATGATTTGAAATATTTTGACAATCAAATCGATTCTTCTTAATAAATTCTGAGAACCAAAATTATTTTGACCATTGATAAGGAAGGGGGAAGGTAAAAGTTAGATATTTAAAATAACAAAGGTTTAATTAAAATGTCTAATTGCAAAAAGAGAAGCAAAATTAAGTTTTGCAAGAGAATCAATTTGAAGGGACATTATAATTTTGTGTAATTTGAGGCCCTGACAGTGATCCTAGGGTTTCTTGCTAGCACAATCTTTTTACTATCAAAGAGTACATTGGTTTAAATGGAAGAAAATTAAGCCGTGCAGTAGAATTTCTTTTGCATACTAAATGCAGTCAAAATGCAAGAATTCGATCTTAGAAAGAATAAATGGAACATTTAGAAGAAAAAATTACATTTTGGACCAATGGCTTAATAAAGCAAAAGGTCTCAAGCTGTCAATTTTACTCCTTAACAATATGCGCACTTACTGCGTTATGACCACCTTCTCATCAAACACAAAACAGGTTTTCATAAGCCATGAACGCACAAGTCTTGCTAATTGTCGGAAAGAATTGTTTTCGGCCTCTAGAAATTTTAATTGGCTATTTGCACAGTTGCAGAAAATTAACTGCATTTAGAGAAAAATTCTACCATAGTACATTTTAAAACTTAGAAACACATTCTGACGTATCGCATCAACTTGTGTTATCTTAGTACATGTAATGTTTATGGACTTAGCCCAATAAAAATGTGAATAAATTGTAAATAAATCATCCATACAATTCATGAACAAAAAAAAAAGCGGCAAGATTAAATTTCAGCAGCAAAATTTTACAAAAAATTACACTAAGTGACGTACTTGAGTGTAGAATATTCTTCTCCGACGTTTTGGGATGTGGCAGCAACGACTAATTCTTGATTCAATGTCTGCAGCTTCACAGTTAAACCTGCTAATAGTGATGAGGAAGAGAGGTTTCTGGAAATGTTGGAAATATGCATCTGGAGTTTACTTTTTCGTTCCTCATCTTCACTGGGGCTTACTAGAGTTCTTTCCATTTCTTCCATAATTGTAAGATCAAGACCATGAAGCAAATCCTAAGGGAAAAATAAAAATCATAGTCTGTCTATTGATGATAGAAACTAGAGTTCGCGACCGTAAATTCAGAAAGGTTATGGCAAAAGGTTAGAGTCAGGGCAAAATCTAAATTCCAAGGAGTAGCTGAGTACTCTATACTTTTAAAACAGAGGTAGTCTCGAGTATTTGTCCCGAGTAAGAACAGGACCAAGAACTTTTCTCGCCTAAATCAGGGTTTAGGATTTGTCAGGTCCTGAAGCATCCCCCCTAGCAAAATTAAGACAATATCTGAAGTTCCAAGCTTAAAAAGCCTATATAGATTGGGCCAAGGAGATAAATGAAGTCAAAGAGTTATTCTTTCAAAGGTTTTATTCAAAATCAGAGAGTAATTTGATGACTGGCTAAAAATTAGGCATACAGCCGCTACTGAAATCTAATAAAAGTTGATTACAATGGAAATCTGTGATAGGCCCTGCTGACAAAAAAGGCGGTGGGTGGGTATCTATTGATTCCTTTATGTTTTGCATGCATGATTAGAAACCCTAGAAATTTGTTCGCGCAGTTCGCACAAATTTTCAAAACGTCGTTTTTAACCACCTGAACCAAGCTTAGAGGCATCATGGAGTTGTGTTAATTTCGAGTATGTGATCTAGACTTTTGCGAATTCGCCAGTTGACAACACAAAATTCGTTAATTTCGACGTAATTTGCGCTGTAGCTGGAAAATTCGCGGAAAAATTATCTTTATCCTACTCGGAGCCGCTGGTCATTCTGGTGGGCGGGACTAGGGAAACTTCGTAAAACTCCGGTTTCCGTTGTCGACCAATCGCCGGCCATGTTGAGCAGGGATTAAATGGAACGAATCTTCTAATGGATTGTTCACCTGTGCCATAGTATCTTTTTTGAAGTGGGAAGCTTAAAAAAATGTGAAGTTCTTACACAGATAGTAAAGTTAGGAGTGCTTTTCATAGTTTGCCGATGCGCTTATTGTGATTTTTGAGACATTATCTATGAGGAACAACACTTATTTTTGCTCTAGCAAAAGTTTGCAACAGGCCCATTCTACTTAGGGATGCAGAATCTTACAAGCTTCTCTGTTTCATGGGCCTATCAGCCAGCTTTTCACAAGATATCTAATTTCACAACAAGAGCATATTTTTCTCCTTGTGTCCTTTGCTTTTTGATTTTTGACCCTTAAAAATTTTCCCTCCATCCACATTTTTAAGAGCTCTGGCACATTTTCAAGTACAAGATCAAGCATTTTTTGCACCCCTGTTTCTACATAAGATGGCTTACCAGAACGTCAGCTGTTTGAGCTTCTGTCAAGATGCTTCTGTTTGAGGTTTGGAACAGCGGTGAACTACTATATTTTGGTTGGAATCTCCCCATAATTCTCGATTTCTGTAGGAAAAAAAAAAAGAAGGTAAAAGGAGGAGAAGAAATCCAGCATGAAGCATCAAGAAATCCAGGATTTACGATGCAAGAATAATGCGAGGAATTGTTGGAAGAGGCGTTTTGCAAATTTTCTGGTGTTCACCAGAAACACAAGTTAATTATTACATTCTTTTCAATTTGCCTCATTGCAATTTTACTTCCTATGTAATAGAATACTTATGCTACAGGATTTAATACAATGTACTCAGAGGTTGAGAACTTTTCCATGGCAGATTGATTGAAAGGATAATTTTGTGATCATGGTAAATATCCAGAAAGTAAAAATTCAATGACGAAAACAAACTAGGTATCAGAATTCAATCTCTTGACAAACTGTTGTTGGAAAAATTTAGTTTAACGGTTTCAAACGGTTTTATAAATTATAAAAGGGAGAAAAACCGAAAAAACATGAAACACCCAAATTCTTGGAATCCTCTTGTTGGCGTTCAATTGACCTTCATCAGCACTTGGACATACATTAACTAGGTGGATTTTTTTTCATTTATTTTTTTCGTCAAACTGGAGACAAATTACATGTATCAAATTACATATTGCAATTAATAACTACAATTTATGGCTCATATGTGAAAACATTCGTCTACGCGGAAATTAATGGTACATACATTGTTTTTAAAATAGAATTGAAATCAGTAGTTCCAAATCGCAAAATGCAGCTCATTTAACCAGCAGCAGCATTGCTGAATTTTATTTTGCCAAAGTTCCTGTCAAGTTTAATTTTTTAAAGCAAGAACCCAGCAACAAGATGCCTTGTAACTGTCTGTGCACTTCGCTTGGCTGACTTACAGAGAATATACTCACCATGACCATTACTTTTCTGTTAAAAAATTGAAAAAAAATTGAAAAAAAAAAAAAAAAAAAAAAAAAAAAAAAAATTAGACGATGTCTACATAGGTACTTAATTCCACCTGTATCCATCCACCACTCGGCAGAGAAAGTTGAATCATACTTTAGAGGAAGACAAATAGAAAATGCGTACTTAATAAGCATGCAACTTTACCGTTTCTTGTTGAGGTATCAGCCATTTTACTTGATCGATAGAATCTTTTAATTTGAGAAGTTTTCTGAACTGCGCCTCCTTCTCCTGCAGGAGCGCAATTTTCGTTTGGTCATCATAAATTTTTTTTTCAGTTTCCTTCTGGACTTTACCTGTAAAAAAACGCAATAATAATATAGGATAGTGTGCAGAAGAGAGAGAGAGAGAGAGAGAGAGAGAAACAACATATGTACTTGCCTTAAAAGTAATTTTTGAGCTGATACTTATTTTCACACTTGTCTCGGTTAACTTCCATAATTTTGGGGGACACCATCACACTCACAAATAAAATTTGTGGTATATCAGCGACAAACATCAGTTACATCCTAGATTGTTTGCCTATCATCATTAGCATTAAGTAAATCTTATGTAGTGATAAAAGTGTATTTTAAGTGCAGATTGGTAGAGCAATCTTGGACAGACCTGGAATTGTTGGACAGGATTATCAAAAAATACGGTACAGCAGAGTGTTTTGTTAATCTTGCTCTGTCTTACAAAATCTTAATCAGTCATATGACTGACTTGGTGGTTCATCTGGCCAAAGATAGGTATGATTTATGAATTTATTAATAGGACGTGAAAGTAATATTTCATCGCACTATTGACTCCAGATTTATTTTTCTTCTAATTTGACTTCTGCTATACACGGTTTACAAAATTCTCTGACTTTTCCTCACTTTCCAGACCACTGAAACCCTGTGTATTCATGTATATAATGTGTGTTAAAACGGAATTGATTTGATCTGTGGAAAAATGAAAAAACTTGTTCCTTGGACTTTATTCACTTACCCATTCGTTTTAGTTCTGCATTCAAATCCTCACATTTACTAGTCAAGGATTTAATTTCAGCTTTGTTGGCCTCTATCCTATTTGCTGAGTTTTCATAATGCCTTAAAGTCTCAATTTGAGAAATCTGATTGATTCTTTTCTGTAGAGAATAAACATCAATTTTAAAGCTTCTTTACAGACAAGTTACCTACTTGAAAAAATAATTTCAATGCAAAAAATGATACAAGATACCTACTGATGTTTGGTGAATACCATTATACCATTGTGTCAATATCTACTTTTTAAGTTTGAAGAGGTGTCATGAAAGTATTATTTTGAAACAGAAAAAACCAAGGAAAGGACCCAGCTTGGAGCACAAAGATGTTGGCAGCTAAATTTTGTTATTATCTGATTTGATGTTCTTTACGACCTCTTGAGCAAGATTAGCTTTTAAAATTAAACTGTGTAAGTGCCAATGTTGAGATAGGCAGAGCTGAAAAGATAATTTTACTTGTTGACTGTTAACCCATGGAGTGAAAAATCAATCCTTGCATAATGAATATAATGCTTTTATGAGAGACTGGAAAACATAGGTCTTTTCCTGGAGTCTTAAGATAAAATATTAAAACAAAGGACTGTGCACAGAATACCACAGTGCTGGTTGAATTTCGAGATTTTTCGATTTCAGACTCCTTGCAGTCTCTTGAGTGAGATGCTTCCTTAAAATCAAACTTTCTACGAGCCAATCTTAGGAAAATTGGGTTTGACAAGTGCATTTTTTGGCAATTTAACTTGTGTAATCTTACGGAGATGAGGCACCGCCTCTTGGTCGAAGATACAGAAACCTTTGCTTTGAACTGATTTAACGCGCAATCTTACCTCCCCGGCCAGTGTGAGATGAAGAAAGTAGAGCTTGCCCCTTCATACTCCACTCCACACATGAGAGTGCATGTAAAACTGCCAAAAAATCCTCTTTTCAGACCGGATAATCTTAAAATCGGTACAAGGAAAGTTATATTTTAGAAGCTCATCTTACTCAGGAGAACGTAAGACAGGGTTAATACAGAATTCAGAAAATGAATTTCCCTGACGCATTTTGGTAAAATTTCTTGACAACTGAATATGAGCCAGATGGATGAAAAGACAAAATTTGAAATGGTTTTCAGGCAAAATTTGCTGTGCAAAAAGTCAAACTCATTCTAGAAAGCTAATGAAGGTGACTTAACAGTTTTTTGGTGACACTTTCATCATTTTCCTTAACATTTTCAGGGTTTCCCTCACTGAGGCAACCCTGTAGGAAAAATTAAATAAAAAAACTTAAAACTAAGCTGACGCCCGACTTTTAAGTGTTCCATGCATAGTCCTTTGGAAGCGGAGGGTGAAGGTAAGTAATAACGTGAAAGCATTACTTACTGTGAATTTTCCTTTATTTTTCCCCAACATTTTGTCTTTTTTTAACTGGTTAAGTAAAATGTTTTTCCGAATGGTCTCAACTTCTTCTTTAGGTCTGACATGTTTCACAATGTGTTTCCACATTCCTGCCATCTGCGGGGTGAGTAGTCTGAAAAATTGAAAGTGTAGATTGGATGTATAAAGTAAGAATGTAAAAGGCATGTATGAACAATGAGGATACCCACTGAAGTAGAATTCTGACGTGCTGAGGGGAAACGCCGGATGAGCATTCAAATGTTGCCAAATTTCCCCTCAGAGCATGTTTATTTTTGAAGAAAGTTATGAATCAGAGTATCTACTAAAACAAGCTGACCAAAAATTAGTACTTTTTCAGTACATTCCCAAGAAATTCAGTAGCTACCCAACAGAAAAATTCAGTCCTTTTTCAGGACCTATATTGGTCGAAATTTGAAAATTTCTCTCTCAAATTGCGACAAAAATGAGTAAAACTCCGGACCTACTTGCGGAATTTCCACACTTTTCATGTACTTCCGGACCGTCCTTAGAAAATCAGTACTATTTCCGAACTTTCTGGACTTGTAGACACCCTGTAAATACTTTTTCTCGAAATTTTCTGACTCTTCAAATCAAATTACTGACAAAATTCTCTGTAAAATTGAAAGAAAAATATTTACAAATTTTTTCAAAGGAAATTTGACGATGTCTGAAGGCTCATACAGCGTTCATCTGTAGCTCGGCAAAATATTAAAGAAACTACCAGGAAACAAATGTAAAGAATCTTTTTGCACAGCCTTTACTTATTGATACCCTCTGAAAAGGGAGAAACTCGGTAAAAGGAGTAGAAGGTTTGGGAGGCAGTAATTTTGGCTGCTTGTGGGATGGATACTTGGACCACATAATGAGTTTTCCCTTTAACAGGGAATAAATCTGATTGAAGAACTTGAAATTACTCGTGAACCACCAATTCTAGTGAAATTAGATTTAAAATAGAAAAATAATTATACATGAATGACCAAGGCTCTGCAGAGGAGAGGCTAAGGTGAGCACTAATGAACATTGGCCCTAATCTAACATTTTTATTTTCCAGCAAGAAATTAAAACCCCACAGAAAATCCGCAACAAGACAACCGGAGATGTCTCCTTTTCTTGTTTCACTATCCATACAGATTAAATTACCTATGACACTTACTTCTGGAAACTTTCAGCCGAGACATTACCCTCAAATCCCATTCTTGCAGCCCAGTTCTTGAGGTCTTCACCGGTTAGACCACCAGCTGCTTTAGGGCCAGCAGCCAAGTTGGGACCAGGATTTGAGTTAGGACCAGCAGCCCAGCTACAGCCTCGTCTGGTGTTCTTCGGCTTAATCATCTTGAGCAGGCAATCAACTCATTACAAACTGGAACACAAAACAAGAAATTACAAGAAAACTTACTCAACATTAAAAACTTGCTTTCCAGTAAGAGATCTCCTATTAACCGAGGTCCACATACGAGGGCACACTGTAACACTTGAATGTTCAAATCTTTCACAGAAAAGCCTTGAACTTCACCAAGTTGAGCGACTTTGTCAATCATAAGTTGGTAATCCATATACATACAAAACACCTGCACAAGTGCATTCGGATTGGTTTCATAGAAAAGTAAGTAGGTAGAATGCAGGCAGCACTTCTTAGAGGAAAAAGATAAAGTGAATCATCAGAATTGCTCTGTAAGAAACTGCGCACCATTTCAGCAAAGTTGTAAGGTTAATCTGTTCATCTATGGTGCGGAACTCTTGGATTGAGAAGGAAGGTTGGGTTGGCTTCCGAGGGAATCAGCGAGGCCTAACGGTGACACTGATACCTCTATATTCCTGATCAAGATGAAGATAATTTGACAGGAGGAAGTGCGAAATGCGATGAGGATGAGAGTCCATATTGATGTACTTACCAATGTGATCACTACTCAAATTCAACCGTCTTAAGCCAGAAAGAGTATGAACATACACAAACTCTGCTATGAGTACTGAACGGCTGCGAAGGAAGATACAAAATAAAATTTCTAAAATTATGTCGATGGAACACTAAAGAAAATATTAGAATTACAGACTCACCTTAGATCACGGAGACAATGGCCTCGGTGTGGGATTATGGATATGGAATTATGGATAAATCTATGGGACAAGGATCAAGGCGCACAAGGCGAATTTTGAATTCATAACCTCAAATTTGTTTTGTTTTGATTACTTCGTTTTTGATTTGGCGGGCTTTTTGCGCGCTCTCTGTTGTCGAAACATACAACTTTCAAATAGCGGGAATTTTAAAAACTCGGACAAATTTTCAAAAAACCGCGCGTAAGGAGAAAAGAGCGCGGTCATTCAACCCTAATATTTTACTTTTTCTTCATAGTCCTTACAGATCCTACGTGATTTTTAGGATAGATATGGAAAATTGAATCCTCTTCACATATTTTCGGCGGAAAATTTTGGCTTTTTTGTGTACACTTGTTTTTTATTTGATTTTTGTTTGTATGCTTAATTTTTTGTTCGCTTATTAATATTTGTAATTTTTCCTATTCCAATACTTTTATGATAATTTTCTGTATGAAAGAAATTTGTGCTATCAGATTAATTGTGTATTATCAATATAGTGTAATTTCTTGTCGGTAATCGGGGAAAGGAGATCAAAAATATTTCTGTATTAACAGTGAGACTTACTGACGTAAGAATTTAATGGTACTGGAAACGAATATAGAAGAATTGATTCATATTATTATTTTTCAAGAATGTAGGAAAAGCGTCAAGTGTATATTCAACAAAATTATTCATAATTTTCGGTCAAATCAGGTAGTTGCAGAGAATACTCTCTCATTTCGCCGGAAAATTACCGCGTCAAGTAAATATTTACCCAAAATATGGAGAATTTCCGGTTACATCCGGTGATCGCTTAATGCCGCAATCACACGCTGAATGTGGCTTGAATGTGGAAGTCATCGCCCGATGCCTGAATTTTGCGCGTGACGTGCAAAATTCAGCAACAATTCTCAGCAACCATCGGACGAATGTTGGATTTGTCTGAACTATTCGAGTAGATTTGATACACATCTGGATGAAAATAACTCGAATAATTTGCGAAATTTCAGGCGTTGGGCGATGACTGTTGACTTCCACATTCAGCTGCTCAATTCAGCGTGTGATTAATACGGCATTAAACACTAATCTCTCATTGCGCGCACTTATTCTGCGGTATTCTTGATTTGGAAAATGATAATTATGTATAAATTTTAAAACCATCTCTTGTTAGTCACACACCGAAAACACATGGATTCACTCACCAAAAACACGTGGATTCACACACCAAAAACACGTGGATAAATTTATTAACAGAAAGAACGTACATGATTTTAAATTGAAAGTATAGCTCATCAACACAGGATAGACAAATAGCAGGGGGGGGGGGGGGGGGGGGGCTCAGGTATTTTTAATAACGAATGCACAAAAGTTTGTATAATAATTGTTAAGAATAAAAGATGAAAGTGTTACAAAGGTATAATATTATTGGAATTAACTCTTAGCGTGAACCTCTCCAACAGTCACAATAACAATTATAATTTTGCAGCGATACCGAAGCAATCGTTCCTCAAATCATCTAGAGCCAGATGTTAAATATCATGAACTTCATTCACTACTGAATTTCACTCGTGATATTTCATGAAATTGTAGACCTAACTTTTAACTTAATCACAGCCGTCTCTCTCTGTAACGACAATCGTTAAAATGATAACATCTCAATAGCGAGGAAATCGGTCGGTCGCTGGAACTTCCTATATTAAATACATCGATGGGGTATTATGCTTTGCGATGGATCGATTGATCTGCCATTTAAACCTGTAAAAAGGAATCGATAAATAGGGTATTCGCAATGAACACCCCAATAATCGATTCTTTATCATTACTTCAAATGGGAAACAATCGATCATTCAAGCCTCGCCACTGGGCTCATGGGCCAAATTGCAGCTTCATACGCACTGAAAAAAAATATCGGTGTATTTATTAAGAAAAGGGTAAAATTACCAAGAATTCAGGGTTCTATTTGATCCCAGTTTTTTCTTGGTAAAATTGCCATATATGGATTTGGTAATTTTACTCAGAAATCTCGGTAAAATTATAGAACTTTCCCGGTAATTTTGCTGGACCTTGGTAAAAACGCCAATATTTTTTATCGACTGTGGTAGAATTACCGATAAAATGGCAAAGTTACCGGGAATTGATTACCAATAAAAGTGGTATTCTTACCTGAAAAAAAAGTAAAAATACCGGTTTTTAGGTAAGCTTACCAGTCTGTTTTGGTAAAATTACCAATAATTGGTAAAAAAAGTGAGATGGTAAAGGTACCAACGGACCTTGGTAAAAACGCCGAGAATTTTTTTTCAGTGCGTAGGAATCTACCTTCTCAAGAGTGTAAACAATAATTGCCGGTGTCCACGAGTTTCCAACGACTGTTAAATCAGTGCAGGTTCAACAGGAGGTGTATACGAGCGTGGTGTTAACCGTTTGTAAATGAACGGAAAAAAATTAGATCATATATAATTGTTTTACCATCAATCATCATAAAATAATGACAGTAATCCGAACAGAGTGTGTGAAAACTTGTGAAGTGAAGGGTAGTAGTTAGTTGAAAAAGGCTGACTGAAAATAATCGCGCCAAACACAGCGGTCAGCACGGAACGTATATTAGCGCCTACATGACCGAGGGAATACTTCACGCATTGCGCGTTCACTGCGGTGTTCGCTTTCATCGTTGAAAGTCCTTAAAGAGAGAGATTACTGCACAGTGGTGAGGCGTGAATGATCGTTTATCGATACTTCCTCATTTGAATCTGTGGTAAAGAATCGATTATTAAGGTGTTCGTCCCGCACATCCTGTTTATTGATCCTTCTCTATAGGTTTAAACGGTAGATAAATCGATATGTCGCAATCGCAAATCACCCCGCGCCAGTAATACCGTGCTCTAATTGATAAATCTATGACGCTACATTTGCATTTTAGTTAAATCAAGTAATTACATAAATCGAGTGTTTTTATGAATGCCCTAGTTTAACAATAAAGAGTTAAAGAGAACGTGTAGAGGGAGAAAACCAGATTATTTCAAACATTAAAAATAATCAATTATGTCGTAGTACCGGTAAAAATCGCGACAAAAATTTAATTTTGTTGGAATTTGTCACAGAGAAGGAAAAAGAAAAACCCTGTCTAAATACAAACCGAAAAGTTCAGTATACTCGCATTTTGGTTCGAAGAATTAAGCCCTATATTCAAGCGAACCAACCGCTGCAGTTAACAGAGTTTAGTTTGGATGAACCGAATGAGGTTCTGTACTATCAACCAAAATCCTTTAATGCACATGGAACATGCTCTTTATCGACCCAAGTTTTTCGGTTCGGTTGAAGAGACTTCACCTCGTTTACCTAAATTTCAGTTTTATGAACTGAAGCGATCGTTCTCTCGACTGGAGTGTTTAGGATCTTGTGCAAACCGTAATGCGCTCACTGATCTATACCGCCGTGCTAAGGAAAAACGCCGTATGAGCCTTCAGACGTTGCCAAGTTTCCTCCGATAAAAACCGAATTTACTGGGGAAATTCTGAAAATTATTTTCCAAAATTTTCAGACAATTTTGTACGTAATTTGATTTAAAATATCTAAAAATTTCAAGGAAAAATATGCATGAATGTTGTCAAAAATACATGTTTTATCAAGGGAAATTTCGCAACCCTCGAATGTTCGTACGGCGTTCTTCCTCAGCACGGCAGTATTCGGTTCGTGTATTCGAGGTAATTTTCTCATGTTCGGGGTGCAAATCAATTCCAAAGCGTAAAATTTTATGTCGATGTGAAACTCCCTAACCACGTACCTTGGTTTGTGACGTCGCAGATTTCCTATCATACTTCACTTTTGAAATGGAAAACCACACCATGTCAGGTCTTAAAAACTTCCGAGATTTTTCTTCTCCGTGCGAAACAAATTCGGAGAAAATTTCGAAGGGTAATATTACATAGTTTCCTTTTAATAGTTTTTTTTTTTTTGGGGGGGGGGGTTTGTTGGGTAGCCAGTGTTATGGGTTAAAATAAAATGTTACTCACATTAACTTGAAATTGGAGAATCTATTAGACGAAGCTTTTTGGCTTCAGCCATAAACTCCAATCATAATAATTTCCAGATGTTATCGGTGGCTGAGGCCGAAAAGCTTCGACTAAGAAATTCTTCAATTTCAAGTTAATGTGAGTTAACATATTATTTTAACCCATAGCACTACCTACCCAACAAACCCCCCAAAAAACGTTTAACCCTAGTCTGCCTGAGCCTCTGAACCAACGAGAAAGCTTGAGCGGGGTCAATTTGACCCCAGCTGAAAATCAATTAGTTAGCTATGTTTTTTTCATGTTTTTAGTTTATATGAGTGCACTAACCTTACAGCTCTTAACCATAAAGCATATCTAAATTTTAAAAAAAACACGGCGCAGGGTATGCAACCATTTTATCATACACATGTTGTCATGTTGTTCTCAGCATGAGAAAAAAAAATCATAGGGCTACTAAATACTGAAAACGAAAAGAAATCTGAAAAATTTTGCTTGTTTTATAAGGTTCTGAAAAAAAATTAAAAAGAGAAACATGAATACACCTTCAAATAGTAAGCTTTTGTGATGCTAAATGGTAAAATATATGTTATAAGGATATCTGACCCCGCTCAGGCTTTCTAGGGGTACTCGTGAATTTTTTGATCTCTCATGCACATTTTTTGGTTGTTTTTTTTTCCCTTCAAAATCGTGTTCCTAGATGTTTTTGTAGAGCTATTTGTGAAGGACAAAAAATTTCGTGCATACCACGAGAAATGGCAAAGAGTTGAAACTCCCGTGGGGTCAATCTGACCCCACTCAGGCAGACTAGGGTTAAAAGGAAACTATGTAATATTATACCCTTCGAAATTTTCTCCGAATTTGTTTCACACGGAGAAGAAGAATCACGGAAGTTTTTAAGACCTGACATGGTGTAACCTAATAAATTCTTCAATTTCAAGTTAACGTGAGTTAACATTTTATTTTAACCCCTAGCACTAGCTACCCAAACCAAGAAT
Organism: Bemisia tabaci; assembly: GCF_918797505.1. Taxonomy (NCBI): domain Eukaryota; kingdom Metazoa; phylum Arthropoda; class Insecta; order Hemiptera; family Aleyrodidae; genus Bemisia; species Bemisia tabaci. The sequence continues at coordinate 19,941,504 of NC_092802.1, read as the reverse complement.
CACACAAAGTGCTACCACCGAAATGTTGTATATAAAATTTTTCAATAATCTTTCAAAATGTTTTTAAACACCGTAAACGACACTGTTAAAAATTCCGGCGCGAAATTCACGCTTACTAAGTTGCTATCACCTGTTACTCTGAAAGCATGGATCCGGCGCGAATTTCGCGCTCTGGCGGGAGTGAAAATCTGACAGGCAAACGTAAAACTGAACTGCCGCAGCATGAATTTGAACTCGAGTCGCGGCGGTGATGGACGAGTGCGCTACCACTTTGACATTCGGCGCTCGTACCAGGAGGCTCTGAATTCACGCTACTTTAGGTACCTCAACTAATTCGTCCCTTCGTTGGTGCTATTTACGCTCTGATCTATTCACTCAGAGTACGGCGCGTAATTCGCGCTGGATTTTTTCTTCACGCCGGCTATTCACTCAAAGTAAATCATTGATTTTTAACAGTGGAGGTACGTGGTTTGGTAGTTTAAACGTCGACATTCTATTTATAACTATGACATTCTAATTCATTCTCTGGCACTGCGATGTTGCAGACGTGCTGACTCTGTATGAGTTGGCGCAAAACATCATCGACACTGGCTCGAGTTTCTTGGAATTTGGAGTAGCCTTATGCAGGCACGTGCATACTCCTTCAGAACACTTGCCGTCCCGAATCGCAAGACATGGAGCTTTCGTGTTATAGCCGGCAACGCAGAAAGCGCTTGTGTTTTGATCGAAGACTTCCGTCACCTTGTTCAGGAACTGACAATACACTTTACAAGAATTTTTGATTTCCTCAGTTAGCTTTCTGTCTCTGGTTTCCCTCATGAGGATGCAAGGATCGATCATTTTGTTGAGCAAGACCGCCATTACCGCCTGAAGCTTTGCCATTCCGGAGATTTCCGGCTCAGTGCTCTTTTGCGAGGAGGTCCTCTTTGGGGTAGAATGGGAGCTGATTGTGGAGCCGGCATATGGTGAGGGGACCTGCACGCGCGGGCAAAAGAAAACAAAAAGCAAGTTAACATTTCATCTGCATATGTTTAACGGAAATTTTAGTCTGAAATCGACGTATTTCTGCCAAACGGAACTATGTGCATGATGATGTGAGCCCTATCATGCATATATTTTTATGGGTCTCAGGGCTCATTTCTTAATTCACATAGTTCCGCTCGGCCGAAATACGTTCGACTAAGAAACCTATGATGCGTAAGATATGAACAGAGACAAGAGACCCACCACTCGTAGCTTGGCCAGATGAGCCCACTCTATTCAGATTACAAATATATGACCCAAATATGGGCCAAAATATGACCCAAGTTTTTGTATATTACGTGGTAAAGTTTCGGATTCTCCCATTTAAACAATGTAAATTTTTATTTTTTGTCATAGTTCGTTCGAGCGTTCTACAGGGCCAATTTCTATAATTTTGCGGCTATTGACAAGTGATAGTGCCTAAACGAGCCCGCTGTATTCATAATTTGAAAATAGGACCCAGGTTTTTTTGCATTGGAGTAGACCAGAAAGCTTAGGATGGGAGTAAAATTTGAAATTTCTACCGATGAAAAATGGCGGGAATTTCAAATTTAGCGAAAAATTGAACTAAGCGGGTTTTGAATCTTAGTATGTTGTTAAGTGTATTGAAGGTATGCTCCTTTGCTACAACCTATCAAGAAGCGACGAAACGCTTCGTTCTGTTTCGTTTCAGTCTTGGTGTGGTGTTAGAAATAAAATTTTTTCAATCGATTCATATTGGTCCCATCGCTCCCGGCCAGAGGGAAATTGGACAAATGAGAGTCGGGTATGAAAATCACTTCATTGTTTTTGATCCTTCCTTTATCGAAGCGGGCCTAAGAGAGGGCGAAGCGCCCTCTGGGCGTTGGGCCGCGCAGCGGCCAGGGGGCGCACCGCCTAGTTTTGTATAAGATACAAGTCTTATTTTTGCTTTAGCTGCAGTTTGCAATCACTCGAGACAATAAGTATCTACTAACCGGTGTGACTTGACTGCTTCTGCTTCTATGTTTGCTCGGTTTTTTGCTCTGTTGTTTGCTCGATTTGCTCGGTTGTCTGCTCGGTTGTCTCGCGACTTGCGGTTTCAGGTAGTCTCCGCTTAAAACTCCACTTAAAACTCTTCGCATAGCGGGAAAGAGACGCCCGATCGTATCTTTCGCATTCTTCAAGATGCATTGGTCTACATCGTTGCAGCAGAAGTACTCAGTGAGCGCGTCGATGATGGCGACGGCATCTTTGTCTTTCTTCGGTAGAATCTCCTTGAACGAAAATTCGATCACTTCCTTGCTGTTCTCCTTACAAAACTCGCTTGTCAACAGTTTCGGGGCGTCGATTTGCTTCGGGTTGAAGCCGACAATCATCACCTCCGGGGCTGCACCCACGTCCGTGTTGCCGAGTATCAGCTTGTGCCCTTGCGCCAATCGCGGGTTACTTGCGATGTAGAAGTTGTACGTGCGAGCGATTGTGACTCTGTCAAAGTAGTTGGTCTCTGTGCACTCGAGTCTGACCTGAAAGGGATAATAAATGAATCAATCAATGTCTTTTGATATGAAAAAAAAAATAAAATAAATAAATAAATAAATAAAATGGACGTATTTCTGTCAAACGGAATTAAGCACCATAGGGGGAGGAAGGTAGAGGGGGGCTTGGATTGGCGGTGGATCCGGGCGTCAAGCTCATTCCGTCCTATACTCGAAATGGTTTTCCGTGGCGCTTAGTTCCGTTTGACAGAATGCGCTATCCGGCATTCTAAATTCCTCAAAAGGAACTCAAATTGGCGCTTAGTTCCGTTTGACAGAAATACGTCCAAATAATAAAAAAATAATACAAAATAACAGATTTGCAAGGAGCAGAAAAAAACTTTTAAGCGGCCGGCCAGGTCGGCCTAGCAGCGCGTCTGACTCTAGAGCAATAGGTCCTGGGTTCGAATCCCGGTGTTGGCGAAAAAGTATCAAGGAAGTGACGAGTGCAGGACCCGCATGCAGAAACAGACTCCACTCGGCATTTATCCCTGCTACTTACAAAGAAAGCCTGGAGCATGGATGTTTACTAACTCTAATCCGATGTTCATTCGAGGTTGCAGAATTCTCAAACGGATTAAAAACCTAACTAACATATTTAAAAAAAAAAAAAAAAAAAAAAAAAAAAAAAAAAAAAAAAAATGGATTGAAAAATCAAAAATGGCAAAAAAACGTAAATCGATCGACACCGATTCCATCAACTGACAGGTTTGTCTAACGATTCACGGGATTGTCAATTGATTCATGGATTTGTCGATCGATTCGGTGGTCGATGGAATCACGTCGATCGGTTTTTGTTTTTCGATCGATTCAAGTCGATCGAATCGACACCGGGATTTTTAAAATAACTGTCGATCGAATCGGAGTCAATCGAATCAAATCACGTCGATCAGTTAACGTGTTTATTTTTCGATCGATTCATGTCGATCGAATCCTTACCCTCCGATAGGGAGTGCTTTTTGACTTCAACCTACCTCTAGAATCTAGTATACGAGTGGCAGTACGTTCAACTGGCGCACCAGCCCAACTACAAGATGGCGGGGAGGGACCTAACATATTTGGAATAGTTTAATTGGTGACAAACCTTTATTTAATGCTTCTGATGTCAAAGCATGGAGGACGGCAATCGTTTTTCTACATAATTTATTTTTTCCATCAGAAACGTAGTTTTCTCAAAATTTTGGTGGGAGAGTTCTTTCATTTCAACGGTGCTCATCCTCTTCGGGGAACTTAAGGTCTCGATAGACGATCAAATTCCCGAACCAATTAACATCAAATAGTCGGGAGTCATTAGTTTTAAACGCATTAATTCGCTTAATTTTAAAATGAAAACTTGGTAGAAGTGTTTCCTGTGGCAGGAAATGATGAGTGGTGGCACTCCATTCTGATCTTACTTTGAACAAAATAGTGCGGCCCGTCAAAATTTGATGGTAGATGGTGAGGGTGACCATCAGTCATCAGCTGTCTACTTTGATCGGAATTGGTTCGGAATTTGATCGTCTAAGGACGCGTCTATACAGGGTGTACCAAAAGTCCGTCCCACCCCTGCTAACTTTTGAACGAATTGAGCTAGGGTAATGAAACTTTGGGAATGTTCCTATCTCAAAGGAGACCATCTTTTGGGGGGCTCAAAATTTTGGTCCCCCCTCGGGGGGGCGGGGGGCCCCAACTTTTTTTTTCAAATAGCAACCCCTATCTTTTGATACATCATTCGAAAGAGCATAAAAAACTAAGAATTTTGGCGCAAACTGCAGATCAATATCTTAAATTTTGACCGAGTTATGATAGGTCTAAGGTGAAATTTGACCTATTTTCAAAAAATCATAACTCCGGTTCAAATTTTCGTAAAGAAAACAATAAAACGGGAAAATTTACCAAATTGTGTCCGCTTTTAAGTAAAAATTGCAGAAATCACGTCGATGTAATTTTAAGGGGGGGGGGGGGGGCTCGGACCCCCAAATACGTCAATTCAAAGGTCATTCAATTTTCCCGCGAAAAAAGGCAATTCCCCCTAGATTTGCCTCCACATTATCTCAGTAATTTCAAAATCAGTTCAACATTACGTTGGCAAGTCTCCAAATTTTGGGAAAAGTTAAAAAAAAAAAACGAAATTTAAACGGTCAAATTTAATCACATTAATTTCGTTTTTTTTAACTTTTCCCGAAATTTGAAGACTTTCCAACGTAGTTTCGCTTCAGAGGACTAAGCCATGGTCCACCGAGCTGAAAAACTTTAGTCAACATGGAGCATGCTACGGTTTTCTGGTCGTTGAACTGAATCTTCAGTTTGTCACTCGATTGAATAAGCAATAAGTGATTTTCTCTGAATCTCTGGGTTATTTAGTGTATTTTCTTAAAGGTCATTTCACTCAAAACACTACTTCTCTAATCTGTCATTACAATTAATGGTATGCCGTGATTGTATGCACACGATGATCGATAGCATGTCACATTTTACGATGATTGTCATACTGATGGTTCTATGGTTGATAAATAGGAAATATTATCTTAAGCGGTGTTTCTGTTTGTCCAAAGGGACATGCATACTGTCACTTTTAAGAAATTTCCGGTTAATTCAACGGGAATTCCCGTCCGGAAATTTTTAACTGGATAATTTCTCCCAGCTTCCATATGTGCAGATAGGTGCTTTTATGTGGAGCCAGAAATTTAAGTTTTTCATTGAAAAATGAGGCCCTATAAGAAGGGAAATCGACAAGACTAGCGTGTATGAAGGCTATTTCAATTGTAATCTGCCGTCGCATTTCTAAGGCGCAATGATACAATTATTTGAACTCTCCAGAATGCGTGAGGTATCACGCCGCATTTGAAGGCGTTTTCAAAACAGCCAAGTTCCGATACCCGGATTATCGTGTTGCAAATTTCTTATTATTATGTTTTTCTTCCTACCATTTGTTTGTTTTCAATCCTCCTATAAAAACTACTCATTTGCTGAATACACTTCTGGCTCGAGCGCATTTTAGCTATGCATTCACGACTAATAAAATGTCAAAGGAAACCGACAAGTCCATAGCGTGTATGAAGGCTATCTCAATTGTAATCTGCCGTCGCATTTCTAAGGCGCAATGATACAACTATTTGAACCCTCCGGAATGCGTGAGGTATCACGCCGCATTTGAAGGCGTTTTCAAAACAGCCAAGTTTTAATATCAGGTTTGTAGTTTCGCAAAAACTTGGAGCACAAAATCAATAGAATGACTGATTTTACGAGCTAATGCAACTCAATACATTTGTGTTTTATTTGACTGAAGCGTTTGAAAACTCTTCGTTCAGAAATTTAAATCAACCTACGGTCCATTATATAGTTCATATTCTTTTGTTTTGTTCCGTATCACTTGTTTATTTTTAATCCTCGTATAAAAAACGCCCATTTGCTAAATACACTTCTGGCTGGAGCGCATTTTAGCAATGCATTCACGACTACTAAAATGTCAAGGGAAATCGAAAAGCCCAGCGTGTATGAAGGCTATCTCAATTGTAATCTGCCGTCGCATTTCTAAGGCACAATGATACAACTATTTGAACTCTCCGGAATGCGTGAGGTATCACGCCGAATTTGAAGGCGTTTTCAAAACAGCCAAGTTCCGATACCCGGATTTTCGTTTTGCAAAGTTCTTAAGATCAATTACTTATTACAGACTGCCCGCTGACATAAAATGACAATCGCTGAATTCATTTTTTAACACAATATCTCAACATCATGAATCAGTTTGAAAGCTCTGAGGTATGAAGTTTGCTACATTGCAACAAGTCGCCATATTGTTGTGTAAGCAACCGTGTTTATCCGTGATTAACTTCAACTGGTGATACTGAGCCTTTATGATGTAAAAAAATCAACTGACGTTGTTTCTTTTCTCTTCATTTTTTCATTTGGGAAACTTCAAAACATTAGCATTATTTAGTTTTAAAAAATGCAGAAAACATTGCACTGCGCCAAAGCAAACCTTGGATTCAGGTTAAAAATTTCCCTAAAAGAATCATCTCATCATGAACTTGCGTTTTGGCCCGATTTAAAGCAATCCCAGCGTATCATTGGAGAGGTTACCAAACAACCACCCTTTTTTTTGGAAAGTCCACTACTGTCGTGCTGAGGAAAAATGCCGCATGAGCCTTCAGGCGTTCCCAAATTTTGTCCGATAAAAACCGAATTTACTGGGAGATTTGTGAATATCATTTTCCAAAATTGTCAAACCATTTTTTGCGCAATTTAATCTAAAATATTTGAAAATTTCAAGGGAAAATATGCATGCCTTCAATTGTGCATTTTTTATGAAGGGAAATTTGGCAACTCTCGATTGTTCATACGACGTTCTTCCCTATCACGGCAGATTAGGTGCCGTATCTCATTTTCCGAGAACGAGACTGACAGAACCTACGACACCAGACGTTTTGCAGACGGCACTTTTTAGTCGGTTGACCTTCTAAAAGCACGTCGAATACTGACGTCAAAGGTAGTGAATTTAAACACTTTACAGAGGGAGAACAATTAGAATTACAGACATTGCATGCGCTATGAGAGCAAGAGAGAGTGTAGTCTACATACAGGGCATATACAGGGCATTTTAGACTTTGGGAGCATATCGTATAGGATGACTGAAGTAAAAAATTGCGCTCGACGCACAGTGGATTGAGTCAATTAGAGAGGTCGGACATGAAAGTTCTGACCAAAACTGCAAATTTGTATGTTTATTTCGTCACATTTTAAACTTGGGGTGTTTCTTGAAGCGAATTTCACGAAAAAACCAATGAAACCACTTTCAGAACCTCAAAGTTTTATATAAATGGAGTTATAAGCGTTGAAAGTTTCCAACTTTTGTCCGACCTTTCCCATTGACTCGATCCACTGTGCGACGGTGAGACTACCAGACCACGGATCTCGGTTTGCGACGTTGCCGGCTTCCTGTCTTACTTTATTTTATGAATGGAAAACTACCCAACGTCAATTCTTGAAAAGTTCCGTGAAATTTCCTCTCTGTGCAAAAACATCTGTGTGAAATTTTCAAGGAATGAAATTGATTTACTCTCTCTCTCTCTCTCTCTCTCTCAAAAAAAAAAAAAAAATAGATTTGTAAACACCCAAAACGAGATACGTGGTTTGGTAGTCTCATCGACGATATTTATGACTGTAACCTTGCAAGTCTCTGCTCATATTGTATTTTTCAAAAGAAAACCAACTGACTTTCTCCTGAAAATTTCTGAGAATTTTCCTCACTCATGCAACGGTACTCAAAAAAAGTTTGAAGGACATATTCATGTCAGTTTCCTTTCAGGAAAATTGTTAAACAATCCATGGGAGTGATGCATCTCTGAACTTTAGGCATTTTTAAATATTTTAACAACAATTCATCTTGCAAGGAATTTGGGCTGGGGGCTTTTAAAATCGATTTTCGTCTCCTTCCTGGGGATTTTTGAGTGATACCATAGTTCGACTGAATATTACGGATTATTAAAGTCTTCATGTGAACTCATTCTTCTCCAATCCTTTGATTTTATTCGTGTTTCTAGTAATTTTTGTAATGGGCACAGTTCGTATCAAAAAAGGCAAATAAGGAATATCTCAATAAAAAACCATTGAATGTATAGATGTTTGTCCTTTTTTGCTCATAATTAGAACATAGGCAAAATTTTGAGGGAAAAATTCGTTCCCCGGATACTCGAAATTCAATATATTCCCACAATTTTTATTTTTATTTTTGAATGTGGCATTGAAAGCCTTTAAATTATTTACTTTTTAATCCCATTGGCAAAACCGGGATGGAAGGATTAAGGATTCCACATAGTTCTCTTTGATAGAAATATGTCCAATTTACGAGGAGAAATGTGGAAACATTGAAATGGAGTTGCGTTCTTTTGTGAGGGTAACGACGATTTGCTTCACTTCTTACCGTTCTGCCTGCGCCCATTTTATGTTCACACAAGTATAAACCGGGTTTTACTTCTGGTTGAGGATTTTTCGGTGCCTCTCGACGCCAGTTCTCATCGTCCAGTGCAGATACCTCTCCGACCTCAATGCAAAAAGTACCGTCGGCTGTTCCCATGAAATTGAGCCCCACGGCCAATGTAAAATACACGAATGCATTCATTGCATTCATCTGCACAGAGAAATAGGTGTAAGGTATTTCCTTTTTTACTGTAACGAAAGGGTGCGGCCCCTATCCGCTACGCGGTCCAACCCCCAAGAGCGCTTCGCGCCCTTGTGGGTTAATCTAGATAGACTGAGCTCGTCTAGCGACTATGTTCTATCGATAGCAAAAATTAGAGTACCTATATAGGGAGAGTATGGACTTGTCGAAAATTTTGAGGTTAGGTGATGGAGCTCTTAGACCCCAAAAAGGCAGCCAATCTATGAATTCTATGAATCTATGAATCTATGAAGAAACTAGCAAACCTCTGACTTGTTGCCTTTATTTGCATTGCACTGTTGAACGCGGTCGATATGGTGCTCACTATTATGAACTGACATTCTGTTGTTTGAACTCACAAATCGTTTTCTATAAGTGCTCCTCCCAGTTGAATTTTGCCAATTTTTCGGGAAAATCATCGTTTTCATTCAACTTTGGTCGTCGTTTCAATTTTAAGTCGGAACTTCTAAAAAATGGTGTTCTGTTATAATTCAAATTATCCAGAGTGATTTATAATCACAAGTGTTGGGAACTGTCGTCAGTAAAGCACGTATTTGACTTGGTTTTTGCATAAACTTACCCATTTCTGCGGAAGAATGCTTACTTATGAATTTTCTCGTCCATTTTCGTTTGATATTGGAGTCTGAAGATTGACAGTGACATTTTTCATTTCAAAGGTTACCTACCCTTTTGGGCCCTAAGAGCTACATATTTCGAGTTGTCCATACTCTCCCTATATAGGTAGGTGCTCTAGCCAAAAGCGAGTTTCCAAACTATGGACCGCGATGAAGTGAAAAACAAGGAGACAAATCCAACATGATTATCGACGGTGTAAGTAGACAATCACATATCTCCTGTGGTGTCTGAAAATCTCCGCCTCTATGTTATTTTTTTAAAGAAGAACTGACATCACTCCTGGGAGTTTTTGCAGGATTTTCTTCGCACAGAGAGGAAAAATCACGGCAGTTTTAACGAATTGCCGTTGAGTGGCTTTCCGTTTAAAAAATAAAGTATGACAGGAAGTCTGCGACGTCGCAAACCGAGTTATGTGATTGCCGACTTACACGGTCGATATGTTGGAAAAGCGTACCGCATAACTGAAATGCTGAACACATGCTATTTTCATGTCGTTCTATTTATATCACCTGGTACCGCTTGCCAAAATTCGGAGAAAATATTGATTCATGAACGTTGAGTGTAAATTAATTTTAATTGATTTTAAGCTGATATGCGGCATTTGCGTACGGCCGCGATTTGCGGTGAGCTGTCGTGCATCAGCTTAAATACAAGATAACTAGACGGAATTTTAGTGCGTTTTCATCATAATTTCGTGCTGGAACTAAATTTTCGCGCTAAAGGATAAATTTTTCAACGGCAAAGAACTTTCGATTCGGGTACTATGGGTCATTAAGGAGAAATAAAGGGTGTTTAATGTCCCTACCATCACAATGGACGGGTTGCGGGCCTCTATTCGCACTGACCAGCAATTTGGCAACAACAGATTCCCTTCATTTAAACCTGTGTTAAATAATCGATTCTGGTTGAGGCATCTGGCCCCTCCAAGAATCGATACATTTCCATAGGTTTCAATGGAGAAAAACAGTGTTGCCAATTTGCTGGATCCGCCAATGCGCTGAAGGTGCTGGGTAGAAAAAAGGTCGGGTCATCGCGTGAGAGACTGATGCGCTGTCAATTTGCAGATTTTAATGCCGTAATGCAAAGTCTCAGATTTCGTGAAATGGACTGTAGTAGACTCGACAGCAGCGCAAGACGCTCATTGGTTAAGAAGTTGCGGCGGGAAAAAATATTCTAGATTCAAGCCGCTCTAGCGTAAAAAAGGTGTATTTGAAGTTTCTGTCAAATGGAATCGTACGGTATTTTGACGGGAAAAAGTTCTTTAGGGTTGCCACTGGCAAGTTCATTCGGTTTTTTGATGAATAACCATCAGGGCTTGACAGTGTGACGGTTCAAAAACATAGAAACGGGTCCGAGGAAAAACATATTTGGACCGCTCGCTGAATAGCATTGGTTGATCGACGTGCTGTATTCTGTATTATGGTGCATCGAAGTGATTTCAAAAAGCGAGTCCTACTGGCACGCTTAAAAAATTCCCAAAAACTCCCATGTGTACCGACTTTTGAGATTGTGCTTCATTGTTGTTCGGTATACCGTCTTTTTTTGTTTAAATTTGTCACAGTCGTCACACCGCATAGGATGTTTTGTGTTTAAAAAGGAGAGGAAACAAATGTCCGATAAAAAAAGGTAGGCACCCATATTCAATTGTTAAAAATGACATGACATGACATGACATGACATCACACTGAACTGAGTAAACAATTCTTAATCAAAGTTGAATTTTTGGTTTATTAGAGGTCTAATTGAGTAGTTTAGGTAGAATTGCCCAGTTGCTGGAGTAATAATTCGGTTATTTTTCCCGAGAATGAAAACATTATTTTTTCGGTTATTTTGGCTTTCCTTGTTCCCACAAAACAATTCACATACGCAATATAACATACAACAATTCACATACAATTTACAACTTCAAAATATTTGAAAGAATGCCATAAAACATTCAAAATCTGTGCACCTTTATCCTTAAAATTTCATAAAACATTTGGTATTTGCGAACTTTTATCCTCAAAATTTCATAAAGCATTTAAAATTTGTGAACTTTCATCTTTAGAATTTCATACTGGGCTAACATCTTGAAATTGAAATATTTGTTGAGACCAAAAAATTTTGACAATTCCATCTCGACCGAATTACCTAAGGACCAATTTTGATATCGGACAAACAAGAGTGGACGAATCGTCCTAAAACATTATATTTTTGAAGTTAGATTATAATATGAAGATATTATATCAAGATAATATAAGATATAATATTAGATTATAATTACTAACGAAGTAATGATGATGGAGCTTTTACCTGTGTAACACTTGTCTCCACAGCTCAGCATGAACAAGTGCGTGTTCAGGCGGGAAAAAATATTGGAATCCTCTAAAAGTTGATGACAAGGACAACTCGATGGGAAGGGTGAGGAGGTCATTCCTCTGAAAACTGTGCGCGGTTCGTTTTAGCGGGGTTTTTTTTGCCTGCAAGTGCACAAGTGTCGCTCGTGAAAAACAGAGAATCGTACATGGTAGCGATTAAGTCTCTGCGAGATTGTATAGGATATTACAAAAGTCCGAAGAAGGTGCTGAATATTTACCGAAAGTTTTTCCTCCACTTAAAAATATATTATAATTACCAATCTCCCCCCAGCCCTCTTAAAGCCCCCCTCGACAAACATTAGTTGTTTCACATACATTTAAAAGGGAGAAACATATTGCTGCCTGGGAAACCCAAGCAGGAATTACTAATTTCTTGGAAAATTAATGTTTTTTAATCGTCCGTAAACTTGACGGAAAATTTCACTCATGATTTGATGCGTATAACTCAAGGAAAAATATTAAAATCAATTGACCAAAGTTAATCAATGTTTTGACTGCCAAAAATATGGCCCGTAAAACTGCACGGTTTATGATACATAGTGCTAGGAAATGTGCTGTTGGGCATGATACCACTATTCGACCTCCTAGGAGCTCGGTGTGCCTATCCAATTCATTGAAGGCGTTTTTTTTGCCTGTCGTTTCACGCTATATTCCTATGACCTATCGCGGTAAGAAGCGGATTCTCATTGGAAACTGTTAAGAAACAGTTACTTAATGACTTTTTTGCACAAGATATCTAAACTGTCGTCCCAAGAAAAACACCGTATGGGCATTCGAATGTTGCCAAATCTCCTCTGGAATAACCGTTTATTCTAGGAGAAAGTTTTAAATATTAATCCTCGGAATTTTCAAACACTCTGTGTCAAATTCCCATAACATTTCTCTGAAAAATCGGGGAAAAATGTTTTCAAAGTCCCCTGAATGTATGTGGTTTGGCAGAAGAAATGTGACAACGGCTGAAGGCTCATGCAAAGCTCTTTCTTAAGACGGCAGTAATGGGATCCCACTCCGTGTGCGTGGAACTACATTTACACTTTGGCTAGCTTTGAGAGATAGTTCGTTCATTTGAGATAGGTTTTCTTAACTCTCTCTCTGCACTGATAAAAATATGTTTGTGCTCTCGGGTTATTTTTGGCTAATATAGAGAGGTAAAACACAAACCAACCCATTTTGTGTTGATTGTGGTAAAGTTTGTGGTGAATTTAGCGAAGTAACCAATGGAAAGACTGGGTAACCTCAGAGTTGACCGAAAACTTGGGTTGTTATGAGTTTTACTTCCCGTATTAATCAAACTTTTGTGTTGAATTTTCTCTTTGTGTGGGCAAATTAGTGAGAAAGACTGCCCGCAGACGCGATAAATTTGAAAAATCGATTTAAAAATTACGCATATCGTGCACTATAGAGAGTGGCATTTTTATATTTTTCTATGTGCTCATCTCGATTTCTGTGCGATTTTACCCATTGGAAATATACGATGATGAGCTTCAAAACTACGAATTTCGCTTTGCGACGTTGCAGGCTTACTCTGCTGTGCTAAGGAAGAGCGCCGTATGAGCCACCTGGCGTTGTCAAATTTCCTTTGATAAAAGACGAATTTCCTGGTAAACTTATGAGTATTTTTCTTCCAATCTTTCAGATAATTTTTTTTCGCAATTTCACCTAGAGTCCCTGAAAATTTCAGGGGAAAATACTCAAATCTCTCCTCAGAAATAAATATTCTATCGAAGGAAATTTGCCATCTCTCGAATGTTCATACGGCGTTCTTCCTCAGCACGGCAGTACTGGTGTACCTAACATTTTTAAAGAGAAAAGTACTCTACATAAATTCTCAAAGATCTCGGTGATTTTCCTTCTCTGTGCGAGGCAAGTTCTGAGAAAACTTTAAGAAATAATGTTAATTTGTTCTCTTTAAAAAAATACAAAAGGAGTGGAGTTTTTTCAACACCGCAAACGAGACACGTGGTTTGGGAGTTTCAACGTCGTATAGTCACATGAGCCTGTTGCAGACTCGTTCCGTCTGTTCGACTTTTCCCCATCTGTTATACAAAGGGTGTCCCAAAAGTAAGTAGACTGATGCTGCAATTTCAAAACTAAGCTACCTAGCAACTTGATCTTGGTCTCACTTGAAAGATCTAATCCTCTTCTATTGATTGAAACCAAGATAGACTCATTTGAATACAAATTCAACAAGTTATGACACTATATGTAAGGAGTGTACGCGCGCCGCCTACGAGTTTTTAACAAAAATGTATTCTATCCGCTATCGTCAGACTCCACCAGATTATCAGGTTGCTTCTCAAAGTATTTTCCGTTGTTGTTTATACACTCGTGTATCCTTTCCTCCCATTTCACGAGCAGAGTCTTCTGAAATTCTTCCCGGGAAATTTTTTGAAGGTTTTTTGGACAGCCGTCTTGATTTCTTCCTTGGTCCTGAATCTTTGACCGCGAAGCTCCTTCTCAGAGTAGGGAACAGCCAGGAATCACAGGGAGCAAGATCTGGGCTGTACGGCGGATGTCTTAGAAATCTAATACCTTTGCTTTCCAAAAATTCACGGGTAAAATTGGATGTGTGCGCCCTCGCATTATCCCGATGGAGAATCCACGAACTTTTCAAATGGAGCCTTTTTCGGGAAATGTGCATCCGCAATTCCGCCAAAACATTGCAGTGGTACTTGCTGTCAACTGTCGTGTTTTCTGTCACAAAGGACTGGTAAATAATGCCCTGAAACTCAAAAAAAGCAACAAGCATGACCTTACACGCAGACTTTTCTTGTCGAATGAAAAACTCGTAGGTGGCGCGCGTACTTCCCTTACATATAGTGTCCTAACTTGTTGAATTGTTATTCAAATGAGTTGATCTTGGACACAATCAATAGAAGAGGATTAGATCTTTCAAATGAGACCAATGATCAAGTTGAAACCCTGGTTTTGAAATGGCAGCATCAGTCTACTTACTTTTGGGACACCCTTTGTAGATCGAGTTATTTGATTCGGTTATTCTAATTTCCACCAGACGTGAATTTTATGATGTGTTGGCGAGGCTGACTTGTTGAGATTTTCGCGTGCGTAATCAAGACTGATTCAACCCACGAGTGGGCCTCTCAGATTCGAAGTAGGTACGACCAACGCAACGTTTGCTGCAAGTACAAACGTCGTTTGAACGATCGAACGCTGCCACATTTCACCCTATAAAACATTTATTCATTAGGGAAGTCATGAATTTTCCGACAATTTCGCAAGAAAAAAACTCCAGCACATGTGCTGGAGTTGAATTCAACTTTTGTAGACTGGCCTTGAGTTGCACTTTCATTCCAGGATTACTGATGTCACTATTGTACGTAAATAGGTGAGGTAGGCGGGAGAGAGAACGACGTATGTTTTTTATCTTGAATTTAACCACATTTTCCTCATCTGGAAATGAAGTTGAGTGGTGCACAACCTCTTTAAATTATGGATAGTTGATGTAGCGTTCTATAATCTGTGTCTTCAGCAGTGACTTTTATTATCATGATAATACCTCTGCTGAGTCTGATAACTATCTTGAAAATACGAGATTTGAGCTGCGCGGTCGCTAAGTCGAAATCTTTGAGTAAGTCCATCCTCATCACGTAACCGTTATTTTCCCGTACAGAGTAGAGAGAAAGGAAATAGACAATTTTCATATCTATAGCTGACAGACTCATAATGTATGACGCTCATAACGACCCATCAAACCTATGTTAACTGTAAATCTTTTTCTCCTAAAAACAGTGACATATATCGAGAAATCTCTTTGTCAAGTTAGGCACGGATTCCATTTCAGTACTGAAAACTGTTGAGTAAAAACAAGTCTGAGGGCCAATTACACCATTCAGTCACAAAGGCACGCAAGTGTCATTTTGTGTCTGGTTGTGTTCACATTTGTTCTCGAGGCTGTCTATTATTTTTCAGATTGCTGTATCGTGAAAGGTTGTCCTCTGTTGATGTGATCCTCTCTCCCATTATTTGGAATATTTTACCATCCGATCTCCGTCAGCAAAGGTTATTTTTCGTTCTCATTTTCCTCTTGTTTCCACTATGAGCCGTCCTCATTTTGATCGGGAAACGTTGGAATCCTTTACAAAAAGAGGCAAATTAATACTTTCACATATTCAAAGGCATTATGCTTATGTTGCTTCACGCTTGCTTTGTGTCGAGAAAATGAGACAAGAGATTCGTTATTCGTGAGATGAATTGTTCCAAATATTTACCGAGTAGTTTACAATTAGCTCAGCACTTATTCATAGTTAAAAATAAGTACCCACTGACAATATTTTCGTATTTCAATTTATAAATTAAGTAATTTTTGTTTTTGCTTTTTCTTCAATATTTACATTTTTTTAAAAAAAATCTGTAAAAATTTGCGTCAAAAATGTGTGTGTTTTCTTTCTAAAATGCAGACCTGACGTTGTCTGAAATTGTTCAGCAAAAATTTAATTAATTATCAATGAACAAGGAAATGTACCAAATACCATTGTTGAATGTTGCTAATAATTGTTAAAATCTCATTACTTAGCATATAATACCTCCTAAATGATTTTTTTTTTGGGAGGGATTCTGAGAATCAATCGATTATCAGATCTAGAAGACAGATTGTTTCTTGTTTTTTGTCAGTTTGGTTTTTTTCTCTTGTGTGACTTAATTTCCTCTTTACGCCTGACAGTGAATCACTGCTGAGCGGGCTCCAAATGAAAAAGTCACAAATCCGTCGAGTTTGGTTCTACTTAAACAGTTTTTGTCTTAAAAAAGTTACTTTTACTTGTTAAGAAACATTCAGCATGTTAAGAGAATAACCACTAAACAAGGTACGAATTCAAGCATATTCCGATATGTGAGCCCTCCTCAAAATTTGACGTAGTGCACGATTTGCGCAAAGAAAGGAGGAGTATCGTTTTGGGCGTTTATGATTAATCCAATTTTTGGCATTTTTGGCGCTTCAGGACGATTTTTCTCGAAAACTTGGCAACGTAGGGAAAAGTTACAAATCAAATATTATGTATTTTTTTACGTTCTTTCCGAAAATGTACACGGTTTTTAGATTAAATTAAGTTTCACACATGTAAACTTGAAAAAACCCCTAAAAAATGGTGAAAATTGGCAACAATGGACCGTTACGCATTTTAAAATTCACAGGAAGCCATTTGGCCAGATATGAAAAGTACGTAGAAAACTACACATAGCACACACACATAGAGGGTGACTAAGGTCGAGAAACATTCAAAAAAGCTACCTTCAAGTAAAGAAAGGCCGCTAAAATCGACATCCCGGTCAATTTTCACATCGTGGGAATCCAGGTACAACTATAATTTTTTGATATGTTGTATATATAGGTAAGAGCTGTTACGTACGTCAATATAAAAGTTGTACTCCACTTTCTTGAACCTTAAGCGTGGCAATTTATCGAAGTTTTGCCATTTTTGGCTCTTTGGGACGATTTTTCTCGAAAATTTGGCAACGAAGGGAAAGGTTTCACTGAACATTTTTTACTCATTTTTTTGCGTTCTTTTCAAAAACGTACACGGTTCTTAGTTTGAATTGATTTCTGCGTGTGTAAAATTGAAAAAAACCCCTAAAAATGGGCCAAAAATGGCAACAATGGGCCATAAGGCCCCTTAAAATTTATCGGAGGCCTTTAAAAAGGCCAGAAACGGAAAGTGCGAAAAAAAATACATAGGAATCATCTGCTGAAAGAGTGATAACAGTCGAAAAAGTCGACGAAAATAACTATTTTTCGATGCCGAGGTTCTGGGTTTGAGGCGTTGTTGCACCTTTGCATGGGCTCCGTTCGGTGAAATATTTGGCATAAAGTCTACCTGGGACTACTACTTTGAAAATATATGAAACATTCAGCAAAATCCAGGTGGGGCCGGAAAAGGCCCAAAACGATACTCCTCCTTTACTGAAATAAACTCCTAACCATGATATTAACGTTTTTACTTAGCCCTGGTCACGACAAATTTGAATCTCCCACTCCCAATAAAAACTCGAGTCCACGCGAGTCAAATCGCCCACTCTAAAGATTACGGAAACAAAAGTGTCAGGGGTTATCCCCCAAAATTGTTCTACTACCCATTTGTTGGATTATATGGACATTTCCAATTAATTTTGGTAGCACCGCATTTCAAGTTGGGGTAGTACCGCAAAATTTGGGTTAGTAACCTAATTTATCGGTATACTACCACAATTAATTGGAAAACTACCACAATTTGTCGGGTATTACCACAATTAATTGAGAATGTACATATCATCCAACAGTTGGGACTTAACCCCTACCTCTTCTTTTTCCGTAATGTTGGCAGGCTTTTCAATCGAGCAGTGTTCTGCTGTGCTGCGGAAAAAAGCCGCATGAGCCTTCAGACGTTGCCAAATTTCCTTCGATAAAAACCGAATTTACCGGGTGAATTGTGAATATTTTTCCCCAAAAATTTCAGACAATTTCGTACGTTGACCAGGGCCCGATTTACCTACTTGCCGCCCATGGGCCGCCTGTATTTTGCTGCCCCCTTCTCATTCGTTTTGAAACATCAATAACAACCATCAAGTGAACGTGCCGGAGGGGGAGGGATGCATAAGACGCGTTTACCTACTCGTGTTTGATACATTTTTTGCGAAAGCCCTGTCAACACTACTAGCAAAATTTCACAGAACTTTGCTCAAAAGTTAAGTTCCGTAAACCTATCTCTGTGTGGTTAAGGTCCTCCATTTATAAGAAATGACCAAATTACTATGAAAGAACATAAATGTGATTTAATAATTTTAACTTCTGCCGCTGCGCCGCGCTGATCGCACTGTGTTTGGCGCAATGCGTGAAGTATTCCTGCAGTATTGTAAGCGCTATGCGTTTCACGCCAATCGCTCCTGACCGCATTGTGCTTGGCGCAATAGGCGAAGTATTCATGCAGTCTTGTAGGCGCTAATATGTGTTACATGCCGACCGCCGCGCCGAGGGCTTGTCCGTTTCATCTCAAGTCCGCGTCATCATTCCTCTCTACGCTGAGCTCCAGGCCAAAGTGCGTGTTCAGTTCCTCTCTTAACTCGACTAATTAAAGATGCTGTCTCTTGTATCACCGAAAAACGACAAAATTAGAAATTACTATACTCTCAGGAAGGAGAGATTTTGTCCCCTTTTCTCAATGATAATTTTCTTTTCTAAATCCGATTTTCGATTTAAAAAAGTTGCAAAATTTGCCGCCATGGGCCGCGGCCCATGTGGCCACCCCCTTGATCCGGCCCTGCACTTCAATCTGAAATACCTGAAAATTTAAAAAAAAATGTGCATGAGTGTGGTCAAAAATACATCTTTTATCAAGGGAAATTTGGCAACTTTCGAATGTTCTTACGGCGTTTTTCCTTGGCTCGGCAGTGTTTCTTGCATGCCTGATATTTTGCAACGTGTAACAGCTGAGCAGAGATACCAAGATTGAGGTTGCCGTATTTTCATATCACCGAGACTGTTAGTTATGGTAACATCTAGTGTGTTATTTAATTCATAAAAAAATTTGGTTTTTATGTGAGCTGAAAGTTTTAATTTACTCATAGGGAATTATTAATATCTTAGTTCGGAGTTCCCTAAAATAATTTTTTTTCAACAAATCGTGTTCTACCAGCGAGATTTTGATGAGAGAACATAATTTCATCATCTTTGAATCGACAACTTCTCTAGTGGTCAATTATTCAAGCTCGTAATTCGGAGAGCTAAAAGTGGCAACGCCTCTCTTGACTTTTGAATGGACGAATTCTTGCTAAAAGGCACTTTATGCATGTTAAGCAATATGTCATAAAAAAAACTATGCAGCTCGCAACCCTTTACGTTTACAGTTACAGTTTTTACAGTTCCTTTTGATTGAATTAATCTTCCTATTGTTCCATACAGCATAAAAAACTGAATGTTACCTTCAATTGGACATTTTTGGTAAATTTTGATCCCTTTTAGGACATTTTTCGCTATTTTATGAAATTCCCTCCACTTTTTCCTACGGAGACATTTTGCCTGCCCTGCCTTTTAATCTTCAACTGACATGATAATTTCGGAATGATTCCCTTAAGACGCACTGGAACCCTGATTGAAGCGGAGGTTTGAATAAACGGCAGTTTGGATTCATAAACATTCGGAGACTTCCTTCGTTCAATAACAAAATGCATTATGAAATTCATAATCTATTTTCATAACTTACGTTACATTGTGATGTGGAAAAAATTCAAAGTGGTATTCGATTTCTCTTCCTTTCGAGTCGCTAATTACTATAGAAAAACCCATTATTTTTAGTTCGCAAGGAAAGAAGTTTTGACGATTTTCCTCTCAGAGAACCTCTCTACTTGAGGCGCGTGGACGGGCATTTGAAGTATGTTATGCCCTCTGTAGACTTAGAACTTGAGAAAAAAGAGGTCAAAGATGGCCTTCAAGTTTTCATACAGACGGACAGCAAGGAGGAGCTGATTTTAGCATGCCCCGGGGATAAGAACAAACTGAGGTCGCAGAAAACCTGGAGGAAAAAGAAACAGAATACTGGTAGTGGCACGCCAAAACTGATCGTATTCCCCATTGGCCGAATGGAATGTACTGAAAGATTGCCGGCAGTTATTGATCCTTCCGGACACTCTTGCGCAAAGACTGGGACACAGATGGAAATAGGATTTCAGGTTTTATGATCATTATATTCGGATGGGCTTTCGATTGAGGGGTCTTCCTTAAACAAGTGACCGTTTTCAAACGAAGCAACGTAACTCCACTCCAATGTTGCCAAACTGACTCCAACAATTTAATCGTTTACAGAATTATGACAGTGCAATTTCCGTCTAAAATTTTCTGGTTTTTGTGCTAAAAAAATTATTGAAATTTTCAAATAGATATGTGTAGCAGTTTTTGGGTGAATATCATTGGCAGATCCAGCAAATTTGCAACATTGTGTATCTCCATTTAAACCTATGGAAATATATCGACTCTTGGAGGGGCCAGGAGCTCCGACAAGAATCAATTATTTAACGTAGGTTTAAATGGTGGGAATCCGGTGTTGCCAAATAGCTGGATCCGCCTCTGGTGTATATACAATCTGCTAATATAAATTTCACAACGTTGAAATGTAGTTATGTTCTTTCGCCTGAGCAACGACGAAAAGTGGAGCAAAAAATCGTTCATATACTACTTGGCCCGTTGAATAAAATGTTTGATTCTTGTTCTTGTTACTTTCAAGCAAATAACCAAACTCTTATGTACAATTTGCCTTAGTTAGAAGTTTAGCCACATAAACGGTAAAATTCGCTTCATAAGACTGCGACTCTATGTACAGAAAGTTTAGTACCTTGTATAGAAATTTGGGCGCGTAAAGAGAAAAGTTTAGTATCATAAGCAGAGACAAAGGTATGCGGTTTGATCAGGGACAAGAGACCCTCCACTGGCCTCTTGACGACAGGTTGAAACTTTTACTTTCAGTGATTCAACACTTACTTATGGTCGATTAAAAGGGAGCAACAGTCATCACTCTTTTTTCGGCTGTTGACCTACCTACATGGTGGATAATGAGCTTCGGCTGACGTCATGAGCCGAACGAGTTTCCCAAACTTAAGCATGTTTGCAAAACGGAACTGCAAACACGTTGTTAAACATCAACCAAGTAGGTAAGTCAACAGTTTAATGTTGAAGTCTCGAAAGTAAAAGCTTCCACCATAGCCGAGATACGAGTGGTGGGTCTCTTGTCTCTGAGTTTGATCGACGTAGAATCTAGCTCATGAACGTGAAGTTCGGTTCTACAGAACAGACGTAGCGGGGTTTAAATAGAGAGCAGAATTTCACAAAATAGAAAGTTCAATTTTATATGAACAGTATTTTTGGTTCAAAACACTCTCTCAGCATTTTGTCACTGTATGCTTTCATTCAAAAGTGGACGTATTTCTACCAAACAGACCTATGTGGAGGTGAAAAATATGGGGTGTGCTCGTTAGTTCTTTGGCCGTAAGAGTGAATGAGAATAATAAAGCGCCAGTGACGTCAGCGGCAATGAAGAATCCGAAACGTGACGGGGAGATCGTCGTCAGGGCGCTTTAACTCATGAGCCCTGTCCAAAACGCTCTTTTGCCATGCCCGCGGCTCATGAGTTCCGCATTCAGTTGGCACATAGGTCTGTTTGATAGAATGTAAAATCCCACTTTTCAAATTCTTCGAAAGGAATCACGCACACTTTTACATTGCTTCTTATGCACTTTTCTAGAGCACACCCCATATTTTTCACCTCCACATAGGTCTGTTTGGTAAAAATACGTCCAAGTAATATGAGCTCCACTGTAAATTCATCCCCATAATTATAACAGTTCAGTACCGAATTTTAACGCACATTACATTAAAATTACATCTCTCTGTTTATTATTTAAACCTAAATTTGACCAATATTTTTAGTAGGTACCATTACAGAGAGACACTCTGAGAGAGATTTCTACACTCCGTTTATTTTGCCTCTGAAATGTATACCTCCTCAACAGGTTGGGAAGGATCTTGTGCCACTGATGTCACTTTGCCATGACTTGATCAAAGCAGACACGTTATACGTCGAACATGATCTTCCATCAAAAATTTGCGAAGCTACATACTTCGAGCCTCGACCTGATTTTCAAGAGGGCCCATTGCCTCTTTATAAAGACGTACCATTGAAGCTAATCTACACGAAGGTAATAACTACATACGTGCCTTAACGAAATTTTAATTTTTGTAGAGCTACTTTTCAGACATTGACCAGTGGTGTTCATGTTAAAATTTGTTTTCTGTAACACGGTATGGTAGAATGACATGCAGGCGTTTGAAGTCTTTTGAAGCAAAAAGGCTGTTGTGAGAAAACAACTGTTAACACATGCTCTTTCCGCTTTTGGAAGTGAACAATTTTCTACCTATGAATTTGCCGAGTACAAATGCATATCGACGGTGAAACTACCAAACCACGTATCTCGGTTTGCGACGTCGCAGACTTCCTGTGATACTTTATTTTTTAAATGAAAAACTACTTAACGTCCAGTCTTGAAAATTTCTATAATTTTTCCTCTTCGTGCGGAGAAAATTCTGTGAAAATTTCAAGGAATGATATTGATTTGGTCTACTTCAAAAAAATAAAATGTGAGCGTAGATTTTTAAACACCGCAAACGAGATACGTGGTTTGGTAGTTTCACCATCGATATGTGATTTTCCTAGGGAAACTCCTGAAGGTGCCTCTATTGCAGTTCCGAGAAATATTCGATATTCAATCATTCAATTTAAAATGTCTGTATATGAGGACTGTTTATAAATGTCAACAAGTTACATCAGGCTTTAGTGCATCAGTTATATACGAAGAAAAGTTTGGGAGATATTTTGATGGATATTCGTTTTAACTCCAAAATTGCTCCCAACAGAGTATCGCAAATCGGAGACGGAAGAATGGATCTGTTGCACGCAAGAGATACACCCAAGTAAATGTACTTTTCTCGCGTAAAATTGCATGAAAATTAAGATGGACACATAAAAAAAATTGAGGTTCACTTATTAGCGCACAATTTGCGTGGTTTGTAGGTAACCAGGGCCGGATTTACCTATACTTGCCGCTCGCCGCCTATATTTTGCCACCCCCTCCTCATTCGTTTTGAAACATCAATAAAAACCATCAAATGAACGTGCCAGCGGGGGAGGGGTGCATAAAACGCGTTTACTTGTGTTAAACACATTTTTTAGGAAAGCCCTGTCAACACTACTAGCAAAAGTTCACGGAACTTTGCGCGAAAGTTAAGTCTCGTAAACCTATCTCTGTGTGAACAAGGCCTTCCATTCATAAGAGATGAACGCAAAAATTATGAAAGAACAAACATAAATGTGGATTGATGATTTTAACTTCCGCCGCCGCACCGTGCAGACCGCACCGTGTTTGGCGCAATGCGTGAAGTATTCACTTAGTCTTGTAGGCGCTATGCGTTTCACGCTGATCGCACTGTGTTTGCCACAATGCGTGAGGTATTTGTGCAGTCATGTAGGGGCTAATATGTTGTTACATGCCGATCGCCGCGCCGAGGGCTTCTCCTTTTCATTTCAAGTCCCGTCATCTTTTCTCTCTAAGTCGCGCCGTTCCAGGCCAAATTGCGTGTTTGGTTTCTCTCTTAACTCGACTAATTAAAGGTGCTGTCTCTCTTGTATCACTGAAAGACGACAAAAGTAGAAATTACCATACTCTCAGAAAATTATAGATTTTGTCACCTTTTCTCGTTTTTAATTTTTTTTCTAAATTCGAATTTTCTATACCTGCATTTAAAAAAATTTCAAAATTTGCCACCCCCTATAGATTTGCCGCCATAGGTCGCGGCCCATGTGGCCACTCCTTTAATCCGGCCCTGTTTGGAACACGCTTCTTAAATTTTGTGGAGTCTGCAAGCAATTTTTCTCGGTAGCCAGCAGTCAAGTTTGCCCATAGAGAGACTCGAAAAAACCTAGCTTAAGTAAAGAAACAATCTCGCAAACTGGTAAAAACTCTCCTTCCGTAAGATTTCGCAAAAGAAAGAAAGGCGACAGAGACAAAAATGTGCTTTGAAACGATTGAAATCATACTTTGGAAAAAGTTGGCGAAATTGTTAGTTTATTAATAAAAGCCGGTTTAGGATTTTTAACTCCTATGTCTACGCGAACGTGGTCGCTGGTGACTGAGAAAAACATCCCGCGGTCGCGGAAAACTTGAAAAAAAAGTGTGACGAGACCAACCGCAGATTGCGCGCTGAAGAGTGGAATTTACAATTTTTTATGTTTCCTTCGTGATTTTCGTGCAACTTCACCATTATAGAAACTCTACTTGCTGGCTGTATACTGCTGTGCTGAGGAAGAAAGCTGTATAAATCGTCAGGCGTTGCCAAATTGCCTTTTATAAAACACGAATTTCCTGATAAGCTTATGAATATTTCTTTTCCAAGTTTACAGATCATTTTGCTCGCTATTTCACCTAACACTTATAGATTTACTTATACTTTTTACTTACTTACTACTTACTTACTTTTTACTTTACTTTTTTACTTACAGATTTAATATATTTAAGTGCTGTTTTATGTCAGCACTTAAATATTAATAATTATATTACTTTATGTATATATTATTCTACCTCTCCTTCTCTATTGCTAATGATTAATATCTCTTTTTTTTACTAATAGATTTAATATAGACTTTATTTACTTATTAGACTTTTTTTATTTTACTTTATTAAAGTAGATAAAATAAGAAATCTAATCCATTCAAGCTTGCCACAAATTAAAATCAATCAAAAATGAAAAGGAAATATACCCATCTTAACTATTAATCCCAGAGTCAAAATAAAACCACACATATAATAGGAGTATAATATAATGTAATAACACCATAAAATTTCAAAGAAAAATATTCATAACTTCCTTCAAAAATGAACATTTTATCGAAAGAAATTTGGCAACTCTCGAATATTCATACGGCGTTTTTCCTTAGCACGGCGGTAAACCTTGCGTGTAGCACATCCATTTGCATATATCACCCTAGACATATTTTCAAAGTAACTTTAGAGTGTTTCTCGATCACATTTTTTCAATATACAGGGTGAGCGAAAAGTCCCCGACCCCCCCTCTAACTTTTGAACGAATTGACCTAGGGAAATGAAACTTTGGGAATGTTCCTACCTCAAAGGGGACCATCTTTTGGGGGGGTTAAAATGTTGGTCCCTCCCTCAGCGGGGGACGGGGGCCCCCAACTTTTTTTTCAAATAGCAACCCCTATCTTGTGATACCTCATTCGAAAGAGCATAAAAAACTAAGAATTTTGGCGCAAACCGCAGATCAATATCTTAATTTTTGACCGAGTTATGATAGGTCAAATGTCAAATTTGACCTATTTTCAAAAAATCATAACTCCGGTTCAAATTATCGTAAAGAAAAAAATAAAACGGGAAAATTTACCAAATTGTGTCCGCTTTTAAGTAAAAATTGCAAAAATTACTACGATTTAATTTTAAGGGGGGGGGGGGGCTCGGACCCCCAAATACGTCAATTCAAAGGTCATTCAATTTTCCCGCGAAATAAGCCAATTTCTCCTGGATTTGCCTCCACATTATCTCAGTAAGGTCAAAATCAGTTCAACATCACGTTGGCAAGTCCCCAAATTTCGGGAAAAGTTAAAAAAACGAAATTTAAGGTAATTAAATTTGACCGTTTAAATATCATTTTTTTTGGGCGCTTCTGGGTACCAGATGCGCCCTTTCCAACCGTTCGACTCCCCCGATGTAACATGTACTATACTACATGCCCTTTTGCCTTATGGGTAATGACGCCATTCTGGTACACCCGGGAAAATTGGATTTTTTTCTGCATCTGGTATTCGTAAAAGTTTTCGTGAAATGTTTTGCTTTTAAGCATAACAATCTCGCACGGACGTATTACCTGGTTAAAGTATTTTAGGGCCTCCTTATGCTTTAAATACTTATATCCGAGGCAGTACTTTCAGATCGATTTGAAAATATTACGAACAGTCACGTGATCTCTTCATTTTAGTGACGTATTACTGTGCTATTTTGTGATTGGTTCATTTTCTTGGCGCAGCATCGACACGTCAGCTGTTTGCGGCATTGAGCGGAAGGTTTAAGGTTATGTCATGGACCAAGAGAATGAATAAGGACCCCCAACTCCAGTTAGCGGAGACATTAGCGCTGCCTATATTTTCATCCATGGCCGATGTCACCGCCGGCCGGCCGGTCCCTCTCTTCCCCGCGACCCGCGCTTCCCCAGTTCCTCTCCCCACTGCTGAACTCCTCTTCACGCGGCCCCGCTCCCCCGCGACCTGCGCGCCCTACCTCGCGGCGTCGCGACGCCGCTGTCCGCTAGATCGCGTTGACGCACCAGCTTTAGAGGCTCCGCCGCTCTTTCCCGTCGTCTGATTTACAGTGCATCCTTTATGTTTCCATTCACCACCAACTTAAATTCATCACAAAGTGCTTGTGGAATGTTTCAGATCCTCGCGGTCGATCTGAAGTTTTGAAGGGTTTTGCGGTTAAAGACTCCCACTTTAAATTCCATCTTCGTCAGTCTTCGGGTACATAAGATGGTAGTAATAAGCTTTGTCAAAGAAGCGCCCTCCAACGCTTGGGCGTTGGAACTGCTTGTTTTAACTTTTCCCGAAATTTGGGGACTTGCCAACGTAATGTTGAACTGATTTTGCCCTTACTGAGATAATGTGGAGGCAAATCCAGGGGAAATTGCCTTTTTTCGCGGGAAAATGGAATGACCTTTGAATTGACGTATTTGGGGGTCCGAGCCCCCCCCCCCTTAAAATTAAATCGTAGTAATTTTTGCAATTTTTACTTAAAAGCGGACACAATTTGGTAAATTTTCTCGTTTTATTTTTTTCTTTACGATAATTTGAACCGGAGTTATGATTTTTTGAAAATAGGTCAAATTTGACATTTGACCTATCATAACTCGGTCAAAAATTAAGATATTGATCTGCGGTTTGCGCCAAAATTCTTAGTTTTTTATGCTCTTTCGAATGAGGTATCACAAGATAGGGGTTGCTATTTGAAAAAAAAGTTGGGGGCCCCCGTCCCCCGCTGAGGGAGGGACCAACATTTTAACCCCCCCAAAAGATGGTCCCCTTTGAGGTAGGAACATTCCCAAAGTTTCATTTCCCTAGGTCAATTCGTTCAAAAGTTAGAGGGGGGGTCGGGGACTTTTCGCTCACCCTGTATATTTGACGCATAACTTCTCAAGAGCCGTACTCAACTCCATATTCCATATGCACCTCACTTTTTTCCTCCTTTTACTTCTTTAACCCCCTTTAAGTATTCATTTTGAACCAGTTTATACTTTGTACGATTTAAAAGATCATCAATTACATGAATCTTTTTAATGATCTTGAATTTGCTAACCAAACTGAAAACCCCTGGTTTAGAACAACTTCAACTATAATAGGTACAAATCTATTATTAACCCCACAAATTTCTGATCATTGTCCAAAATAAACTCCTAAACGATTAATTGTGAAAAATTGGTTTAATCGCCCAGGATACGGATCTATACAATTAATATTGACTTTTTACAAATGGAATTTAATAATATTCGACTAAATATTCGAAATCTCTATAATTATCGTATTAATAATTATTATGGCTCGAGGATACCAGCCAGAACGAGTAGAAGCCGCACTATTTTTAAATTTTTAACTTTCTCATATTTATATAAGTTAAGTTTCGTCCCTTTAGGAACAAGAAAATAAAAAAGAACGAACGAAATATAGAAGTAAACTTCTCTTCGAAAATTACAATATCAATACGAGCAATTACCGTCACAGGTTACAAGGCAGGGTTTCAATCAAAAGAGTGGACACTCTGATGTTCCACCACTGGGGGTTCTATAGCGGAAAAATGTCTAGTCTGCAGAGGCAAAGAATATAATCAGTGTGGGTTATGTTTAATGGACAGTACAGGTGTAAACATGTTTGTCTTAACGTATTCTTATATTATTTGTTATCATCATACTTATACCACCATATTACCACCATATACTACTCAAAACTCAACTACTACTACTTCTACTACTACTACTTTCTCTACTCAAAAGTTTCGTCCTGATTGATTTTGACAGGAGTATCAGAAAAAATTGTTCGAAGAGCTCATGGGGAGTGAATTAAGCGAGCCGTTGCTGACCGGCAAATACTTTTTGGCAAGAGGTCATCTCGCACCAAAGGCAGATTTTTACTATGCAACGTGGAAATGGTCGACATTTTTCTACGCAAACGCTGCCCCACAGTGGCAAATAATCAACGCAGGCAATTGGAAGAGTCTCGAAAACTACGTGAGAAAAGTAGCAGCTAAGGTACTCACTATGTAATTTATTATAGAGTAGTAATCCTTGTGAAAGAGCGATGAGAAAATTTAGGAGAGGTACCGATTATTAAATGAATATTAGGAAGAATCAGAAAATAATCTTTGACACCCTCTAAAGAAGTAGTTCACTGGAGAATGAGCTATTTGAGGTACAAATTATAGTAGCTCAGAGCATGTTTTTTCATAAAAGTCTAACGCTAAACACGCTGCACATGTTAAAACATTTCCAAATAATAGTGGAAGAGTTTACTTTGAAATCTGTTAGTAAAAACTTCTCCCCTCTGAAAAAACCAAAATTCATAAATTTCATTTTCATTCATAAAAGCACCTATCTGCATATATAGAACATAATGGTATATATTTTGTTTCTCAATCGTCTCACCTTGGGCAGTGATATAAATTCTGAAGAACCATTTATATCTTGGTTTTATAATTCTTCGCTCCTCTGACGTTAGGGCGTAACTCGATTTTTTCATGAACCCCAGAAAGCATAGAATTATATGTAAAACAGGGCTCACCTGGAAAGTGAGATACGTCTTTACGTCACAGGGGCGACGAAATGTGCAAATAATTTCTGTCTTTTTTCCATTGATTTGCACGCAGACAGGCGAGGATTTGCGAATCATCACGGGAACTTTCGGGGTCCTCAAGATGTATTCTCCGAAGAGCAGATCATCCGTTGAGGTCCTTTTACACTCAAATAAAGTCCGGGTGCCTGCAGCATTCTTCAAGATAATTCAAAGCAAGGCAACTAATAAAGCGATCGTAGCGATTTGTTCAAACGACCCTTTCGCCACGAAGGACACTGCGCCGAAAGAGCTTTGCAAGGATATTGCAGCGCAAAACTCATGGCCGGACGACAAAAAGGAATTCTCCAAGGGACGGATATATTTCTGTGACGTCGGAAAGTTCCTGAAACAAGTTCAGACTGCGCCTAAAATTTCGTATAAAGGGATTCTGCAAGGAATCGAGGAGTCGCTCAACCCACCTACAATTTCCCGAGTCCAGAGCGGTCGGGAGAGATTAGAAAGATGCCTACACTCCATGTTAACACGGAGCAAGCGGATGATAAGTCGTAGTGTGAGGGTTTGTAGAACCCCTTAAAACTTTAATGAAGTTGGTGAATAAAAAATAGGGCTCTAAACCATGAACGAATTTTCACTTGCGAATACATTAAAAAAATACAATACAAAAATTTGCGAATACAAAAAATTCCAAAGATAAATGACGCGTAGAACACGATGCTTACATTAAAAACGCAAAAAAATTAACTCAGGAACATAGAAATATCCAGTTAAAAAGAAGCAACTTTTCCACATACTTTGTTACAATTTAAGAACTGGTTTCGATACCATTTTAAAGTTTCAGAATGGTGAAGAAAAATAAAGTCCAAAATAATATCCGATTTCGGCACCAGCTGGTTTTTATTATCGTAGAACCAACGAACTACGAATGACGGGATGAAAACGAGAGAGGCAAAGTTTAAGAGAACGTTTTTCCACTGTATTAATCCAAAATAACCGGTAAATGTTGCACAAAATGTAGAAAAGAAAAGCGGATGAAAAGTTAGTCGAAATTCCACACAAAGATGCACTTTAAGCGTTGAGAGTGCGACGCTTGATGAGAGGGTTTGAATGTCACTTGGGTCTAAGGGATGTTGAGAAAACACATACGTGTCTCTGCAGGTCTAAGAGATGGGAAAAGACCTATGGTTAAAAGATGTTAAGGGAGGACCAACGTCTCACGGGTCTGAGGCTTGCAAGAAGACCTCGATTTGGGCGCAGCGCACGCTTTTATAGACTTGCTGATGTCACGGTTGCGGTGAGTGTGTGAGACAACAAGTCTATGCGTGATTGGCTGGCTATAAATGTAGCTATCAGTTGCAAGTTCAGTAATTAAAATTAATGTAGATGGACTGAATGACACTGAAGAAACTAGGGGTGCAAACACGGCTATTCGGTCTAACTCATTGTGCTGTTCGAATTCTCTCACTTGTGAGTTTAAAACCCACAATGCACCTAGGATGTAACTTTACGTGCTTTTGAAGACTCCTGGGGGTAAAAACACGACTCTGAGGTCGAACGCATTGTGCGATTCGAGATCATTCACTTCCTAGATTAAAACTCACAAAGCAACAACGATGTAACTTTACGTGCTTTTGAAGGATCCTAGGGGTAGAAACACGACTATTCGGTCGAACGCCTTGTGCGATGCGAGATTCTTCACTTGTGAGGTTAAAACTCACGAAGCGTAAAATATGTAACTTTACGTGCTTTTTAAGATTCCTAGGGATACAAACACGGCTATTCGGTTGAACAGATTCTGCGGTTCGAGATCTCTCACTTGTAAATTTAAAACTTACAAAGAGCAGAAGATATAACTTTATGTGCTTTTGGGGATTCCGAAGGGTGCAAACACGGCTTTTTGCTCGATCGCATCCCACCATTCGAGATTTTCCACTTGTGAGTTTAAAACTCACGAAACGCGCCAGCTGTGCGTTTACGTGCTTTTGGAACTTCCTAGGGGTGCAAACACGACTATTCGGTCGACCGCACTGTGCGATTCGAGATCTTTCACTTGTGAGTTAAAAACTCACAAAACGCAGAAGATGTGCGTTTAGGTGCTTTTGGAAATACCTAGGGGTGCAAACACGGCTATTCGGTCGAACAGATTGTGCGGTTCGAGATCACTCACTTGTGTGTTTAAAACTCACAAAGCGTAGAATATGTAACTTTACGTGCTTTTGAAGATTCCTAGGGGTAGAAACACGATTATTAGTCGAACGCATCGTGCAATTCAAGATTCTTCACTTGTGTGTTTAAAACTCACAAAGCGCAGAGTATGTAACTTTACGTGCTTTTGGGGATTCCTAAGGGTGCTAACATGGCTATTTGGTCGATTGCCTCCCACGATTCGAGATCTTCCACTTGTGTGTTTAAAACTCACAAAGCGCAGAATATCGACGGTGAAACTACCAAACCACGTATCTCGGTTTGCGACGTCGCAGACTTCCTGTCATACTTTATTTTTTAATTGGAAAACTACTCAACGTCAGTTCGTGAAAACTTCCGTGATTTTTCCTCTTTGTGCGGAGAAAAATCTGTGAAAATTGTAAGGAATGACATTGATTTGATCTCCTTCAAAAAAAATAAAATGTGAGTGGAGATTTTTAAACACCGCAAACGAGATACGTGGTCTAGTAGTTTCACCGTCGATATGTAACTTTACGTGCTTTTGAAGACTCCTATGGGTAGAAACACGACTATTATGTTGAACGCATTGTGCGATTCAAGATCCTTCACTTGTGAGGATAAAACTCACGAAGCGCGCCAGTTGTGCGTTTAGGTGCTTTTGGAGATTCTTAAAGGTGCAAACACGGCTATTCGGTCGTACAGATTGTGCGGTTCGAGATCTCTTACTTGTGCGTTTAAAACTCACAAAGCGCAGAATATGTAACTTTACGTGCTTTTGGGGATTCCTAAGGGTGCAAACACGGCTTTTTGCTCGATCGCATCCCACATTTCGAGATCTTCCACTTGAGAGGTTCACAAAACGCGCCAGATGTGCGTTTACGTGCTTTTGATTCCTAGGAGTGCAAATCCGGCTATTGGGTCGAACGCAGTGTGCGATTCGAGATCCTTCACTCGTGAGGATAAATCTCTCGAAGCGCGCCAGATTGATGTGCGTTTACGTGCTTTTGGAGATTCCTGGGGACCGAAGATGAAATTACATACATCAGAAAAGGGAGAAAGAGAGAGATAAACCTGCACTATAAAGTGTAGCACCACAAACATCGAGAGACTTGCAGCGAAGAGCTTTTTCATTGACCGCATAAGTGCTCTCAAACAATATCCCACATTCATTAACTGCGATCGACGTCATCAGCCACAATAGTGCATTATAGTCTCTGCCAGTTTCATGTCTGGAATGACGCACGAGGGGCAACCAAAGAGAATGTGTTCAATGGTAAGGTAACAAAACTATATTGTGTACTTCTGCAGTTTAGGACGTAAACCATCGGGTTTTTTTTCCAAGAATGATATCTCTTCTCTCATGGAACGTTAACCATCGTGTGCAGATGGACACGTTTTAAATCGTTTTTTAAGCTTTCTCAGAATCCTGGTGATGACTGTGAAGTCAGTAAAATTCGAGGGAACTATCAGTAACATGATTTAATGTTCAAGTCAGAATGTTTTACACCAATGAAGATTTGCGGTCATTACCAAGTTTTAAGGGGGCTTCATGCCAATTTCGAAGTGTTTCTCTTAAGTCTGCGAAATGGAGAAAATACCAGGAAATTAAAGAAAGTCAGTCAACAAAAATGTATTCTAACGTGTGAATATCTGCCCCTGATTTCAAGTTAAGACCGAAAATCCCTCAAAATGTGTTCTCCATCCCTAGAAACTCGGACGCGTAGAAATTTACTTGAGAAAATTTTCTGTCGGCTCAATACAAATTCTAATTGAACATCCCTGGACGAGAATTCTCGTTAAGTCAGCAGCAAATCTCCTTGTATCAAATTGTACGGTTGCTAGTTTAAAAAAGAGACGCTCTGGCATTACGAAATTTTTCCAGTTGACTTAACGAGAACTCTCATCCGTGGATAAATAACTGGAAAATTCATCTCGGTGTAGAATTCGCGATAAAAGAACATCTCATTTTTTTGATTGACATAATGAGCACACAGTCACCTCCCCAATATGTTACTGAAAGGGCTGCAACGCTACTGAGCTCATTCATAAACAGAAATTCCCAAAATCCACGATAGTGCTCTCGAATGTACGTGAGATTTACATAAAGAAAAAACGTGTTTTTTCCCCTTGTCATTCGGGGACAAATGATGACGTTCCAAACATGCTAGGAGAGAAACACATTGTTTTTCCCCATATTGGTTGCTTCGTATCACATGGTGGAAAAATTATGCTTATCGACGTTGTGAGTCGGCAATCACATAACTCGGTTTGCGGCGTCGCAGACTTCCTGTCATACTTTATTTTTTAAACGGAAAACTATACTCAACAGCCATTCTTTAAAACTGCCGTGATTTTTCTTCTCTGTGCAAAGAAAATTCTGCAAAAACTTTGAGGAAGCATGTCAATTTGTTCTCCTTAAAAAAAATAACATAGAGGCTGGGATTTTCAGACACCGCAAATGAGATGTGTGATTGTCGACTTACACCGTCGTTATGTTTGATTTTAGGTCCAATATGAATTTGGGGTCTTATTAAGTTACAAATGGGCGTGTTCCTACCAAACAGAACTATGTGCATTATGACGTGAGCTCTGCTGTGCATTATATTCTTATGGGTCTCAGGGCTCATGTCTTAATGCACATAGTTCCGTTTGGCAGAAATACGTCCAATTGTGCCGCTCACACTAGAATTTTAGGTTAAGTCTGAAATAAAAAACAATATTGTAGAAACCACGATTAAAATTCCCGTGCAAACTGCAATTTTGTGGGGGAACAGGTAACAAAATCGATCCTTCCGATGAGTGCAAATATCACAATTTTTTACTTAACCCTTTGTTGCATGAGCTAATCGTTGATTTTTGAAAGAAAATTTACATTGTACAGTATTTTTTCGACAATAGAGGCAATTGGAATCGGTTTTTGTAGGTTTTTTTTAAAGTTAGGAGATCAGACTTAAATTGCTCCCCCCAAAAAAATTATTAATTTGATTCAATTTAATACTCCAGCATAAAGATAGAGCTGAAAAGCATTTGTTGCTTTCATGCAACGCTATGCAATAAAGGGTTAACTGTAAAATCAACCATTAAAACGTCAGAATGCGAGTCTGTGACAGGCGGAAAAGACCCACATTTTGCGGGTACATATTCAGCCTACGAGTGTTTACATGGACCGCTTTTAAAAGAAAGAATCCGTCAGAAAGACACGTCAGCGATTGCCCAAAATTAACTGGTGCTTTATATTTTTTGTGTAAATTATTTTAAAAATCTCAGGGGATTTGCTTCGTGACGTGATGTAAGTTGACAGTGAAACTACCAGACGACGTATCTTGGTTTGCGACGTTGCAGACTTCCTACCATACTTACATGGGAAATCGCTCAACGTCAATTTTTGAAAACTTCCGTGATTTTTCTTTTCTGTGCTAAGAAAACTCAGTGAAAACTTCGAGGAGTGAATTGATTTGTTCTCCATCAAAAAAATAAAATGGGAGCGGAGATTTTTATGCACCGCAGACGAGGTACGTGGTCTGATATAACCGTCGACATGCCCGCAACCTTTCTAAAAAAAAAAAAAAAAAAAAAAAAAAAAAAAATGATGAAATTTTGCAGTGGCTGTGACTTTTTTCTCTGCTGAACGCGGTCAATTTAATGGCGACAGCAGTGGTTTTCGAAACGGGTATGTTTAGCAAGGGAAGAGAACAGGAAAGAGCGAAAAATCGAAAGACGTTAGGCCAAGTGGAGCCATTCTGTTCATACCTCGCAAGTTGAACCGATCTGTGAAGTTCATCCATCTCTCTTCGACGTTGTTATTGTGGTATTTAATGACCTTTTCTACACTCGCGTGTTCTTCTAGTTCTACGAATGGTCTGTTTCCTTGTTTTGTGCTGTTCAGAGAAAATCCTACACTCTTTAACATTTATGACTAAATTTGCAATATTTTTAGCACCAAGTGTGATGTTCTGTGGCCTTGTTCTGTGTTCTTTACCAACACATGTACTTATACATATTTGACAACATTCATGTTTTTTTCAAGTTTCTTCGTTCGGATCAAACGCAGTCAGTATCTTCGAAAAGAATGTTTCTGCAGGCCGATTATTGAAATTGATAGACAAAGCTTTAGACAAAGTAGCCATAGGGAATATGGAGGGATCCTATCGGTAGAGGCGTGTGGTAGCAATGGACAAACGAAGAAGGGTATAGACTAACTAACGGATACCCACGAGAGACCCCATAGTTGGTGCATCATTTTCTCCCATAGCCTACAGAAACTACCCATTTCAACCAATAGGATAGCTCCATATTCGCACTATGTCTTTTTTGTCCATCGTTTTGTCTATCAATTTCAATAATAAGACCGCTGTGCCCCTAAAAAAAGAACGAGATTAACATTCTAAGAATGTTCAGTAACTATACCTACCTCCACATCCCAACGATAAAAATAATCAATTTTGTAGTTTTAAATTAGTTACGTTGATGTCATTCGTGTATTATGAAATTCTATGACATCATACAATTTTTCATGACTGCATCTATGCTTTTGGGGTCGTGATTTATCAAGCACTCGTGAGTGATAGCAACTAAGGAATTTTTTTCCATCCATATTTTTTCATAGTATAAAGTGCGTTGCTATTACGCACATCGATGGCGTAAGTCCACAACCGTCGCAAACGATTAAATGAAAAACTACTCAACGGCAATTCTTTAAAATTGCCGTACCATTTCTTCTCAGTGCCAAGAATATTCTGCGAAAACCTCGAGGAATGATGTCGATTAAACTCCTTTCAAAAAATACAGTAGGAGCGGAAATTTTCAAACACCGCAAACGAGATACGTGGTTGCGGACTTACGCCGTTTTGGATGGAGATGTTGCATGTGTGAGGAATTTGCGATTTGACTGTTGATTCTCATGTAAAAGTTCGCGAGAAACACGATGGTGCCACTGGTTTTCTCTGATATCAATTCTCAAGCTCAAAAAAAGCTCTCAAGTTGAGGCCAAAATGGAGAGGATATCCCACGCTATCCCGAGAGTCCACTTCTACATCAAGACAAACTCTCCATGCAAAGATAGGGAGCAAATACATTGACAGGGCTGCCACTTTATTTGGGGACTCCAAAACTGGAAACACGGCAACCCTGCTAATGTATTTGCTCCCTATCTTCGCATGGAGTGTTTTTCTTGATGTAGAGGTGGACTCTTAGGATTACGTGGGATGTCTCCTCCATTTTGGCCTCAACTTGAGAGCTTTTTTGAGCTTAGGAGTTGATTTCAGAGAAAATCAGTGGCACCATCGTGTTTCTCACGAACTTTCACGAAAGAATCAACAGTCAAATCGCAAATTCCTCACACATGCAACATCTCCATTCAGGTAATATTCGGTTTAAGGGGATTCGATGGACGCCATATTTTTTGTCAGAAAAGCATGCGATATATCGCATCAATTGGTTCCATTTTTTCAGCTACTCGTCATTTTTCTCCAATTTTGAGATGGCAATTCTGTTGTCAGGAGACTAAAGCACTCACCAGTTTTAACAAATAAATTCAACGTAATAAAGGCGTGGTTTTTTTTTTTTTTTTTTTTTTTTTTTTTAGAGAGAAAACATCGCATTCGATACTGATATCGAAACTGCACACGAATGCGATATTTTCTCTCTAAAAACAACGACGTCTTTATTACATTGAATTTCTTTGTTAAATTGGTAAGTGGGTGCCTTAGTCTCCTGACAACAGAACTGCGATCTCAAAATTGGAGAAAAATTACGAGTAGCCACAAAAATTGGACCAATTGATGCGATATATCGCATGCCGTTCTGACACAAAATATGGCGTCCATCGAATCACCTTAATTTGCTTGATGCAAACTTACGCAGGTAGTTCATGGGCAGAAGAACCACAGAAGATCTCCGTGTTTCGGGAAAGTCTTATCGTGGAGAGTGACCGAAAAGCATAACCATGTCTCGCGCCGCGGTAGCCGCAATTATTTATCCGATTTTATTCATTCTATGCGTCGTTCCTCTCTTTTTTGTTCCTGCGAGTGCATTATTCGGCGGCCTGACCCGTGGAAAGTCGGCACCTCCTCAGTTTAAAGTCGAGGACGAGTACGAGACGGTGCGTGGTCATCCAGAGGTAAGAGCGTTTCGATGTGTATAATATGAATCCATAGAGTTTTAATGCAAATGGGAGAGCTCAGAGAGTCATGCCAAGCTCGACGAATTCCGAGCCCGGTGTTCGCCGAGCTTCGGTCACTTTTTCGATACATGTGATCCAAAATGGCGGTGTGGATTACGTGGGAATTCTTATCTTCTTTGTTTACGTCGGATGGCCGGGTAGGGTACCCGTGTATCGAAAACAATCGATCATGTATCGAAAAAGTGACCCGGCGTCACACAGGAGCAGTGTTCGAAACTCACATGCGCCAACGCGCCAAATTCGCCTAAGAAATCGGTCATGGCGCCTGAAAAAGAGGGCTCTGCGCCGACGTGGCCCCTAAAAATTGCCCCTCGCCTCTCCGAAAAAAAATCCTAATTTTTCTGTTTGGTGATTTTTCGGAATTTCCCCCAAGTTACAGTTACTAGTTTTGTGACTAAAACATCTTGCGTCTAACTTTTCACTAAATGCGCCGTGGTTTATAGGCAAAAAGTCCACGAATAATTAAATTTCCACTTTATATAGAATTTTTGTATTTATTTATTTATTTATTATTTTTTTTATGAAACTGCAAAGCAAGAAATTATTGTAAAAAATTATGGGAAAGCAATCCTCATTTACGAAATGAATGTATACCGTTCGAAAAAAAGTGAAATGAAAAGTGAAAGTGAAGATGAATAAATTCAATCATTACTTTTTTCATTTGTTTAAAAAAAAAAAAATCTGTCGGTTTTTTTTACACAGAAGCGGAGCAAGAAATTCCTGAACAACAAAGAAATGTTGTGGAAAAGTGCTGTTGTTATTTACAAGGCGAGCACAATTGGTAAGCTCAAATTTTAAAGTGTATGGTTTGCCAAAACAAAATATAACTTGAATGTAATTAAAACACAACATGGAATTTTAAGACTAGAACTTGGGAAACAATAAAAAGGGCCATTTCAAGGGTGCATTATCCTTCGAAGCTATAAATGTATTAGAAAAATTCGATTTGCAATGCTTAGTAGAACGGTTTTCACAAATCCAAGGTAATGAAAATAAAAGCAAAATAAAAAAATAAACTGGTGAATTTCAATAAAAACTTGTGTAACATGTGACGTAAGATGCTACAACTGACAAGCCCCGTGCATTTCTGAAAGCTTCAGCGCCTTCAATTTTTGAGTATGCAACAAGCACATCGAACACGATAAGTTGCATCAAAGCGCCACAAGCAACTCAGAATCAGTCTAGTCTTTGTCAAGCGAGATTGCTTTCAATTTTGAAATATGCAACACGCAACATCCAAGATCATAAAATCAAAATAATTAATAATCTCGTAAATTTGTATTAAATTCGTGTGCGAAAGAAATAAAACAACTGCATTAGCGAGGTTGCCGTGTTTTCAGTTTTGGAGTCCCCAAATAAAGTGTCAGTCCTGTCAATTTATTTGCTCCCTATCTTTGCATGGAGAGTTTGTCTTGATGTAGACCTTAACTCTCAGGATAGCGTGGGATCCCATCCATTTTGGCCTCATTGCAACTTGAGAGCTTTTTTTGAGCTTGGGAGTTGATTTCAGAGAAAACCAAGGGGAACCTTCGTGTTTCTCGCCAACTTTTATGTAAGAATCGATGGTCAGATCGCAAATTCCTCACACATGCGACATCTCCATTCTTCCAACAGGGTGTGACAGGTATATTTACTTAAAATACATGCACAAGTCATGCAATTTTGAAGTACGCACGTTTCACTGAGTAGCATTTGTCCAATTTATTTTTTTCCCAAACTTTGTCTTCTTTCACCAAGTACCTACCTGACTATCACACCTTCATTTTTCAATGAAACCCGACCAAGAAAACTATTGTAACTGTGTTTCTTTTCTCTTGTTTAGGATGTCCGTCGTCCTTTCAATGTTTGACGTTGATGGATGCCATGTCAAAATTTTCGCAGAATACTTGCGTGCGGTTTAAAGAATGGACTGGAGAAACTGATTACGTGGATTTGGTATTGATAGACTCAAGGTAGGGGTCTCTCAACTATATTTTATGTTTTTAATTTTTGCCTTTTGAGCCTTCAGTTACAGAAATCCTGCCTTTTTGCTCTTTTTAAATCATCTTTACAGAATATCCTTCAGTCAGGGAGGACAATTTTTTTTTACCTTTTATTTATATATTTCACCTACCATAACAATATTAAGAAATTTTACAATAGATTACATTTGGATTTACATTAGGTAACTGGTGGACACGGGGTCCTAACTAATAAACTATTAAATGGACCATTAGACAACCTTTTCTTAAAACTATATTGAGTGTTGACAGGTGTGCCAGGGAGGGCTTAATGAAGTGGAAGCCGAAGGTGTAGAGTCAGCGGTCCTGGACACACATGTAATAACAAATTTTAGGAAGTTCCAATAAATTACAGTTTCTATCACACCATTTAAAAAGTAAAAATAGATTATGGCAAGAGACACGAAGTACGCAGCGTCGCAAACTGAGTGTTTTCGCGGCTAGTCCCCAGAAGTTGCATTGGCACCATGATGGTGTCATCTGTGAAGAATTTCAGAAGCATCACTACTGAGGTTCAGAGCTCCTCTTTTTGTGTGATACTCCACGCTTTGCTACGCAGTTAGTTTAGTCGCACATCTGACTCTAACTCAATCACTGCGGATTTTCTCTACACATACGCAAATTAATCAACCGCTAGGATGGTCCATTTTTAATTCTATCTAAATTCTGAGGAGAGGAACCATGCAAACTGTTACTGAGAGTGTAAAACATTTAAAAAAAAAAAAAAAAAAAAAAAAAAAAAAAAAAAAAAAAATTAAATGGTGCTGCAACGTTGCTACAGTTAGGCCCGGTCTCTCATTTAAAGAAAAGGAACAAGTGCAGATCCTTGAAACGCCGCGATCTAAGATGACGCTTTTGTGTTAAAGGGTATTCTGCGATAAAAACCATTGAAACCACCTTTGAAATTCTAACTTTTGCACTGCCCATGGTATATATGCTATTAAGATTTTTCAAAGCATGTTCGCCATCTGATATTCTTCTGATAATATTATTTTTTTCAGCAATTTATCAGGTTTCCTGCATTATTTTTAAAGCAATGAATGGAGAAGGGGGAGGGGGTAAGTCAAGCTTACGTAAATCTAACGGAGGGGACGAGGAAGGGCTAGAGATTGGCACACACAGCGACTTACAGGGCAGGGAACAGTCTAAAAGTAGGCTAAAAGGGTTTGCGCAATTAATGCTTAAACGGCCTCATTAACTTATGGAATCCATTCTTAACCAACTACTAATCAAAAATAGATAGCTCCTTTTTCAATGCTATTACAACTAATTTGCTCTACGCTGTCAAAATATTATCGGTGCTGTATCAAACAGAAATATGATAAAATTTACTGCAGGGAAGATTTCCTTTTGAATCAACACAGTAAATAATGCTTGTTTAAAGATGAAAATATGCTTGTATAAAAAGGTGCTTAAGATGTTTCTATCAAGCAGAAACCCACTTTCATTCGGCGATTCTATTCTTGATTCAAAATAAAATCTTCTTGGCGGCATACTCAAGACTGTTTCTGCCTAAATCGAGTCACTTATTTCTCTAATGAAATTCAAAAATTATGGAAAACGTTATTAAATACGGATGCTAAGATTTAGTGAGTTTTCGGGCTACCGCTCTCAATTTGTGCCGTAGTATCTTGATTAATTTTGCGAGGAAAGCTCCGTACTCATGAAGGATGCCTGTTATTCTTAATATGTTGGAGCGCCGTCAATTTCGTATGAGACTGTGCAACACGTCTGTTGGTCAATAGTTGCTTGAAGCGCCGCGCCGTGGCACTCCGCGGCGCGGCGGATAACCAGCATGACACGCGCATAAGCGCCTACAAACCCAACAGGGATACTTCACGCATTGCGCAATGCGTGAAGTATCCCAGTTAGGTTTGAAGGCGCCAGCGCGTTTCGCGCTGGGAGCACACCGCTCCGCTGTGTTAGGTTCTAATATTTAAACTCGCGGAGTCAGCGTTTTTCAACTCATGATTTTGAAATGTTCGCACACTCTGCTTGGACAATCCTCATTGAAATTGATGAAAAAAATGTATCAAAGGAAAATATAATGTGTGTTTTATAAATAATATTGAAGTGGTTCTGTATCAAATTTAATTTTCTCCACAGCACTTCAATTTTTCCCTTTTATATTTTGTGTTTTTATTGTGCTGCATTGTGGTGCACAAGCAAACAAATTCTCAAAGTATTATCGTTTGATATTTGCTTGTAGCACAGAAATATTAGGAGGAGCCGAAGGCCTAGGAAGAAAGGGTGGCAAGCAACTCTTTATGATAAACAAGGAAACCTTCCACGAATTCGTGATTTTACACGAATTGGGACATGTTCTGGGTTTAATTGACGAAGTGCGACGGCCGGACAGAGATAACTTCATAGATGTATTTCCCAACAACATTAGACCGGTATGTGATTAGACAATTTTGGGGATGGGTTTTTTCAGAGGTGCGCAACATGGAATTCCCCTTTGTTTAAGCCAGTTTTATACCGGATTGTTTCATACGTAAGAGAGCGATCGCAATTTTGACATATTCTTGATGCAAGTATAATAAATATACACAGAGTTTTGACTCTTGATAGAGGTTTGCACGTCATAGGTTAATGGTTCAGATTTACGGTCTGAACGGGAAATTTTGATTTTTTAAGAATGCACTTTTCAAACAAAAAGAAAGTACTACGTTATTAGTTCAGTTTAAAACAAGATACGTGCTCTCTGCCAAAAATAGTTGTTTTTCATTGGAAAGTGCAGTTTACTTAATTACAGTTTCTATGGTATGGCTATAGGACATTTCGTTAACAATTTTTTGTCCGCGCACCTATTTTTTTCAGGAGTTTACGTCCACGCGTTTTTCGGCAGGAGAGTTTTGGTCCACGTACCAATTGAGACCCAAAGTTAATTGGTTCACGTGCAAATACAAACGCCGATTGCTCACGATGTTTTTAGATGAGATTGTATAATGTCTTGGAAGAATGCGGGTTTGCTTGTTTTTTTTTGTTTGTTTGTTCCAACGGAGAAAACTGTTTCATTGAGATTTTTAGTAGAAGTGGGGGAGCGTCAATTCCACGGAGGAAAATTCACTAATACTCTCTACGCCTCTTTGATGCAACCAGACTTGATTATTTTTCAAGAAAATTTCATCTTGTTGTACACCTGAAACGGAAAAATCTTTTGATTTGCCTGAGTTAAAGCCTCCTACATTTTTCCTGTGTGCGATAACTTCGCGACGGAGCCAGCGTTTCACGGCGCTTCGAGCTACTATTTCGCCACGGAGGTGTTGCACAGTATCATACGAGATTGAAGGCACCCCAACGTATCATGATTGATGGCATCTTTCAAAAGCACGAAGTTCCTTAGCAAATTTCATGGAGTGACGACAACGGAAAGAGAGCGGTAGTCAGAAAACTAACTGATAGTGAGTTCAAGTATCCGTAATCAATAACGTTTAGCATGATTTTTTCACTTCATCAAAGGAAAAAGTGACTTGATTCAAACAGAAATATGATAAAATTTACCGCAGGGAAGATTTCCTTTTGAATCAACACAGTAAATAATGCTTGTTTAAAGATGAAAATATGCTTGTATAAAAAGGTGCTTAAGATGTTTATATAAAGCAGACACCCACTTTCATTCGGCGGTTTTATTTTTGATTCAAAATAAAATCCTCTTGGCGGCATACTCAAGACTGTTTCTGCCTAAATCGAGTCACTTATTTCTCTAATGAAATTCAAAAATTATGCCAAACGTTATTAAAAACGGATGCTAAGACTTAGTGAGTTTTTGGAC
Source organism: Bemisia tabaci (assembly GCF_918797505.1). Lineage (NCBI taxonomy): Eukaryota > Metazoa > Arthropoda > Insecta > Hemiptera > Aleyrodidae > Bemisia > Bemisia tabaci. Next base: position 19,898,350 of record NC_092802.1, on the reverse strand, counting down.
TACCGCTATCTTTTTGTACCGTAGTATCTTGATTAATGTTGCGAGGAAAGTTCCGTACTCATGAAAGATGCCTGTCATTCTTAATATGTTGGAGCACCGTCAATTTCGTATGATACTGTGCAACACCTTTGTTGGTCAATAGTTGCTTGAAGCGCCGCGCCGTGGCACTCCGCGGCGCGGCGGATAACCAGCATGACACGCGCATAAGTGCCTACAAACCCAACAGGGATACTTCACGCATTGCGCAATGCGTGTGGTATCCCTGTTAGGTTTGTAGGCGCCAGCGCGTTTCGCGCTGGGAGCACACCGCTCCGCTGTGTTAGGTTCTAATATTTAAACTCGCGGACAGCGTTTTTCAACCCATGATTTTGAAATGTTTGCACATTCTGCTTGGACAATTCTCATTGAAATTGATGAAAAAAAAATGTATCAAAGGGAAATATAATGTGTGTATTGTAAATATTGTGGTTCGGTATCAAAAATAATTTTTTTCACAGCTCTTTAATTTGTTCATTTTATATTTTGTGCTTTTATTGTGCTGCATTAGGGTGCACAAGCAAACCTTGGCTTGCAAAGTTGATGTACCTTGACATTGTTTTGATTGATTTTTATATTACTTTTTTTGCAGGACCAGAGGCATTTTTTTCAAAAACATAATCGGACGGACGTAAATCTGTTGGGGAAACCCTTTGATCATGAATCGATAATGTTGTATGCTTCGGGTGCTGGCGCAAAAGGAGGGGTGATGTAACTTTTATCTCTTCGTTGAACTTCCTCGATTATTTAATTTGAAAAGGAAGGATATCGATAAGGGCCGTCCTCAGGGCCACCCAGCTGAATTTCTTCAACTACGCAATGCATGATAATTTGGTCATTTCCGGACTCAGTTTGTGTCTGATACTGGGGCCGAAGCGTGGGGAAAAAGGCCAATTTTGCGAAAAATGCGGATTTTTTTGCATTCGACCGCAAAACCCTCATGCATATTTCATCAAAATTGACCCCAGACCAATATTTAGGCAAGTAATAAACTCGAAAATTACCAAACTATGATGTATAAAATATATACCTTCAATGAACAAAAAATCATAGAGTTGATCAAAGGTACAGATAGATCAGAGGTGATTTTGCAAGTTTCCAACTTTTTTTTTTTGCCTCCATTCAAATCCTTTGAAAATATTTATTTCAGGTAAGGCAAGCTATCTCACCAAGAACCGGATTGCCATACATACTTTCAAATTGAAAGAACACGTATTTTACTCTTGGACTAGAAGTCCACCAGTCACTTAAAATAACATAAATTGAATCTAACTATGGTTAGGGTCTATGAGTGTTTATTAGTCCATTATATTTACTCTAGTATATTAAAGTATATTATTCCATTACAGATGTTAGAAATTTCCGTTATGATTTCATTTTTAAGCAGGAAAATAACGTGACATTTTTTATAAGGTTTTATTGAACATTTTCTTTCGCAGAAAAGCTCTAAAAACGCTCAGTTCAACCTCATTCCCACAAATTAGCACTTCGTGTGGGATTATGAATAGAAAATTGCCACTTCACATCAATTTTTCATCTAAGAATTCGGAAAATCAGCAGTACGCGTCTATTCCGACGTTTCGGGGAATGGAATTCCTTTTCCTGATAACGCACCCGTAGTGCAGGCTCAGTGCCGTTTCTCACTTAGCGTTATAGATTTTACGAACAGTCCCTTGCTACGACTGAGGAGGGTAATCACCCTGAATCGCCACCGAATCCAGCGGCGATTTTTGAGAACTGGCAACACTGTTTGGCTCAATTTAAATTTATGTAAAACAATCGATTTTTTGGTGCAGCGCCTCACTTAACTCAAAATAGATATTTTTGATAGATTTAAATGGAGGAAAACCGTATTAATTGCCAACTTGCAAAATTGCAATCGGGTGATATTGACGTTGGGGTTTCCTTCCAACTAACAGATACTTTGGAGACATATTCAGCCTGCCTATAAATCGAAAAGCCATGGATTGATATTGTTGCAGAACCTACATCTCAGTCACGGAGATATTCATACAATCAACGATCTTTACAGATGTCGCGGTAAGTCACACATTTAATGCACAACTAGCTGGTAGATAGGAATGGTAAATTTTGTGTGTGATCAAAATTAGAGGGTCGGGGGGTTTCATAAGTGTCGCAGGGATGCGGAATTTAAAAACTTTAACTCGAGTCAAAGAGGTTGTTCCAAAAACGCCGATTTTGGCCCCCCCCTGGATTTGGCCCAAACTTTGCTCAGATGTTGTACTAAGTGTCCCCGATGCTTGGGCAAAATTTCAGCCCCCTCGGATAATTAGGAGGGAGGGGGCAGGGGGGCAAAATTCCAATTTTTTTAAAACTTTAAAAATCGATATCTCGCGAACGGTTTGAGTGTAAGTGTTGCGGTTTGCGCTAAAAAACGTCAAAAAATATTCTCTACAAGAATATTAATGCGGTTTGCAAGGTTGCGTAATTTATCGCGGTCATAAATCGATTTTTTCGATTTTGAAGGTTCGACTTTTTTTCGTTTTTCGTCTCTCCTCTCCAGGCTATCGTTGCTATATGAATAAAAACCAATTGAGGTGATTCTCCATGAAATTCTGCATCTACCACACTTTGTTGGATCTTGGGGAAACGATTCGTTCGTGAGTTATAGCGATTTTTCTGCGCGTTATCGGTTACGCGCGGGCGGCTTATCGGCGGCGCTCCATCCCGCGCGGGCAAGGCAGAGGTTGTTTCACCGCTAGGGCCTTATATTCATGCTGTAGGCTGTAATTATCGATATTTTCTCCTCCCCCCACCCTTCCCCTGCAATACATATTTGTTTAATACTTCGTTATACAGGGTATCCCAGACCACCCGTAACAGGTCTTTTTCTCCGTTGGTTTAGGTAGTACGAAGTGGGGGGCCGCGGGATTGAATAGGGAATTGACCCCAAGGAATCCGAATTTCATGGTCCCGATGCCCCCCTAGCCACCCTCGGGGGGTAAAAGGGGGAGGCACAATGTCTCCCGACTTTGGGGATCGTGACCCCCTCTTTACCTCACAAGGAGGGCTAGGGGGGCATCGGGACCATGAAATTCGGATTCCTTGGGGTCAATTCCCTATTCAATCCCGCGGCCCCCCACTTCGTACTACCTAAACCAACGGCGAAAAAGACCTGTTACGGGTGGTCTGGGATATCCTGTATAACGAAGTATTAAACAAATATGTATTGCAGGGGAAGGGTGGGGGGAGGAGAAAATATCGATAATTACAGCCTACAGCATGAATATAAGGCCCTAGCGGTGAAACAACCTCTGCCTTGCCCGCGCGGGATGGAGCGCCGCCGATAAGCCGCCCGCGCGTAACCGATAACGCGCAGAAAAATCGCTATAACTCACGAACGAATCGTTTCCCCAAGATCCAACAAAGTGTGGTAGATGCAGAATTTCATGGAGAATCACCTCAATTGGTTTTTATTCATGTAGCAACGATCGCCTGGAGAGGAGAGACGAAAAACGAAAAAAAGTCGAACCTTCAAAATCGAAAAAATCGATTTATGACCGCGATAAATTACGCAACCTTGCAAACAGCATTAATATTCTTGTAGAGAATATTTTTTGACGTTTTTTAGCGCAAACCGCAACACTTACACTCAAACCGTTCGCGAGATATCGATTTTTAAAGTTTTAAAAAAATTGGAATTTTGCTTCCCTGCCCCCTCCCTCCTAATTATCCGAGGGGGCTGAAATTTTGCCCAAGCATCGGGGACACTTAGTACAACATCTGAGCAAAGTTTGGGCCAAATCCAGGGGGGGGGGGGGCAAAATCGGCGTTTTTGGAACAACCTCTTTATGCGAGCCACTAAGGTGCCATTATAATTTTCTTTGAAACTGGAAAGCTCAAAACTAGCTGTGTGACAGGAAATGGAACTAATTGTTCGAGAATAATAAGTAATAAAAATAATGAAAATTCTTCACAAAATTCAATTTTGGAAAAAAGAAAATTTAACTGAATGTGTTTCATTGCTCAACGATATCTTTAAAACAAATTTTAAGTTTAATGATCCAAACACTTTCCCACGAACAAATACAATTTTGTTGGAGATTCTGGAAATTTGTAATGAGAAAGTGGCTTTCTCGTATCCAAGTCCTCGATTTGAACCAACTTTTTCAAGTAGAATCATGTTCAAATTTATCTTGAATGTTTAACTTCAAGAAATGGACAAACCCCAAAATTCAAAGACCTGTTTTTTCATTGGCCCTCTCTCTAAGGGCGCCAAGTGTGCTACTACACGGCCGGCCAAAGACAACAGTTTTTAATTATTACATTTTAAACAGTATTATTATTTTTTCTAGGAACAAATCAAAAGCCAAGATTCCCTGTAGATGTCATTTGTGATTTCGGACATAACGATTGTGGATTTAAATGCAAGTATTCAACTACCTGGCAGTGGATTAATTCGGGTTAGCTCCATTTTTTTTTTTTTTTTTTTTTTTTTTTTTTTAAAAGTTAAATATACTGAAAAATGTTTTTATTTTGTAGTAAAGACCAAACAATATGTCATTTTTATTTTTATTTAGATCTTTATTAACGTCTCAAGGCACAGCAATGCAACAAGTTAGACAATTATTCCAAAAAATCAGCAGGATGGATTTAATCAGAGGCACAGCATCGCTCTAAAATGGAGTTGACATAACCTTGAGGTAAAACACATTCAGAGAGAAATGCAACCTTAACTCACCTATTCTCACCGCTTCAGCGGGGTCGACATGGAAATGAACCCTGCTGTTTTTTCGACACTTCATATCAAACTGATTTGAAAATGGTGCCTCTCTCAAGGAAAACTCTCAATATTATGTACCATTTCCGAAGAAAAGCGAAAAATTCAAGAGACTATCAGACAGAAATTCAGGAATACAACAACCTATTTATAATAAAAAAAACAATCGTGATAGTTGCTGTTGATAATAAAAAAGAGCGTATTTTTCTACACGACACTTAATGGTAAAAATCCGTGTTTTTCAGAGGTTGCAGGTATTGCCTCCGGTTTCCTGGTGAGCAAACCACGAAGATGGTCCTATCACTCCTCACGCGGCCTTTGGAGCGTCAATTTCTACGGTTTAAGCCCTCTGGACGTCAAACGTAGACGTAGACCTAAGGGCTGTATAATTTTTAAGTACCTATTTCATATATTGGAACCTAAATTAGTTGCTTTGAAGGTTAGTGTCAAAAAACCGCTTGTGAAAAATCTGCCTTAAACATTCAAGAGTATCTACCGATGAGGAATGATTTATATCCTCAGTGTGTGATGGAGTTTTCTAAATGCATACTCTTGGGAAATATTGCTTGTATCATAGGACTTTGGGTGCAAATAATTTTCCATTCACTTTTTACACATCACGAAAACTTGATGAGGGAAATAGACTTAGCATTGAAGGTGCCAAGTCATATAGTTTGACAAAATTCATACTGAGGTAAAAATTGTGGATGAAACAAGGTACCCAATTCCAGCAGGGGTTGCATCTTAAACTTTCCGCTCTGATAAAAATATCCTGTTTTCTCGATTTTATATCGAGGGTTCTCACTGAATCTTTCGAGTTACTTTACCAGTCCGTTAACAACGTGAAAAGACAAATTAGAAGTCAAACAAGTAAAAAAAAAGCAGAGACGTCTAAACGCGGGCTCAAATCAAGCAATTTCGAAATCGTTTTTCGTGAGGAAACATTCTCGAAAAAAATTCGAGAAATTTCTTGTGAACTGAGTGCAAACTTGAATATATAAAAGCAAAATGATGAAAACATGCTGAGCAAGCTCATAATTACTCGTATGGTGCCTCCTTCCTGGCTCCAGGGCCGGATTAAGGGGGTGGCCACAAGGGCCGCAGCCCATGGCGGCAAATTTTGCAATTTCTTTTTCAAATGTAGGTATAAAAATAAAATTGCAAACGGGAAAAGGCGACAAAATCTTGCATTTCCTGTGAGTATCGTAATTTCTGATTTTGTCGTTTTGCGGTGATACAAAAGACAGCACCTTTAATTGGTCGAGTTATGAGAGAAACCAAACACGCAATTTGGCCAGAACGCTCATTTATGAACATTCTTGGCCGTTTTGGTCTGACATTGGAATCTGAATTTTGTCAGTGACATTTTTGTGTCAGATGGTTGGCTGTCCTTTCATTAGTATAGTTGAGAGAGAAACCAAACACCCAATTTGGCCTGGAGCGGCGCGGCGCAGAGAGCAATGATGACGAGGACTTGAGATGAAAAGAAGAAGCCTTCGGCGCGGCGGTCGACATGTAACACATATTAGCACCTACAAGACTGCATGAATACTTCACGCCTAGCGTCAAATACGGTGTGGTCAGCAGCGGTCGCCGTGTAACGCATAGCGCCTATAAGACTGCATGGATACTTCACCCATTGCGTCAAACACACTGCGTTCAGCAGCGGTCGGCGTGAAAGGCATAGCGCCTACAAGAGTGTAGGAATACTTCACGCATTCCGCCAAACAAAGTGCGATCAGCACGGCGCGGCGGTGGAAGTTACAATTATTGAACCACATTTATTCTTAATTTTTTCGTTCTTTTCTTATTAATGGAAGGCATTGTCCACACAGAGACAGGTTTAAGGAACTTAACTTTCGCGCTAAGTTCCGTGAATTTTTGCTAGAAGTGTTGACAGGGCTTCCGCAAAAAATGTGACCAACACGAGTAAACGCGTCTTATGCATCCCCCTCCCTCCGGCACGTTCACTTGACTGTTTTTATCGATATTTCAAAACGAATGAGATGGGGGCGGAGAAATACAGGCGGCCCATGGGCGGCAAGTTGGAAAATCCGGCCCCGCTTGGCTCACAAAATGAACTGAATTAATCCATCCCTCGAACACAGGTTTCGACCAATTTTCGCTAAAATAGCTCTTTTGATAAGTGACAATCATAATTTGTAATCGGAGTTGTTGTTTCTTTTTTTTTTGTCGATAAAGCTGTTTAAAGTGGAGCTAAGCACGCCCTACGATCTGATACACAGCCCGGAGCAGGACTTGGAAATTTGGGCTGATGATTCTGAAATCAATGAATTTAGATCATGGAAGCGAGTCGCTGTTCGCATTACTGTTTTAAAACCATTCATGGTAAGAAATGCATTCTGTTTGTGTCTCTCCCTCTAAATTTTAGTTAATTTCAAGAGAGTTAAACCGTGGGAAAATTCTCAAATCATCAAAAGCCGTTCAGTTTGATCTTTTGGAAAATAAAGAAAGAAAGTAACAAGAAAAAAAAAAACAAAAAAAAACAAAAAAAAAAACCCCAAAAAAACAAGCGGGAAAGTTCTAATACTGTCGTATTAGAAAAGCGCTCAGGTGTTAGAAATGTCTTTAGTGAAGAAAGGAAGTACAAACTCCGTCGACTTGGCTGGGAAATGGAAATAAAACATCAGCTGATAGCAAACAAAGGTTACCAAGGAAACCGTAAACGCGTATTTTCGTTTCCCGAAAATGAGCTCACCGTTGAGCTCATCAGGCGCGTTTTTTTTTAGGCTTCATTTGAGTTCAACGATCAATTTCGATAACTCTACCGCTGAGAAATTTTCTTATAGACAAACGATCGAAACTACCTACGCATTACGTTAAAAGCATAAAATACAGTTTTCACAGCTTTATTTATTTTAAAAATGGACCCCCCCCCCCCCCCTCAAAAAAAAGCCTACACGTCGATGAGCTGGTGCGCCATTTAAACGCATTAGCACTAGTATACTAGTACTCAGAGGCAAGTCGAAAACAAAAAGCGCTGCCTATCGGCTGAGCGCTTAACAGTAAATTGCGCACATGCCATAATGCTGCTTGATTGCTTATTCTTACCACGATAATCTCCAGAACAAGCAACATTTGATGCGTCTTCAACATTTGAATATTTGTATGAGCATCTGTAGAACATGTCTGCTTTGACTATTCACTGTGACGTATTTTCGTTTCCCCAACAAAATATGGAACTTGATTATAAGGTAGCAAAATTGGCTCATACAGTTCAAGTTTCTACAAGTGCGCACGACTGCACAACTCCTGTCGAAAAGTTTGCTGATTTCTGCTTGTGGTCAAAACAAAACTCGACGAAATTTTCAGTCAAATATGCCCAACAATTTTTAGCAGGAGTATAATTATTGTTGCTGTTGGTTTGTAGATTATGGGCAATCTAGCCGAATGCAGGGTAATCGGCCGAATTCCTGGATTTGAAGATAGAACGTGCTGCCCCCGTTGACCATTGACGATTAGGAGAGTGCAATTTGTGCGGAGAGATTTTGCTGTTTAATGGAACTAAGGTTATGCTCTTTTGTCTGAAAAAAGACGATATACCTCGTCACCCTCCGACCAAAGTATTAAAAGCGCCATGCGACGGTCATTTCCGCCACCAATTTCATTTTTTACAGAAAAATTGTTCAACGAAGATGACCAAAAATATCACTGAGTTTTCTTTATGATGCTAATAAAATTCAGTGAAATTATGAAACAACCATCACTTAAATTTCTCTGTATAAAAATAAAAGGGCGGCGGAAAGTTTGAAACGGTGCATGGTGCAACGCTTGTGATACTTTGGCCGGAAGATGGCGTCTTCTCGTTTACTTAATGTCGGCCCATCTAAAAACGTATCGAAATTTTCAGCTCAAGTTCCTGTCGATATTTGAGGAAGACTCGGAACAAAACTCGGTAAAAATCGATGAGTTCGAACTGCGGTATATGTCGTGCGAAGATGAAACAGCCGTTGATGGAAGACAGATGGTACCGCTGGGTGATCGATCGAAAAAAGATGATGGCAATGGAACGAATCCAGAAAACGGTCTTCCGGAACAGGCTTCCTTGACACCATCTGGATCCTTATCGCCATCTGGATCCCTATCGCCATCTCGATCCTTATCACCGTCCAGATCACTATCGCCATCTCGATCCTTATCGCCGTCTGGATCACTATCGGCATCTCGATCCTTATCGTCATCTGGATCACTATCACCATCTCGATTATTAGCGTCGTTCCGATCATTATCATCGTCGTCATCTCGATCGTCATCATCATCGCGATCATCGTCGTCATCTCGATCGTCATCGTCATCTCGATCATCAGCGTCATCGCAAACGTCTGAGTCACCCAAAAACCTTTGGTATAATTTTAAGAGGAGAGTGGGTCCCTGGGCAGTCAGGCAGGCGGGGAAAGCGGGAAAAGTGAGAAAAATACGATCAGCATTTAGGGTGATTTCGGACCGGGTTATGTCCTTCCAACAGCAAATGACAACTAAAACGTCGAGGAAGTAACGTCTTGCGATCTAACGAGGCATGAACTGCCATCGTTGCGAAGAGACTAAAACGAAGCGTAAAAATCGCCTTCAATTAGCCGATTATACAATAGAACCCACCGCAATGCTCGATAAATTGCTTGTAGCCTTCCAGCAGTATTTTATCTTACGCTCACTGTTATTTATCATTGATTGAAATCGCGGAATAGATAGTCACACATTTCGAGTGAAAATTCTTAGACAATTTTTTAACATTTGAATTCATGCATTGATATTTTATGGCGGTTATACAATTACGAGAAGTTTATCGAATAAAAAATTTACGCATGGCTCAACACGCACCTTGGCTCTGGGGCATATGTTTACAACAACTACATTTAACGATCCATGGAGTAAAATAAAAATCGACGTACCTGCAAATATGTGTATAGTTTGATGGCAATTTATTTGCATAATAATACTTGCTTCATCTAGACCTATTGGACGTTGAGTTATTTGTCGGGTGTATCATTTCCATTCTCTAATTTGAGTCGGATACTTCACGCCTAATAACTGCACCATGACATACATCAACCAATAGAGTATAAGTGGACCATTCGACAGGATATGGATTAAAGTACTACAATACATGATATATCGTAAAAATCGCCAATATCAACTGATATTGTTGTTCCTCAGACGAAGGAACAGAATTCCATTTCAAAGTTGCAACGTTTTTTCAAGAGTATTACCGTGCGATTCTTGTTCAAATGTCACTGCCTTTATCATGCTATCAGAAGAATGATTAGTAAAATTTTCAGTCAGAATTGCCTTACGGTTTTTCAGCATAAGTAAAATTTTAGAGTGAAAATTTTGCAACATTGAAATTCAGTTACGTATTTTGTCTGAAAAACAACGATATGAGAAATTAACGTTTATAGTTTGCGTTATAATCAGTGAATTTAAATGTCATAACCAGGACGGAACCAAAGCCAATATAGATCGATTTAGCCGTAGACTGCTCATGAATCTTTGGCAGATATTGCTCTTCGGTTTTATAGACATTTCCTCTCTCTTTTGGCACTTATTGATCTTGGCTCCATAGCCACAGCTATGAATGAGCTTCTGATAGCTTGAAACGACCATTTTTCCAACTTGTTATCTTATTCAACTTTTTACCTTCTTGTTCGTAAGTTGAGTTGTCCCATCTTTTAAGGAGCATTTTAAACTTTTTTTTTTTTTTTTTTTTTTTTTTTTTTTTTTTTTTAAGTTGGGTAAGTTAACGAGTTGGATAAACAGGGTGTTCCGTGCCGCCTAAAGTTCAATTTCAGCTGCACAGTGAGAAAATCGATTAAAAAATAATTATGTCTGTTGACCTGAATTCATTACACGCGATCACTAACGAAAGTTTGACACCATTAAAGCCAGTCGACATGCAGTTTTTGTATCTATTTTTTTTCTAAAATAAGTCTGATGTGGCTCAAAACGTTTTTGACCTTGCAATGTTTCCAAATTAGATCTTGATCATCAATATCATTTCTTTATCGCACTTTTAGAGCCCCCATCTCTCTGCCCCGCATCGTATACTTCAAAATCACTGCGGCGTGTAGAAAAACGTGCTAAAATCGTGGAAAATGATGACACGAGGCACATTTAATTTCCATTTTGTGCGTTTGATGGCTTTTTGGCCTCTTTGGCGTGTCTCCGGAATTTTCCATTGCCCTCGCATTTTAAACTTTTCCGAAAAATCGACTCTTAAAACGAATTTCGCGTTTTCCTAATCGTGAATTTTTCGTCACTTCACATTTTCATGCTGCAAATGTCCCGCTCTCAGGATTATAACGATTTCAATTTTTTCATTCTGGATATCGATGGCCAAAGATGGAAACCACGTATCTGCTTTGCATAATCTCCTCATCAGTGGCGTGGCGTGCTTTTCGATCCATCGATATTTCTCCATTTGAAGCTGTGGTAGATAATCGATTATCAAGGTGTTCGCTGCGAACATCCTGTTAATCGATACTTTTCCGTAGGTTTAAATTGCAGATCAATAGATATATCGCAAAGCACTCCACGCTACTGTTCCTCATGCTATCATATTTTTTCGAAGAGAAACGAGCCAAATTCATAGCTTGCAATTGTGTACAGAATATTTTGCTGACAAAGAAAGAAAATCAAAGACGTTTTTAAAGGATTATTTGTATGTTGACTAATTTTCTTACAAAATATAAAGTACAACAAAAATGCTGTAACATCAAATTTTCTGAATGTCGACGGTGAAACTATCAGACTACGGAACTCGGTTTGCGACGTTGTAGACTTCCTGTCATACTTTATTTTTTAGGTGTAAAACTACTCAACGTCAATTCTTGAAAACTTCCGTTTTTTTCCTCCCTGTGCGAAGAAAACTCTATGAAAATTTAAAGAAATAAAATTAATTTGTCCTTCTTCAAAAAAATAAAATGGGAGCGGAGATTTTTAAACATCGCCAATAAAAGACACGTGGTCTAGTAGTTTCACAGTCGATTTATAATCATACTCATGCTACCCAGTGGATTGTTTGCCTGTCTAGACGAATTAAAGATTTACTTCAAGTGGAACATGTTTTTGAGTAAGTGTACACAGATTGTACACCCTACTTACCCCGGGTCCATTACAGCATTCACCACTGATGTGTGTACATATGGTGGTGGTTAATATGCTTTACATGTTCCAACATCGTTTGGGTGTAAGCGAGAGTAGTGCCTATAATGCAAAAGCATAGTCTCATCTTCAAAAAAGTAAAACTTATTCTCATATTTATTTTATTTAGGAACTACAAAGTATAAACATAATTACTCTAACCCCCTAGTATTTACAACAGATGAAAAAGTTGCTGTAGAGTTTAGACATAAAATTCCAAATGGAAGTGCTGTTATTTTTCAGCTCGAGTGATGTAAATTAAGGGTATGTGAAACTAAGGTTATTTTTTTAATTTTAACCCACTCGAAAAGACATGAAAAGAAAACAAACAGTTTCATCCCCTGTGGATATACTTCGCAGTTCATCATATTTTGTGACGAAAAATCACTATAATCCACAAGAAGGATCAACTTTATACTCTTTTGAAAATTACTGAATGTTCGTGAGACATTTTCTCGTTTGTGATGAATCGGTTACTCCCTCTTAATCATATACGGATACGTATTCGAAAGATCAAACAGGCGATATTGTATCGATATCGATTGGCTCAACGTGTAAAAATAGCCTCAAGAGTTTATAGAGCAATCTCAGGGAACGGGTTTGTTTGTGACAGATATTTGATTTCTGTCAGTATTAAATGGCAATGGAAAGTAAAATTTACGGGAATTTTCTCATTTTAAACTTTTCCTACTGCAATCCTAAAATTTTTGTTCGAGGTTATGTTCTATTGTTTTGGACGAAACGATACATCGAACTACTATCGAATACAATCTAAAAGAAACCACATAAGCCTCCTCGAGGAAATAAGCAGTGTGAGGAATGGAAATGAACATCAAAGTATATTAAAACTGTATGGAATATCTGGAGAGTCTAGCATAATAAACCTACGGCGCTGAAGATAACTATTCATGCATAGTATAACTAACACAAGGCTGCATCGATCGTATTTGAAGGCGACTTTGACCGTCGGACTACACTCTGATTTCTGATGCGGTCGAAGCAAATTGTCAGTGGTCAAAAAGTTGATTACAAAAAGTGTAATAGAGGAGATCTAATCATATTCCAGCGTTACATAATTTCCATCATAATTCGTCTCATTACTTTAACAATGTATATAAGTGTGACTTCATCGATAACTTCCCTTGATGGTACGTTACTCGCAACAATTCGCTACCTTCCGACCAAAGTACCACAAGCGCCATTTTCACCGCGACATTGAGTCATGAACAGTTTCGAAATACCAAGATGCATTTACACTTGAAAATGATAATTTTCTCTACAACAAAAATGTAGAAATTTGAATAAAAATCGATCAAAGTTGAGTACTTTCGATTCACAAGCGTCATTTAGGAGATAAGTATCACAAGTGCCAAGTTCAACAACCACTCACTTTTCTGATTGCTTACAATTTTTGTCACAGCAACCCTCGGAATTCCTTGAAGCTACATTTTTTCGTATGTATGTGCATCTCGTTGTTTCGAACCTAAGATTCGTTTTTAGAATAAAAATGAATAAATATGGAAAATACTCCGTCGAAGTTGATGAAGTTATGTATCACAAGCGTCATAATTAAGAGCACAGTATCACAAGTGCCAAGTTGGGATCACATGTTTGGGATTATACTTTAAAATTTCAGTATCAACAATACTTGAATAACCTGCAGCAATTCGTCACTTCACATCACAAGCGCTATTTTTATCAAAATTGAGTTATGGGCGGTTTCGAATTGATGAAACGCAAATCATGATTTTTTTAGAGTACAATTGAATAAATGGACGTATTTCTGTCAAACGAAACTATGTGCATCAAGATATGAACCCCGAAACCCGTAAGAATGTATGCATAACAGGGCTCACGTCAAAATGCACTTAGTTCCGTTTGACAGAAACACGTCCAAATGTGGAAAAACCTCCGTTAAATTTGAGTAGCTCCGTATCACAAGCGCCAGGGATTCTCAGAATGCCCTGAGAATGCAATATCACAAGCGCCAGTTTTTAAAGAAAAACAATGTAAACGTTTTTTATTAACATTCAAGGCAGGAAGTCATGCTGGATTAGTATTCCAAGTTTCAAGCCGAAACTGTTTCTTATGCGGTCACAAATAAGTTTTTCGCATCTTTTGAAAAGTTGGCAAAGTGGTGCGTTTGACACTTTCGCCGGAAGGTGACACATGGACCATAAGACAAGATATGAAGTTAAGCATTCTGATACATGTTTCTTGACCAAAATTCTACGTAAAACATCATTTGTGCGACAAAAATTACTGAAATTAACTCCTAACCAATATATTTAATGTTTCTTGACGCGTGAATCCAAACCTCCCGCTCATGAAAACCCAATGGTCTACTTGAGTCAAATCGCACACTAAAAAGTACCATGACACCCTTTGCGATATGAAAATATGCCAACCTCAGTCTTGTCGCTTTGGCTCAGCTGTAGCAAGTTGTTTATGGTTTGAACAATACAAGGTGGGAAATGAGCAGTGCTGCATTCAGAAGCCTGCCGAAACCGTTGTAGCACGCAATTGGACTCACGTAGAGTATTGAGTTTCGTGTGATCGGGCAATTCAAATTTCCCGTAATCAATGTAAAATAAAAACGTTGATATCTTAGATAGGAAATGATTTCGGTGATTTTCGATGGAAGAATCGTGTTGTCCGTAAAGTTTTGGCTCAGAAACATGTATCAGAATCATTGAATTCGTACCCTGTCTAGGGTTGTCGGGGGGTCCACGGTCCAGGGGGTCTGGACCGCTCCCCCCCCCCCCCCTTTGTCTATGCCACTGGTCACAAATGTGATGAAAAAAGAATAGCTTGCAGCAATTTTGCAGCGAAATGAGAATTTTGAACGAACCCTCATAGGAAGCTAAGAGCCACCAATCGTGAATAACAGGAGCAACACTCGTGCGAGCGCAAAACATGCAACATGTTTTCATTTTCTCCTCTCTTCTCTTTTTCACTCGGTTCCGATGGGAGAGCATGATTTTCAACTCGACATTAAACATTTTTGCGCTTTTGTAATTCGCCTGACGCGTGTAGGGTGACATTTTTCCGGGGAAATGACGTCAAAAATTAAAGGCTACATAATTTTCACTCGGTCATGTTCAATGTCTTTCCTAGAACAGATTCCACTTAAAGCAAAAAGTTGTGGAAATGTCAGACGCAGAGAGGATTTCCAACACAAAAGTTTGATTAATACAGGAGGTAGAACGCAAAAGATTATGTAGCATCACGTCCATGGTATTGGACTCCATGCTCACCCTTGATATATTTGCCTGCTCATCTCGTCCAAGATCTTGGACTCCATGCTCATCGCTAACCTTTCTTACTTCTTTGCTTGAGCATGAAGTCCATTAGCAAGTAGACGTCTCTTACTTTTTAAAGTTCATCATGATAGAAAATCGTATACTTCTCTTATCTAATTTAACTTGAACTAAACTAACCTAACCTAACACCTAACCTAACCAATGCAAACATCTTTAAGAAAAAACTCTTTTTTTCGTCTGTATTTCACAAAAATTGTCTTAATAAATTTGTGGACCATACGCTCGTGTGTTGTCAAAGGATACCTGCATCCCACAATTTTGGACGCTATGCTCACTTCGATTTTTCTAAAAAATTACCCCTCATTAAAGTGAGAATGGAGTCCAAGATTTTAGACGTGATGAGCAACCGAACATTATATAGGTGATCATGGAGTCCAATTCCATAGACGCGATGCTACATTACCCATCAGATTCCTTGAAAGCGAAATTTCACTCTTTCTAAAAAGATCCCGAGGTAATGTAGCATCGCGTCCATGATATTGGACTCCATGCTCAGCTATATGATGTTCGGTTGCTCATCACGTCCAAGATCTTGGACTCCATGCTCACTTTAATTAGAAATAATTTTTTGGAAAAATCGAAGTGAGCATAGCGTCCAAAATTGTGGGACGCAGGTATTCTCTGACAATACACGAGCATGGGGTCCAAAAATTTATATGGACAATTTTTGTGAAATAAAGACGAAAACATGTGTTCTCGGAAAAATTGACATTGCTTAGGTAAGGTTAGGTTAGGTTAGGTTAGGTTAGGTTAGGTTAGGTTAGGTTAGGTTAGGTCAGGTCAGGTTAGGTCAGGTCAGGTTAGGTTAGGTTAGGTTAGGTTAGGTTAGGTTAGTTCAAGTTAGATTATATAAGCGAAGTATAGGATTTTCTATCATGATAAACTTTAAAACTAAGGGAGGTGTACTTGCTTTTGGACTCCATGCTCAAGCAAACAATTGAGAAGTTTAGCGATGAGCATGGAGTCCAAGATCTTGGACGCGATGAGCAGGCAAGTATATCAAGAGTGAGCATGGAGTCCAATATCTTGGACACGATGCTACATAATCGATCCCGAGGAACGACTGTGGGGGAGGTTCTGCCAATTAGATGGTCCGGAGTGGTCGTTCGAATCCCGTCCGATGTAAGACCAGCTCCCGCTGCCAGAGCTTCGACTTCCGCGGTTGACATTGGTATTCTCCCTGATTATGACGGGACCTGGACGGGGGCCACCTGCAGCACCACGTCCTCCTGGACGTTGGACGGTACCTCCCTGGCCGCTTCCTGATTGGACATCGCCTCCACTGCCTTGTAATACGCCTCGTTGAGGGTCACCTCCTCCGTACCGTTGGACTTCTTTGACGCGTTGCGATAGCGCCTCTTCTTGCCTCATCTGAGATTCTTCGTTTTCCCTTTCTCGCTTCTGCTTTTCGATTCGTCTGAGCACGAATTCAGCGCACCTCCTCAGGGAGACAAATTGTGTTCCGGCAGGCAAACAACCGAACAATTTCCCGGGGATGGCGACAGAGCAGGTATAAAAGCTGTCGATGTACGTGCACACGGAACCATGGATCACGGGACACTCTATTTTGTAGTGAGAGGGGAGGGCTTTGAAGGCGTTGACGGCAGTGACGCAGTCTTTCTCTGCATGTCGATTGGTTGGCGTAAATTGATCTTCGGCGGTGGGGCGGCTAGAGCGGGCCCTTGGTGCCGCTTGTTTATTTCTTTCTTTGAGAATCTGAAGAGCCCGACAAGGGTCATTAGAGCTTTCCTGGCCTGGTTGCATTCTCGCATCGATCACTCTGGTTACTCTATTGATGTTTTCCTGGGTATCGCTGGATGCCGGATCACCTGAACTCCTGGTTCTTAGCTACAAACAGACAAAATATTTTAGAGCGATCCACCTTACTGCGATTGATCGATCACAATGTGCTTATCACAGAAAAAAGGAGGTAGGAATTGTTTGATGATATGGATGTCGCAGGCAAATAGTGAAATCAGGCATTTTGTCAAATGCCCAGGCATATAGTCAAATTTTAACAGTCTACTAAATTTTGTCAACGATTTTTGTCAATTTTTTGTAACGATTTTTGGCAGTTAAAAACAAAACTGGCACAACAATCACGGTGTTTCTGTTACGCCCCGTTGGCAAAAGGGGCCAGTTGCGCTGGTCATAGAATCGTATTTGGATGCTCAATTCTTATAGATCAGCTAAAAATAATAAGGTCAGTCTAAATAGCAAGCCTCTACGTTCAATATTAAGGTGATACCAGTTCGACTACGTCAGAGAGCTTGACAAATTGAGATATCGCGCTTTGAAAAAATCGGATTAAGAGGTCAGCCACCACGGTAGTGACACTTTAGTTTCTTCCACCTTGCTTTCATCCGAGTTACACGTTAAGTAACCAGTGCAAACGCGTGTTTTCCTGACTGATGAAAGCAAGGTGGAGGAAACCAAGTAGTCACTACCGCGGTGGATGACGTCATAAACCGAATTGTTCAAGGCGCGATATTTCGGTTGATATTGAACGTGGGAAGTTGCTTGCATTCTTGACCCAAAATGTACCATCTCAACTGGCTTGCATTTGAAATGATTCGATCAGCTTGAGTTATTTACATATTGTTCATTCTTAGACGGCTCATTTCCTTGAGAGGTCATGTATGATTGAATTGTAATTAGTTAAGCTTTCTTAAAGGCAGTGGGGATTTTGCAAGTTGGCAAAACTGTTTTCCCTCCATGTAAATAAATTATAAATATCGATTTCAGGTGAAGCAAGCTGCCTCAGTAAGAATCGATTGTTTCACATACATTTAAATGGAGGAAAACATTGTTGCTAACTTTCAAGAAGCACCAAAGCTATTTTTAACATAGCTCAGCGAAAAGGCAATTTTAACGAATCTTCAGTGAGATTCAAGAATGTAAAGTTGAGAACAGACATTTGCAAGAGTTCACAATCATTTCATCCCACACATAATTAAAAAACGCAGGAAAAATATTGCAAGTTTTGAAAATTTTAAAGTAGGTTTGTACGTATCCTAAAGTTAGTTCAAATATGGAATTTCCTGTCCTATTTTTTAATTTTTACAACAATGGAAAAATATAACCCGAATTTTCCGTCAAGTAGATTTTTTCTTATATCAATAATATCATCTTTCGAATCAAGCAAATGTCTGATTTATACAAGCAAATTCTTATTCAATGTGACCTGCTACACTAAAGAGACCCGTTTTCTTAGCGATGAATTTAGGAATATCACTACTTGAATGAAGTTACCTTGTTTTACCATTACAGATGTGAATTTAAGGTAAATTTAATAGAAATAATACTTTCATATAGTTTGTAGTTCCCTGTGCTAATAATAAACAAATAAATAGGTAGATAAATAAATAAATAGATAAACATTTATATAAATTCGAATCATTTACATACTTTACACTGGTCCAGAAGTTATTTTGTCCACTGCTCCTTGAGATCCGTTAAAATTACCATTTCCACGATGCCATGATACTTCTTAATACGTTGCAAGTAAGTGAAATTTGAAATTAGAGATAAAAAAAAATAAGAAGAAGAAGAAGAGAAAAATGCTACGTTAATGATTCCGTTAAAGCCCGTTAAAACACTATGCTACCTATATGGGGCCGTATAACTGTAATACAACCTTTGGCTTTTGAATTGATTTGGTTGGATCAAAACAAAGCACAAGCAGTTAGTTATCGAATGAATCGGAAAAGTTTTCTGCATAAACTCACCACTCGAAGATTAGTATTACTTGAGTCGTTGCGTAGTGTTCGCCTCTCCGAGCCTTGCATAGCCACCGTGTAGTCAACAGCTACAGCCAATGCAATCACAGTCAAGATTGATATAGACCCCATTTTAATTGTCTCTTGCACCCTGGAGGAATGAATTTCATTCGCTGTGGGTGTGGAAATGAAGACACTTCTCACGATGTCAAATTTGAGTTGGTACCCTTCTGTGATGAATAAACTTTACGCACTATTCCCCTTCAAACGAACCCGTTCATTTATATATACGAGGCAGAGTTACCGTCGAAGCCAATTCAATGATCCCAACCGCCATGCTGAACTGCTCGAGTCTGCTTTGACGTCTCTTATTATAGGATAAAGTTTCCCGAAACGTCACGACTCCGATGGCTTTTCGCCTCTTAATTTTGGTTTGACAGGATATTCTGGGAAAAGATCTAAATTGTCCGGGGGTGTATATAGACGGTAAATGTCAAAAGATTGTTAACTAGGTCAAGATTTTTTCAGTTTCTACATATTTACATGCCAATAAACACCTCGTTAGCTCTAATTGTTTTCTTTTGACGACGTATCAAATGTTATCATATTCGTTTTCTATGGTCTTCCACCTGCAATTATAATAATTGTAATTACAATTGACTAGTATCCATGTTTGATTCGTTGATTTTTCAGGCGCACTCTTGCTTTATCATTTAATTCAATATTCATTATTCATATTAACTTCATCGTTCTGATTGTCCGTAAACAGCTTTTACCTCCTGGCCATCAAGAGTAAGGAAAATGAAGTGTTTTAAATTGAATGAAAGAAAAAATTTGTCCACCGTTTTGTTCAGATTATGAAATTTCAATATTCAGCATATCAAAACTTATGATAATTTTCAGCCATTAAGGATGGCTAACAAACATTTGGAGAGGGAATGAAAAAATTATGTTTAAACACTTCAAGTTGCGAGCTCTTGTGGATCAAAAGTAGATGCAGTTAGCCAAATTTGGCTTGTCGTAGGTATCAGAAATACAATTTGCATTCTAATGCAATCAATTTTAACAGTTAACAGTATTTCGTCTTTGGCAACTTAAAAAAATAAATTTACTTAATCCAAAACTGCGCGGAAGGTCTAAGAAAATGTTTAAGAATTGTGCGAAAAAGGCACAAGGATTGTGCGAATAGAAACCTTAACATCTGCTACAGGAATGCGCGAATTTTAAATTTA
The DNA here is from genome assembly GCF_918797505.1 of Bemisia tabaci. Lineage (NCBI taxonomy): Eukaryota > Metazoa > Arthropoda > Insecta > Hemiptera > Aleyrodidae > Bemisia > Bemisia tabaci. Next base: position 19,878,141 of record NC_092802.1, on the reverse strand, counting down.
AGGTAGAAGTTTGGCAAAGCAGGAAAAAATTGGAAAATAAACGCATTAATATGTTACGCTAGTTTAGATTAGTTTGTTGACGAATCATCGATGACTTACCTTCTGATGATAAGTGCAGTGATATGATTGAATAATGGTCGAGGCTAGAACTTACCTAACTTTTCTCCGAATACAATATTTAATCGGAAGAATCGAGGCAACTTTGGCATGCTCATGCGGCGTTAAAATACAGCATGGGCCTTTTAATTTCTATTATTCGATGCAGCGATTATTGTAACGGGAGTTCGAATAAATGCGCCAAACAGTGCAGCCGGCGTTAAACGTATGCGCGCCTGCAAGGCTGCAGAAATACCTCACGCATTGCGCCGAAGAGTGCGGTCGGCGTACAGCCCATATCAGCGCCTACAAGACTGCATGAATACTTCTCGCATTGCGCCAAACGCAGTGCAGTCGATCAGTTGGCTTGAAACTCATATTAGCGCCTACACAAGAATGTATGGGAATGCTGTTGGACTGCGTGTCATCATTTTTGACTTTCTGCTGAAGTTTTTACCATAATTAAAGGGGATATATGTATCCTCATCGTAACGATTCAGAAATTCAGACGATATTTAATTTTTTTTTGGTTACTTTAAAAGAAAATAGAACGAATAAAAACATCGCGTCGAAATTTTCGATACTTTTATTTGAGATCATTCAGGTAAATTCACGGAAACTTTTCAGAAATACTGCGTGTAGCTTTTTCAAAATATACATTAAAAATAAACCATAAAAGCGATGCATAACGTTGCCATCAATGATAAATATGAGCTCGCTTTCAGGTGCACCTGTCGGGTTTTGAATCCATTCGTCTCTTAAAAAACTTGAACATGGCTGTTTTAAGATTTTTTACGTGTAGTTTTTTTTCAATGGTTGGCAGTCAGAGTCTCCTACTTCATTTTTTAAATGTCTATGAAAGCTCTCTGGGCTATTCGTGCTGCGAGAGCTATCCATCGAAGCGAGAAATACCCGTAAATACCACAAACTGTCAAAGTTGCCAGTTTAACGCTTGCTCGTCGAGTATTGGATATTCGCGCAAACATGTGAGTTTTCAGTAACAGAGAAATTCGCGCAATCCTATGTACGAGTATATCCAAAAAGGTAAAAGAGGGGGCATTCGCGCAATTCTGCGCAACCGCCACAAATGAGCCTTACCGAGTCCATTGTCGGCCGAGAGTGTTTGAACCAAGTGTGAACCAAACAATATTTTTTAACACGGCGCACAGCAGAGCGAGTCAATAGGAGAGGTCAGACAAAATTTGGAAACTTTAAAAGCTTATAACTCCGTCTATACAAAACTTCGAGGATCTAAAAGTTGCTTGTCTCTTTCTTCGTGAAATTTTCTTCTGTAAGTTCTGTATTTCACCCCTTGAAACTTAATGTGACAAAATGAACATCAAAAATCGCAGTTTTAGTCAACAATTTCATGTCCGATCTCTCTAATTGACTCGACTCGAATCACTGTGCGGTGTCTTATAAGAGAATCGCGGGCCGTGAGTGGCATTCGGGACTCAAAAATCAAAAATTCATCAAAAATCATTCAGCATTTACATCAAAAATTATTTTCGCAAATTATGGTAATTCATGTTGACCAAAGTCAAAATAAATTGAGAAATGAGCTCGGGAAACGTGCTGACGGCATAGTCAGTATCGCACGCGCGGAAATTTTAAATTTTCCTGGAAGTGGGTAGAGGGGGGAACATTGAGTCCGGGAAGCTTTTACACAAATTAATAATAGGAAAAGTCTGTTTTACCGACAAAGAAACTGAAGAGTGATGAAAAAAAGCGAGGTCACATTCGGATTCAGCAGCTTTCAATACAAAAGAATCTTTCTACCATGGGCCCAGGTAAATCTATAGGGTATAACTTGCATGCATGACAGATATGCGTCTAATTTCCTCATTTTTCCGGAATGAAGTCGCTTTTCCGGAAAACAGAGAGGCGATAGGTAAGTATAAAGGCCATTTTTAGATTTAATGGCGCAATACGAGCTGTTCCCACTTCCAGGGAAATTTAAAATTTCTGCGTGAAATGAAACACCGATTCTCACGTAATTTCAGCGGAAAAATCCTGGAATTTCCCTGGAAGTGAGCACAGTCTTTTTTCAGATCCAGTGACGCAAAATACGTCGGAATAATTCTATCTCGTATCTGAAAACAAATGTACCTACATTCTGGAGGGGGCTGCAGTCGCTAAAACACCAAAAATTACCATTTTCCCGGGTAATTTTGGCTTTTCCGGAAAAGTAGAGGCCGACGGAAAAAACGGAGGTCATATTCGGATTCAGCGTCTCATAATACCTAGGAGTTACTCAATCTTGTCCGGGAGACTTTTTTTATTTTGTTATTGTCATGGGAACGGAGTTCCCCATGATATTAGAATCGTTCCGTTGCTTTCGCTATGGGATTCCCTATACCTCTGCGACCTTGAGCGTTTCGCCCAGTCTCCGATTTTTGGTTGATTTTCCGATGTATCAAAAACCGTTGTATTTTTTAGCCAATCATGTCTCTACGTCAAGTTGTGTTGATTGCTAAAATTCGCTTTCAGCGAGTTTTTTTCCACCTTGAGATGTCGTGTCTGACTGGTAAATCTGCGCAGAACCACGAAGTTCCGTTTTCAGGCAAATTCTTTTTTTTGGGAGGTTCTGATTGGTTATTTTTCGCCATCAGTATTCTGTTCGTTGGTGCAAAAGATCGCCTACCTCGGTGCTCTTGAGAAGCCGCCATTATCCCACCTCAAATTTGAAAAATAGAAGTAAAGAAATAATAACCATCGTACAAGGTGGAAAATTGCTCTGGAGGACTCGTTACGGATATATGAGCCAAAATTGGAACTCGATTGATTGATTTATTCCATGAATACAGAAATATTGCCTCAGCTTACTGCCGCGATAGCAAATGCATACTGAGATGAACCTTGAGACACATGATAGCATAGGCAAACAATGTCTGACAGAGAGAGGCGCTTAGCTCATTTCGATCATATCTCAGGAACTACGAAGACGCGAATCGCTCAAGGACAACTCTTGTGATAAGTCCCGCCCATCGTCCGAGTCTTTTAAATGCTATTTTTTCTCGGAATATTGCGGTTTCGTGATAGCCTAGTTGACTGAGGCGCCCCATTTTTTTGATAAGGTGCGGGCAATAGGTGATCGGGAGTTCGATACCCGGCGATGGGAGTTAATTTTTAATGGTTGTATTGAATGTTTTAGACCAATCATCAAAAAATAATTAATACTAGATGATAAATGTACGAACATCTTCTCGTGAGTTAATATATTAAACAAAAATACTGGAATATACCTCCTTCATGTAATCAGCCACATGTTTCCCCAAATTAATGACGTTATTTTCTTTTTTTCAATAAAGTTTATTTGCATTCAACGTTCGTAAGTTAAGCAAGATGTACCTATTGATACAAATAGAAAGACATGAAAATAGTATGTCTAACATTTCAGTTGTTTTTTTTTTTTTTTTTTTTGTCTTTTCAATAAAACAAATTGCCTTGGACTAGAATCAGTGTATCTCTGAAGACAAAAGCTAAGTTTTTTTATACAGAAATACTAATATATTCATCCGTTATATACTCAGGGAGATGTTGACCCAAATATTGATGTATATTTTCTCTGTTCGCCCAAATTAATGATGGTATTTTCTTTTTTCAAAAAATAAATAAAGCAATGACATGAAAGTAGTATAGTGCACATCGAACATTTCAGTTACATCTATTTGAATGAAAAAATGGCAACTTAGAAGGCACATAGGTCACTTATGATGCGTATTCGGGCATATGTGTAGAGTAAAAGTATCATACTTTACGCCAAAAAAGCGAAACTGAAAGTTAAATGCGTTAACTTCCGAAAACCACGTATAATCCAACGAAAATAAATAATTGGTAAATAACAGCTTTCTTGTATGCAAAGAAAAAAAAATTAAAAATGTTAAAAAAGAGATGTTGACACAAAATTACATAGCCCCTTCAATTCTGAAGATACTGCAAACGAACTGTACCTTAAAATTTTCATATTCCAGAAGCTAAAGTTCCCATGACGAATATTGCTATCGCTAGCGATTGCAAAAACCAACTTGTTTTAATTTTTTTTTTCATTTTATTTATTTTTTGTTAAACAGTACTATTGCCACGAAGTATCAAACCAAAATGGCGGCCGATTTTGGCCCTTACATGGACTAAATCAGGACCATTATTGGCATGATTTTTTTTTTCGAATCTGCAACCTTGAAAACATACATTAACTGCTCTCTTTGCGCCACATTTGACGTTTTGACCGCTAGAGTGCTATAATCTGCTGCCATCTTGGTTTTTTGGCATTTCCGCGGGCCAAGGTGTCCGTTTGACGATTTCAGCTCCACCAATCAGAAGCCGTTGAACAAACTTATTTGCCTTCGCGACAAAATACGCTATGACTCATGCTCGTATATATAGTCGTTCTTTGAATACCTGGAGATCCTTTCTTTAGAGGGCCACATTAGGACTTAATACATATATTTATGTTGAAAGGAACTATGTGCATAGTCTTTGCGCGAAACATAGTTCCTTCTAGCAGGAATACGTCCATTTGGTCTAAATTATGACTAAGGGATGTTTAAGGAGGTCCTTGACACGGCATCATAAAAAGGAAAACTTTTGCAAACCTCGAGTGAAATTCAGCAGTATGACTTTCGGAATGGATTTTGGAAAGGGATTTTAATGATTTTTGTGCGAGTACACGTATGTGAGAGCGATCTAATCGTATCGTTATCCAATCGTAATTTACATTTGGACGTATTTCTACCAAACAGACCTATGTGGAGGTGAGAAATATGGGGTGTGCTCGTCGAAGCTGCATAAGAAGCAATGTAAAAGTGTGCGTGATTCCTTTTGAAGAATTGGAAAAGCGGGATTTTACATTCTATCAAACAGACCTATGTGCCAACTGAATGCGGGATTCATGAGCCGCGAGGATGGGACGAGAGCGTTGTGGACAGGGCTCATGAGTTAAAGCAGCCCACGAGCGACAACGGCGACGGTTTCTTCGCCGCTGAAGTCACTGGCGCTTCATTATTCTTATTCACTCTTATGGCCAGAGAACTAACGAGCACACCCCTTATTTCTTACTTGCACATATAGGTCTGTTTGATAGAAATACGTCCATATGAGAGTCGAGTATGAAAATATTTTCATTTTTTCGGTCGTTCTTTTGCCGACGCGGGCCTAAGAGAGCGCGAAGCGCCGTCCAGGGGTTGGGACGCGTAGGGGCCGGGAGCATAGCCCCCTAGTACATTATAATGAACGAAACTATAAGTTGCCAATTTACACTAATCGTCTTTTTGTTCTTTGCGCTCGGTAATATCGATGATCTTGCGAGCCTTGCAATCAAATTGCGAGACAAAGATCTCTTGAAGTCGACCTCTGAGTGAGAGCCACATAAAGATACACCCAATTTGCACTCTTATGTCACGAGAGGTAGTTAGAGTGCTGAGGTAGATACTCAGGCTTATACCTGATAACACGGAAACACGGGCTCCACATTGACTATAAGTGTCAGTTTTATTGCTTGTAAATCCTTGTTTGACGCTGATTTTAATGGTCGCAATCAGAGTCATTCTTTCGACAGCTGAAACTTCCTGAAGAGCTTACTTATTAGTATCTTTGTTTACTCGCTATGAGTGTTTGCTTTTTGGTTTGCTGACACTTCATACTGTAAAACTTTGGGAATGTCATAATATAGCCCATTTTTATATATTTAATACTCTTATTTTTTAAATAGATAAGTCACACGACAATGAAGTACACAAACATGAACATGAATGTACATTGTACATTCTGAAAAACCACATATAGGTCCAAGTAGTTTCGAAGTAGGTTGCGATTTTTCAACAATATCTAAATATGCCGCACCGTAAAGCAGCAGGCTCCAAAACAAGTCTGCGATATACTAAAACCTCTCACGGGTTTTTTTTTAAATGTTTTCTGACGTTTTCGTTCGTTCCCATTAAAGTAATAAAGAACGAACAAATAAATACTTCAAATTGCCTTTTAGCGGTATATTCCTTTACAGCATCATCAGGTGCTATTTTCCATGAGGAAAGAAAACAGAGCTGAAGAATTATAAACTAATTCTTTTTTAAAATTTATTTTCATCTTTGGACAAAATAAATGTTAAATTTATTCTCGGACTTTACAGTTTACTGATCTGTAGTGAGGAACAAAATTTATAAGTAGCACCATCAATTAATTGGGTCAACGATGAGGGTAAACACTTAACAATAATTGGAGTAATTATTCCTCAATGAGATCTTGACGATCAAACCTGGCAGATATCTCATTTATACATCTTTCTATGCCAAAACCTGTGATTTTAAGCTTGTAGTCGTCAAAGCTTACAAAGTGTCCAAATTGGTCACATCCGGATTACATTAGTCTTTTTGAGCGTTCTAAAGCACTCTTAAGATCATTTGGCTCTTCAGTACTAAGCCTTCCCTGATAAGAACTTGAAGTTGAATACTCTGTTTACCTGAACAATTTAGTTTTAGAGGTAAATCATACCTACTGCTCGTTTTCTACAAAGTGAAGTTTCTCAGAAGTGATTAAATAGTTGTGCACGATTTTTCTCTGATAGAACGTGGTCTTCACATAAGACGGAAACCTATTTAATTTTAATTTCGTCAAAAAAGAGCAAGTAAGGGTGAGAAAATTGAAAAAATTAATTGAACTTTAAGGTGAGAAATCAATATTAAAATTTGTTTTTTTTTTCTAAAATCTTACGTCTTATCTCATACCGTGAAAAAGTATTTGCTTGTTCGAACATTTTGAATATCAGTGGAAGTCGGATACGTCGCGTTGACGCGTGCCTTTTATTTCCTTCTCCCCAGGTCTTACGTACTAGACAAGCAACCACTGCATGAAAAAATGTGGACGCCTATTAAGAGCACTTCTCAAAATTAAATCCTAAGACGAAAATCATGAGTTCATAGAATTTTTTATCAATTACTATGTGCTTACATCCAAACGTAATTTTTTAGGCGTATTTAGAACCATCCCTGAAGCGTTGGCGATATGAATGAAAATTAAATGGTAAAACGGAATTTAAAGGTAATATTAAAGAGATTTTGAGGGACACACTTTTAAGGTTACAAATCAATTGGATGCTCATACCCTACGTCTGAAATTTGAATGTAGGGAGAAAGGAAAAAGTTGTAGTGATTTGTCTGTTTTCTTTTCTTCGCGGAGTATACTGAGAGACGAGTTTCACCTAAAATGACTAATATCTCTCATTTTTTTTTGGAAATAAGTAAAACAAAAATTATGATTAATAATAATAATAATGAAATCACTTTTTTATCCAAATACCTCTGATCACATGATTTTTTGTCAACCACGTCATTGTTTCAACCGCAACCACTGGTGTTTTGTCCACTTAAGGTAAAGAGTTACTCAGGTTTACGATGGAAGCTTTTTTTTATCATGATCTCCAAAGAAAAACCCAAAAATAAACATGCTCCTTCTGATCCGAATTTGGTACCTACATGTATTTCTGCGTCTCGTAAGAAATGTGCAGAAACCATTGATAATCATGTAAACACATGCAGTGTAGACGATCCCATCAGCCGCTCTTCTGTCCAGGATTCACACGGACTTCAAAAGCGTAGGAAATGAAAAATGCACTTGGAATATTTTCTTGCCTTGCGCTTTATTGGTTTCAATCGATTATGGGCCAATTTGATCTGGGAATGGAAGGAGACAGAAGAGTAATCGTTCAACTTTTTCAATGGCCTTTCGATGACATTAGACGTGAGTGTGCAAATGTCTTAGGCCCCCAAAAGTTTGGAGGTGTTTTGGTGAGTATAAATTTGATTTCCTATACCTCAAAGCTTTTTGAATAGTTGTTGGTGTCGTCCGTTGAATGTAAATGTAACTACAGCCAGCAACAAATTTCATTCAATAAATTAATTTGGCAATAGGTCAGAGCACTCAAAAATATTTCTTACAAAATTCCAATTTGAAAAATTTGAGTTTTAGAAGTTTTAAAACTCGAGTCCTATTCATAATTTGTATTAGAGAATAACAATTTCATTGAAATGTATTATCCTGAATAAAACACATTTCTTAAAAGATCACATTCCGTTCCAAGATGTAATTATTAGAATTACCTCCAATGTGCTAAAATATAGACCTCAATTTTTAAAATATGTTCATATGTGGGCAAAACATTTTGAAAATATTAGCTCGTGGCTTAAATTTTCATTCATTTGATTCTTTTCTTTAGACAGCGCCTATCACTGAAAATGCTGTGCGCAAAGTCGTGGTTAATGGCAGAACGATGAGACCTTGGTGGGAGGTTTACCAAGTTGTCTCCTGGGACATTAATTCAAGGCATGGAACCGAACAACAGTTTAAACAAATGGTTGAAGAATGCAACAAAAATAACGTCAGGTACGTTAAAACAACTTAAAATTCTCGATTCAGATTCCTGAGAATAGAAAATGTACATTATGACGTGAGCCCTGTTATGCATATGTTCTTATGGGTCTCAGGACTCATGTCTTAATGCACATAGTTCCGATTGACAGAAATACGTCCAAATAGTGTTCCTTTCTCACCATAGGTGAGCCGTCGCAACCTACGCCGTAAAATCATTACTTGCTGAAAAATTATTCCAATTTTACTACTATTATTTCTTCCATCTCCTGTGCATGAACCCGAGAGGAGTGCAAAACATGTCAACAACTACAAGACAAGGTGCAAATTTAAGCACTATCATGTATGTTATCCCATCAAAATTTATCGTGAAACACGATTTATTACACGACAATTACTAAGAGTAACTCATAATCAAGATATTTATGTTTTCCGCTGAATAAATTCAAACTTACCGCTCACTAAAACACCAAATTCTTCATCTTCTTGAGTTAAATCTCTTAATAAACATTATGCCGTGACAGTGTTTGCAGCATGGAAATATGGCAAACTTAGTCTCGGCGCGCCCGTGGCACGCTGCATGCGGCGCGGCGCCTACAAACCTAACAGGGATACTTCACGCATTGCGCAATGCTTGAAGTATCCCTGTTAGGTTTGTAGGCGCCAATGCGCGACTGCAGGTCTCGCGCTGGCATCACGCTGCGGCGCGCCGAGACTAAGTTTGCCATATTTCCATGCTGTAAACACTGTCACGGCATAATGTTTATTAGGAGATTTAACTCAAGAAGATGAAGAGTTTGGTGTTTTAGTGAGCGGTAAGTTTAAATTTATTCAGCGGAAAACATAAATATCTTGATTAGGAGTTACTCTTAGTAATTGTCGTGTAATAAATCGTGTTTCACGATAAATTTTGATGGGATAACATACATAATAGTGCTTAAATTTGCACCTTGTCTCGTAGTTGTTGACATGTTTTGCACTCCTCTCGGGTTCATGCACAGGAGATGGAAGAAATAATAGTAGTAAAATTGGAATAATTTTTCAGCAAGTAATGATTTTACGGCGTAGGTTGCGACGAATTACACACATTCCAGAGACTTTTGCGTATTTTACCCTCTTCTTGTATTGGAGAATACAGGATTATGTTCAAAGGTCACCTACCACCCCTGTAACTTTTTCCCTAATTGACATGGAAATTTGAAACTTTGGGAATGTTCCCAAAGTTTCCCCCTGGGTATACAGCTGTAACAACTTTTTGGTTCCCCCAAAATCCTGGGTGGTGGCCCACTAATATGGGGCCGGGGCCAACCAATTGCTACTTTATACTTGGAACCGAACAACAGTTTAAACAAATAGTTGAAGAATGCAACAAAAATAACGTCAGGTAGGTTAACACAACTTAAAATTCTCGATTCAGATTCCCGAGAATAGAAAAGAGCGCAGAATATTAAGAATAGAGAATTCAGAATGACAAATTGGTCGTTTTTCTCTATAGGCTTTAACAGAACGCCTTTGTATTTTTTTCATCGTTTGGGAAACTTTGATTAATTCCTGAAAACATGTGATATACTTTTAAATCCGATATTATTATTCCATACTAAGTGAGTAAAAGTAAATAGTAAAGAATTATCTTTTTCTTTTAAATATATTTTTTTTTCTCAAAAAGAAAAGTTGACATTTGCCGTTATAGGGATGTTTCAAATGAACGTTTCAACTTTTAGATTATTAAACTGGTTTACCATCTACACGTTTTACTGAACACGAGACTTGTTTTAGAGTGTACGTGGATGCTGTGTTCAACCACGGTGTCGGGAACGTTGATGGTGGTGATGGCGAAGTGTTGGGCGTTGGAGGAACTTATGCTAATGCACATACTAGAAAATATCCTGGCCTTGGGTACACTGCAGAAAATTTTCATAAATCGTGCCCAATGGACTGGGACGATAGAACTGCTGTAAGTTTCGATAACCATCTTGTAGCACGTACCACATATTAAGCGCTCAGCCGATAGGCAGCGCTTTTGGGCGCTTCTGGGTACCAGATGCGCCCTTTCCAACCGTTCGACTCCCCCGATGTAACATGTACTATACTACATGCCCTTTTGCCTTATGGGTAATGACGCCATTCTGGTACACCCGGGAAAATTTGATTTTTTTCTGCATCTGGTATTCGTAAAAGTTTTCGTGAAATGTTTTGCTTTTAAGCATAACAATCTCGCACGGACGTATTACCTGGTTAAAGTATTTTAGGGCCTCCTTATGCTTTAAATACTTATATCCGAGGCAGTACTTTCAGATTGATTTGAAAATATTACGAACAGTCACGTGATCTCTTCATTTTAGTGACGTATTACTGTGCTACTTTGTGATTGGTTCATTTTCTTGGCGCAGCATCGACACGTCAGCTGTTTGCGGCATTGAGCGGAAGGTTTAAGGTTATGTCATGGACCAAGAGAATGATAAGGACCCCCAACTCCAGTTAGCGGTTCACGCCGTGAATATGGGTCCAGCCAGCGCCAATGTCACCGCCGGCCGGCCAGTCCCTCTCTTCCCCGCGACCCGCGCTTCCCCTCCCCACTGCTGAACTCCTCTTCACGCGGCCCCGCTCCCCCGCGACCTGCGCGCCCTACCTCGCGGCGTCGCGACGCCGCTGTCCGCTAGATCGCGTTGACGCACCAGCTTTAGATAGTCAGAGAGCCAGACGACTTTGAGTGACAAACTCGGGATACATGTTTTGACCCCCTAAATCGATAGCCTTGCATGCACTGAAACGGAAAATTTTTGTCTGCCGCCCTCTAGCCTGTGCCATCACCCTCATCTAGGCCCTCAAAGTGGTCCAAAAAACACCATCTGGTGACAAACTCCTGACGCTCGGCAGACAAGTCTATTATTAAAGATCATACCCAGGGTGACTAGAAAAACTTTGTCTGCCGCCTTCTAGCCTGTGCCATCACCCTCATCTAGGCCCTCAAAGTGGTCCAAAAAACACCATCTGGTGACAAACTCCTGACGCTCGGCAGACAAGTCTATTATTAAAGATCATACCCAGGGTGACTAGAAAAACTTTGTCTGCCGCCTTCTAGCCTGTGCCATCACCCTCATCTAGGCCCTCAAAGTGGTCCAAAAAACACCATCTGGAGACAAACTCCTTACGCCTAGTGCGGTTGCAGATGTACTCCTGTGAGCAGCTTGTGTAATAAAGTTTGAATGATACATCATTCTCTTCGTTTTTTCGTGTAGAATCCGATTTTCGATGTTGTCAAGTCCAAAAATGATGCTGGTGCCCCCGATTCAAGATGGCGCCCAAAATGGCCGCCCCGGGGGTCAAAATTCCAAAATTTGAGAATATTGTCGAGTTTGGTATCCATTTATATGTAATTTTGGTCGTAGAATTCATATCTGGTGTCAAAAAATAATTTCAACCCCTTAGGGTCCGTCAAATCCAAGATGGCGGCCAAAATTTCAACTTTAATGATAATTACCCAAGATGCACCTTTCACTGTCGAATGACGTGTCTTCATTTATGTTAATTAGGTCAGAAAACCTACAAGGGAGGTCTACAATGCCACTGCACCCTATGGAGGGCCAGGGTTCACCCCCTCCTACCCCCAATATGGCCGCCGCGGAGGGCATAAATAGTGAAATTCTCTCAGAACGTCATAGTAGGTGTCCATTCCTATGTAATTTGAGGCGTAAATTCCAAATTTCAAGTCATAAATCGCAAATGTGAGACTTGCAATGGCTTATACCCTATATGGGGCCAGGGGAACCCCCTCAACCCCCTCTTCTTTCTAATATGGCTGCCATGGGGGGCATAAATAGTGAAATTCTCTCAGGACGTCATGTGAGGTGTCGATTCATAACATTGGGACCATATACGTTTTCAGATCCAGAAATCGTCCAGAATTAAGAAAACACATAACTTCCAAGGGAAATTATGAACTTGATTTATCGACTTTTTTCACCCTGAAATGGCCGCTATTCCAATATTTGCTCACATAGGAACAGTGAAATTCTCTCAAAGCGGCATAGTAGGTGTCGATTTGCTTTTAATCTGAGGCGTGGATTTTGAATCACAAGTCAAAACATGTAAATATCCCATAGTGACGAAAATACTTATATACTAGCTGCTTCAGCTCGCTACGCTCGCTTGCGCCGCTAGCCGGGGGCAAGCCCCCTGGACCCCCAGTTACTCGCTCTGCGAGTAACTGTTGGCTCGCTTCGCGAGCCAAATTTTGCTACTACCAGTGCTTAGAGGACTTCTTGGAGGCAAAATGATAAATTCAAAAACAAAGAATAGGAAACTAAAAATTATCTACTTTTAGAAAAAGAAACAACCTTGAAAAATAAATAACACTCCTGGAAGAGAAAATCAGAACACTTTTTGAAAATGTAACGGTGCGAAAGGGTGAAGATAAATCACCAATTCTCTTGGAAGAAGACATGAACCGACCCCCGACATGAGTGAAACTGCCGTAGGACCCATGCTAGGGTAGCAGGGTGACACGTGTTGTGAGCAGGTAGGGATGGATTTACGTGGAGAGGGAAACGGAAAATCAGAGGGTGGGAGGTCCCCCAACCATATGACTCGTCCAGCGTCAAAAACGCAAATATGTCGTTATCAAATCGAGGTAAATTTTGCAACTTCGGTCGCGCAAATCGAAAAACGAAGGGGTCTTGGCACATCTAGACCCTATGAGCTTTCATTTAAAACAAATCCGAGGAAAATCGGTCCAGTAGTTTCCGAGATCGAATTAGCACAAACTGTCCAGCGTCAAAAATGCAAATATGTCGTTATCAAATCAAGGTAAATTTTGCAACGTCGGTCGCGGAAATCGAAAAACCAAAGGATGTTGGCACGTCTACAGCGTAAGAGCTTTCATTTAAAACAAATCGGAGGAAAATCGGTCCAGTAGTTTCTGAGATCGAATTAGCACAAACTGTTGGAGGCCAAAAAAGGCCTTAGGATATTAAATATATAGATGGCAACCGCTTTGGCCTACATTTTGGACTAAAAATGCTGCTTGGGTTCATTTTTGTCGAAAGAGCTGGAAATGAATTGGTGATTTTAATGGTAATTGACAAATTTCACGCGTATTCTTTTCCTATGTACGCAAAGGACTCAGATGGGCGTCTGTTTTTTTCATTTTTAAAAATTTCCACAAAAATATAATTTTTTTGCCGACGAAGTATGTACAGAGGCGGATCCAGCAATTTGGCAACACCGAATTTCCTCCATTTAAACCTATGCTAAATAATCGATTCTTGTCGGAGCACCTGGCCCCTTCAAGAATCGATACATTTCCATAGGTTTAAATGGAGGAAATTCGGTGTTGCCAAATTGCTGGATCCGCCAATGAGTATGTATCTGCATTTAGAGTTCCTATGTTATTGTTTATGAACGCACTCAGTTTAATTGCAATTAAAACAACTGGATAATTGAGTGCTTTTTGTAGCGCAGGGTTTCGTCTCCTAGTAGAAGCGACACCTACAGTTTCCTGCGTTATCTGCAACAAAACGCACGCTCCTGCTAGAAGAAAATCGATTACAAAAAGAACCATCTATTATCCAGTTATCTAATAATGAAAGAACCAGAAACCAATATGAATCCTCTGTGTACATTTGAAAAAGAACACCGGTGAAATATGTCAATCACCATTAAATTATCCGATTCATTTCCAGCTCTTTCGACATAACTGAACCCAACCCAAGATGCATTCTTTATTCCAAGATGAAGGCCAGAGCGATTGCCATGCTTAAGTGTTTTTGTCACTTTGAGATATTGACGATTTCTGACTTAAAATTCGGAATCTACGCCTCAACTTACATGAGAATCGACACCTCACATGCCGCTTTGAGAGAATTTCACTGCAACTATGTCCCCCCGGCGGCCGTTTTGAAGAGGGTACGGGGCTGCTCCTGGCCCCGCGTAGGGTGAAATGGCCTCAGCTTACATGAGAATCGACACCTCACATGCCGCTTTGAGAGAATTTCACTGCAACTATGTCCCCCCGGCGGCCGTTTTGAAGAGGGTACGGGGTTGCTCCTGGCCCCCGTAGGAGTAATGGCATTCCAGACCTCTAATTTGCGATTTCCGACTTGGAATTCCGAGTCTACACCTCTATTTACATTAGAATCGACACCTCACATGCCGCTTTGAGAGAATTTCACTGCAACTATGCCCCCCCCCCCCGGCGACCGTTTTGAAGAGGGTAGGGGGCTGCTCCTGGCCCCGCGTAGGGTGAAATGGCATTCCAGACCTCTAATTTGCGATTTTCAACTTGGAATTCGGAATATAAGCCTCTACTTACATAAGAATCGACACCTCACATGACGTCCTGAGAGAATTTCACTATTTATGCCCCCCATGGCAGCCATATTAGAAAGAAGAGGGGGTTGAGGGGGTTCCCCTGGCCCCATATAGGGTATAAGCCATTGCAAATCTCACATTTGCGATTTATGACTTGAAATTTGGAATTTACGCCTCAAATTACATAGGAATGGACACCTACTATGACGTTCTGAGAGAATTTCACTATTTATGCCCTCCGCGGCGGCCATATTGGGGGTAGGAGGGGGTGAACCCTGGCCCTCCATAGGGTGCAGTGGCATTGTAGACCTCCCTTGTAGGTTTTCTGACCTAATTAACATAAATGAAGACACGTCATTCGACAGTGAAAGGTGCATCTTGGGTAATTATCATTAAAGTTGAAATTTTGGCCGCCATCTTGGATTTGACGGACCCTAAGGGGTTGAAATTATTTTTTGACACCAGATATGAATTCTACGACCAAAATTACATATAAATGGATACCAAACTCGACAATATTCTCAAATTTTGGAATTTTGACCCCCGGGGCGGCCATTTTGGGCGCCATCTTGAATCGGGGGCACCAGCATCATTTTTGGACTTGACAACATCGAAAATCGGATTCTACACGAAAAAACGAAGAGAATGATGTATCATTCAAACTTTATTACACAAGCTGCTCACAGGAGTACATCTGCAACCGCAGTAGGCGTAAGGAGTTTGTCACCAGATGGTGTTTTTTGGACCACTTTGAGGGCCTAGATGAGGGTGATGGCACAGGCTAGAAGGCGGCAGACAAAGTTTTTCTAGTCACCCTGGGTATGATCTTTAATAATAGACTTGTCTGCCGAGCGTCAGGAGTTTGTCACCAGATGGTGTTTTTTGGACCACTTTGAGGGCCTAGATGAGGGTGATGGCACAGGCTAGAAGGCGGCAGACAAAGTTTTTCTAGTCACCCTGGGTATGATCTTTAATAATAGACTTGTCTGCCGAGCGTCAGGAGTTTGTCACCAGATGGTGTTTTTTGGACCACTTTGAGGGCCTAGATGAGGGTGATGGCACAGGCTAGAGGGCGGCAGACAAAAATTTTCCGTTTCAGTGCATGCAAGGCTATCGATTTAGGGGGTCAAAACATGTATCCCGAGTTTGTCACTCAAAGTCGTCTGGCTCTCGGACTATAGAGGTTCCGCCGCTCTTTCCCGTCGTCTGATTTACAGTGCATCCTTAATGTTTCCACTCTCCAATAACTCACATTCATCACAAAGTGCTTGTGGAAGATTTCAGATCGTCGCGGTCAATCTGAAGATTTGGTTGGTTTTGCGGTTAATGAATCCCACTTTAAATTCCATCTTCGTCAGTCTTCGGGTACATTAGTTGGTTGTAATATGCTTTGTCAAAGAAGCGCCCTCCAACGCTTGGGCGTTGGAACTGCTTGTTTGATTTCGACTTGCCATTGAGTACTAGTATACTGGTGCTAATGCGTTTAAATGGCGCACCAGCTCATCGATGTGTAGGCTTTTTTTTGGGGGGGGGGGGGGTCCATTTTTAAAATAAATAAAGCTGTGAAAACTGTATTTTATGCTTTTAACGTAATGCGCAGGTAGTTTCGATCGTTTGTCTATAAGAAAATTTCTTAGCGGTGGAGTAATTCTTATCAAAATTGATCGTTGATCTCAAATGAAGCCTAAAAAAACGCGCCTGATGAGCTCAACGGTGAGCTCATTTTCGGGAAACAAAAATACGCGTTTACGGTTTCCTTGGTAACCTTTGTTTGCTATCAGCTAATGTTTTATTTCCATTTCCCAGCCAAGTCGACGGAGTTTATACGTCCTTTCTTCATTAAATACATTTACTAACACCTGAGCGCTTTTCTAATACGACAGTATTAGAACTTTCCCTCTTGTTTTTTTATATTATTTTACTCATGTTAATTTTCTCCTTAATACTCTTCAAGCAGGTATGCCCGTCGAAGGCATGTCGAAAGTAAGAGTTAAATGACACGTGCTTAAATTCTTCACGTACACATGGTTTATTTTCCTCTTTTCAAAAAAGAAAAATGAAAATGAAATTGGTAAAACGCAACATAGAAGTGTTGCAGAAGGGTGCCTGTAAATAGTCAGAGAAATATGAAGTTACCTAATTTTCACAACGCATCTTAAACGTTCTAATGATTGAACAGGTTGTTAGGAGTCAGTAAATATGAATGCATTCGTCAGTAAGTAAAAAAAGAGCTACTAAAAAAAATCGTTCTCACAGTATTTAAGTTATTCCGATGTATATCTATTTGTTTTTTGAAGCAATAAGAGAATCTAGAAAAGTTGGTAGCTGCGGTTGCCTTGATATATAACCCTCCTCTAGTTGAAACGTCTATCAAGACAACGCCAAGTTGACATGACAAAAATCACCTTCTTTGGAATAATTAACAATGGCGCAGAAACACCACGAATAAAATTATACGTTGTTTTAAAAAAAATTCAAAAAAGGCAGAATTGCTTATTTTTACCTCATTTGATTTCAGAATAACGCCCATTTTTAAAACGAAAAAAGCAAACTCTCTTCCTCTGGCCTTTTGTGGTTGACTTATTTATCATTGAAAAAGTATAGAAAATAGGAAAGGTGTACAATCTACGTCGAAACGAAATAGGAAAATTGTCTTTTAAAGGATAAATTTGGACTCATGACGCTCATCTTTGCCAAACACACTGAAAATGGATCGTTCATGTTATTTAACATTTTTATAGGACATTTTTATTGGATATTCTGTGCAATAGGAGGGAAATAACTTGACATTTCGAGACATGATTTTTATTAGGTGCTCATGAAAAAATAAAATGTGACAAAAAATGTGAAAGGTTATGAATCGAGGTCCATATTTTCCAAATTTTTATGATGGATGCACTCTGTGATAAAAAAGTTAACATTGCCCCCTCCGAGGTCTCAATAGCTTTAATTACTTATGAGTCTGTTGCACGCAAGAGGTCCATTATTTTATCCCACCATTTGTGCATCATTTCCAGGTTCGAATTTGTGAACTTGCTGGCCTTCAGGACGTGAATCAAACGCAACCTTACGTTCAGGATAAAATTGTGGCATTTCTCAACAAATTGATTGATTATGGCGTCGGTGGATTTCGGTGAGAAATATATATAAAAAATGGCACATTCCTTGAAGAGATTTATGAAAGCTCACATGATGATGATCCTCAGCCAACCCCAATAATTAAATCATCATAAAGTATCATGAATCAAACTTGCATGGTAATCGTACTGTGCGCATTAAAAATTTGCAAGTTGAACTTGTAAGTTGTAAGGATGGGCTTTGCGTCCATCAATATTACATCGAAATTAATCGATTCAAGCGTTCCGTTTGGGGCAATACCGAAACAAAAATAAACTTAGGTCAAGTCGGCTATCGAATACAAGCTAAGCGTTCCGTAGATAATTAGAGTTGGATTTTATTACAATCTCCGATTTCTTGTAGTGAAAAACACAATCGGGGGTGATTTCACGATAAAAGGAATAGTCCTGTCGCCGTGGGTTACAAACTACTTAGGGCAAATCGATTGAAAACCAAGTTGATAAATCAATAGGAGTGATGTTCTTGTACTTATTTATAGTAAAAAATATGATAAATTATGATTGTATTGAATAATATAAGACTTTAAAAGCCGAAAATTTCCAGTCGGTTACGCGTCGTCAACCCCGATTTCGAAGCAAAAGAGCAACTTGCGTTGGGAAATCAGTACTGATCATGGATTCCTTGGCAACATTTGCCAAAAGGAGACTCTAATGTTCAAAAAAAATTGCCCTGTTGAACTGAAATGTTTATATTTAATCGAAAAAAGTCATTAGAAAGAAAGTTGCCACATTCGGCAACGTATTTTTGCAGTTGTATAAGAGGCAGTGAGGCAGAGGCGCTGAAGTAATAAGTCAGCTTTTTCTGCACTGAAAAGTTTAATTTTTATGAAAACCAGTGATGTTTAGGTCCGTAGCATTCATTACATACACTACACAAAATACTCAAATTAATATTATTAAACTAACAGGAAGTCCCCAAAGATTATAAAAAGTATACGGCAGCTTTAATTTCACCTCATATCTCAAGCATTGCCAAGTTTCACCTTTTGTACAATCTTTCATTCCACATTTTCAAGTGTCGATCACGCTGTGTCGGTTACGTAACCGACATCATTTGGTAGTGCCACCATGTTTGCATGGACCTCTAGCAGTCCCGCGGAAGGGGGGGGGGGGTATTTGCTCTCTATTTTTACATGACTATCAACATATTTGGCAGTATAATGACTTAAAAATCTTTGCCATTTTTTTTTCTTTTAAATCAGACATTTCTCGAAATGGTGTCTCAATTCTATTGCAGGAATGCTGTGTTATGACGACATGTGTAAGATTAAGGTTGTACTTTTTTGCATCAGATTAGCCATTTGATGGCAATTTTTATGTTATTGTTAAAATGTTATATAAGTATCGTATTATTTTATTTACATTATCGATTTTTTTATTTTTTCTTTTATTTGCACAAGTAATTTAACAATGTACATTAAACACTTATAGACATATTATAATGTCTTTCAAAGCTTAATTAAACTGTAAGTAGAATTTAACTATAATATACATTTTAAAAATTTACAGAATCGATGCAACCAAGCACATGTGGCCGGAGGATTTACGGAAAATTTACAACCGATTGAAAGACATTTCTTTCGACAATGGAAAAAATTTCATCAGGCCTCCTTGGATGTTAGAAAATTTTGATGATGATGGTGAGGAAGATAAAACAAAAGAAAGGATCATAGAATTTCTCCCACAGCAAAATTCAAAAGATAACATTTCAAGGGATATTTACTCAGGATCAAAAGAGCACAAAGTCACTTTTCCCTAACTTCCAGAGAACTGCAAAACTAATCGCAACTTTCTTGCATATTGCATATTTACGAGCTGAAGTTTAAAGTAAGGCTTGAAACCAGTGTAATTAGACTTACAATTTTCAAAATTACAAATCAATATTATTACGCGGATTATTTCCTAGCGGGAAATCTGAATTTGTATAATTTTTATCCGAATTTTACCCGTTATTGTATATCTTATTAAAATTTACCCTCTTTTCAATTCAACACATTTCTGATAAAACTTTAGACATTTGTCCGGAGGACGCGAGATACACACAAACTCAAACTGCTGTGGAAGTTTTTATCTATGTTATTCAGAAGCGAACGAGTCTCAATTTTCTGAGCCCTAAACCGAGGCTGAATTCTCAGAAAAGTATCAAATATTATCTCAAATTTTGCGTACGTTTTTGGGGCGAAAAGTGTGTTCAAGTTTGAATTGGAGTAAAAAAAGAAAAAAAGAAAAAAAAAATGAGAAATACAAATAATATAATCTTTTCCTTCGAAGAACCACTAATTCTATGACCAAACGTAATTTTCAGGGGATTATCAGGAGGATTACAAAGATGTAGGATCAGAGTACGATTTTTCTTTTATGAAGCTACTGACTCCTGCTATCAAGAGTGGCTCTGTAAATATGTCAACCATCTATAATTACGGTAAGTCAATTTGGGCATTTCAATGAAACATATTTATCATTATATTCACTCTCCACATAGTGTATTAAAAATGATTATACCTACAATGAAATGATATCAGGGTACTAACTCTACATGAGTAAATGTACGATGTACTTAAAGATCACTTCCTCGCAATGAGGCAACATTGCATGTAACATGTGCACGAAGGAGCAACAGAGTAATGCCGAGAAAAAAAAAAACCAATCTCAAGTGTCTGGAAAAATTCACTAACGAGGTAACATACTTTACATCTCGTGCAGCGTGCACTCAAGATAAAATGTCTACAGGTCTAGACTTCAAAATCTCATTTCAGCATCGATTATAGCACAGTTTTAAAGCAATGTACCTCATTAGTGTTCAATAGAAACATGATAGTGATTATTTTTTTTTTTTTAACATGAAATGGGTTATTAAGCCATGAGAGACTTTTGACTTAAAACAACATTTTTCCAAATGTAAATTACGCTTAAAACACGATGCACACATTAAAAACGCAAAAAAGTAACTCCGAAATCGAGTAATACGCAGTTCAAAAAGCGAAACTTTTCCCCATAAATAAGTTGCCTCGGTTTCAAATAGTGCCGAACCTATAGTAATGTCATCCGGCACCAATCAAAAGCTTAAGCATGGGTTTCTACGACTTCCGTCATACGTCTTTCTGCTCCTTGAATAGGAAAGTCAAAAATACAAACTACTATGTTCATAGAATCAGAATCGAATCTCATTTATTTTAATTGTGGTAAACAAGCAACATCTCCACTTTAAAATAAGTTTTATTCCAACAAACATTGGTGAAAACGAGAAGAGATAGCAATTTGAAGCGATTTGACTGCCGTTGCACATCACTTCCATCATTTTCCCGCCATTCCAGCGCGTTTCAAACTCTTTGGAGTTTATAGACTTTTCAAAAGCGGATTTCTCCAGTATTTTGGTTTAAAAAACGCAAAAAATCACCGCAAAATTTACTGCAATACGTTGTTTCTAAACTGAGCCGGATATTGAAATTTCTAATTGCAAAATGTGGTCCAATTGTCCATGCCTGTAACTGAAATAGGCCACTGAAAACATGTGTGTACCGTTTGATATTTAAACACGTTGGAGCCTCATCAACCTGAGCATAGTAAAACACTCACCAGTGCGGTGGTAGGTACCAGTCTAGTTTAATTTTGGGAATAAGGTTTCCTTTCCTATTGGCAGTCGCATGATAACGTAAACATGTCTTCATTCGTCTTGTTTTTACAGTAAAAAGTCCTACTTATTTAAGTAAAACAAAGCAAGATTTTGGCACAAATCACGATTTGCAACGCTGGCATTGGGCGAAAGGTTTTGCGGAATCACCGGCACATACAGGAATACAACAGGTAAGCAAACTAAATACCAGCTTCTTCTCAATAATTATAGCTCATTTCCATTATCTTCTTTTTCTTCTTCCTCGTCTCCAATCTCCGCTTCCTTTCTTTCCTCATCCCCAGCTTCTCGGATCTGAGACCTTTTTCCCCGAGGCTATTGAGCATGGCATCGTCATATTAAATCATTTCTGAGATACCCAATTTTGCAGACGAAAATCAAGCTCATTCATCTCATGTGATATTACATTGCAGGTGATCAACGCTTTCCTTTTGACGTTCTCGAGAGAGGTGCCAAACATTTTCTCCGGATACAGTTTTGCGTCGACAGAATTGGATGGAGGACCACCTTCGGACGAGTCGGATAATATTATCTCTCCAGAAAATTGCAGTCACGGTTGGTTGTGCGAGCACAGGCACAAGCCTCTACAATGGCTCGTCAAGTACTTCTCGAATCTTGTCCAAGGTATGAGCCGTTGAGTTGTTGCTGATAGAGCAAAAGTCATGTTCTGCGATCGCGATCGAGTTAGTTTGTTGATTTATTTAGGTAGATGAATTTTTTCCTATATTTTCAAAATTTAATCGCGGTAAATCATCCGTTTTTTCATTGGAAGTTGTGAAATAAAAACTTTGAGTTGCATTTGGACCGCGTTAAGTAGAAAAGAACCAAGCCACATCAGCTATCGCCAAAAATGACGGGTAATTTAACTTTTTATTTGTAAACGGTTGTGCGAATTTTTGTGAAAATTTTACTGAATTTTTCGTACAGTCCAAAGCAAATTCCTTAAAATTTTCAAAGAAATCTGCAGAAACGTTCGCTTGTAAAAATGTGAATTACCGGCCCAGTTAAATTTTGCAATAGCTGACGTGGCTTGGCTCCTTTCTGCTAAACGCGCGGTCCATGTATATTCTATAGTTGCGTCATAATCAGCTCATTTCATCAGGAAGGTCCTACATGGCTTACATTGTAATTGATTGAGGTCTATTTTTGCATTTAATAAAGTCAGCTGTATCTTTCTTGAGAATTAAAAAAAAAAAAAAAAAATGGAAAAAAAAATTTAAAAAATTAAAAACACAGACTTGCCTCCATAGTTGTTTCATAATCAGCTATTTTCATCAGAAAGATCCCACATGGCTTACATTGTATTCGAGGAACGTTTAAGGAGATCTTTACCACAGTGTAAGAAAAGTACTTTTTACAGAATTCAAGGAAAACTCATTAGTGTGACTTCGAAAATGATCCCTTAATAAGGATTACAATGATTTGCCACTAAAAAAAAGAGATACTAAAGGAAAAATATGTATTACAGGTTTTTAATAGTCCTTGGATCCCCTTCCCCCCGGCTTTTGCCACGCCACTTAGGAGTTTACGAAAATGGAAGGGCAAGAAAATCGAAACGCGAGAAAATGAAAAAGACCTGCGTCATGGTCCACCTATTAATTTAATTGTTCAGACTTTTATGTCCAAAATCTTGTTGGCAAATCCCTGGTAAAAATTGGCAGTAGAATATGTGTGCCAAAATATCATAGACCTTCAGCCGACTGTAAGATTTCCAATAGCTTCTATAGCCGGCAACACAATTTCTTATAGCCTTTTATAGCCGATGGCGATTAGGCAACAGCCTGACGATAAAGTGTATGCTATCCGTCACTAATTAAGGATGCTAGGACTTAGTGAGTTTTTGGACTACCGCTCTCTTTTTTGGGCCGTAGTATCTTGATTTATTTTGCAAGGGAAGCTCCGTACTTTTGAAGGATGCCTGCCATTCCTAATATGTTGGAGCGCCTTCAATTTCGTACGATACTGTGCAATACCTCTGGTGTGAAATAGTTGATCCAAACGCCGTGGTACGCTGCGGCGCAGCGCGACGGGCGGGCAGCCATCGCGAAACGCGCATTGGCGCCTACGAACCTAACAGAGATACTTCACGCATTGCGCAGAGCGTGAAGTATCCCTGTTAGGTTTGTAGGCGCCAGTGCGCCGCCGCTCCGCTTTAGGTTAGGCTCTAATATTGAATCTCGTGGAGTCAGCGTTGTTCAACTCATGAAGTTGAAATGTTTGCACACTCTGTATGGATTATTCTCATTTTAATTGAAGAAAACAAATATGTATTAAAGGAAAATATAATGTGCGTTTTGTAAATATTATGGTGATTCCGTAAAAACTTGCGGATTTACAAAGCACACGAATTTCTGCACAATTTCTTATAGCCTTTTATAGCCAATGGCGAAAAAGCAACAGCCAGGTGATAAAGTGTAAAGCCCGGCGACAGGAACTATAGCCCGGCTGTTTAATTTTTTACTAGGGGGCTACGCCTCCTGGCCGCTACGCGGCCCAACCCCCTGAAGGTGCTCCGCGCCATCGATGGGCCGCTTCGCGGCCCGATTTTTACCCTCCTATCAGTGTTACCTAGTTTTATTTTTCCCCTAAAAAATTACGATATGAGGTATACTTTAATTTTAAACTTTACTTAAAATTACTTTAAAATTAAAAGGACGCGTTTTGGAATGACTGCTTGATGAAAAATTGCAGTAAAACAATGAACAATGATAGTCAGATAATAATCAAGATATCCGGGGTCGGGGATCGAACCTACACCGAGCTCAAAGCGGACGTAATCGACGTCTTAGACGACACAGCCACCGCTGACCATAAGAATGTAAGAGCGAATCGTGTGTAGATAAGTGTAGAGCTGTTGCGCAGGCTACCCATCTACTGCGTAACCTCCTCGACCACTGCGCATCCTCCCGCGCATAGCGGTAGCAGTACCGGAGCATTCTGTAAACTCACTCACTTTTATAACGTGATTTTAAAAAAACCTGGGTCCTTTTTCCAAAATCTGATTACAGCGGGCTCATCTAGGGCCTATTACCTGTCGATTTACGCAAGAATCATGGAAATCGGCCCGGTAGAACGCTCAAACGAACTATGACAAAAAGTATAAATTTACATTGTTTAAATGGGAGAATTCGCAACTTTACCACGTAATATAAAAAAACCTGGGCCATATTTTGAAAATCTGAAAAGAGTTGGCTTATCTAGAGACAATTGCCCGTCGATAGCCGCAAAAATCATGAAAATCGGCCCGGTAGAAGGCTGGAACTAAGCGTCACCAGTTTCGCAAAATTAGGAGGTCTCGGAGCTTATAGTATAGATAGATAGCTTCGTGCAGCCCGGCCGTATGATTTTTTCCACTTTCTACAGCCATGCTATATGATTTTCTATCGCCTCCTTCAGTCGGCTATAAGAACTCCTATGGTATTTTGAAACGCAGCTGCCATCGCCAATTTTTACCAGGGTAATGTTGATGTTGTATTCCCGTTTCAATATACATACTTTACTATGTTCTCAACTTAGACGCACCCGTCGAATCTTGGTGGACCAACTGGCCAAATGGAACTCCTCAGCAAGCGGCGTTCACAAGGGGCCGTGACGGCTTCGCAGTTTTTAACGCAGACACAAAAGCCATCAGTCATACTTTTAAGGTAAAACGTTTGAAACAAGTATGTTACCGAAATTTTTAGATTTTAACATTATGTATATTTTCTTTGTCTCTGCCCTGGAATTGCGTCCTGACTATTTACAAGTATATTTAAATACATTCAGTATTAATTGCCAACATGAACATTGACTTTGAGCTCTACAATTATCAAAATATTTTGGTGACATAAATTTTAAGTATTGGTAGATACGTGTATTTTTATCATCTAAATGTGAGAAAAACTAAACCACTTGAGAACGCCATTCTTAGAATTTTTTTCGGTTATGTATAGGCTAGTTGGTCACATTGAATGGGCAAAATTTCTTGGAAAAATATTTAAGTTTACATTCTACAGTCATAAACATATTTCTCACGTGAAAGACTAAATGCATAAAACCAAGGTGTTGGTAAAACTTAGTGCTGACATTCAAATCATAAATTTCAATATTTATACAAAATAATAATTAAAAAATAAATTGTGGTATTGGCTCATCAAAAAAAATGATAGGTGTAAGTTTATAATTTCTAAGGATAGACACTAAACTCTGGTTACTTAGACTTCTACTAGGAGATGCAGTCCATCCCCCAAACGATGCTTTGCGCCCTATGAATATCTTTTTTTGGGTCACATTTAAAAACCTCAAAGAAAGGGGGCTGTTTTAAAGGTTACTGTCCGCTTTCAGACCAGTCTACCTGTAGAAAAAAGTGATAAATTATGAAAATTTAGGAGGTCAAAAACTTGAAATAATGTATGATGAGATTTTAAATGCTATTCAGCAAACGAACATTATTTTACCGTGAGATTTCAATGATTTGGAGGTATTTCTGCCAAACGGAACTAAAGTCAAGTGGGAAAGATTGGGTGTGCTCTAGAAAGCTGTATAAGAAGCAATGTTAAAGTGGGCGTGATTCTCTTCGGAGAAATAGAGAAGCGGAATTTTATATTCGGTCAAGCGGAAATATATGCCAACTGAATGCGACATTCATGAGCCATGGGCAAGGCAAAAGAGCGTTGTGAAAAGGGCTCATGAGTTAATGCCGACCAAGAACGACAACGGAGGCGGCTTCGTTGCCGCTGACGTCACTGGCGCATTATAATTCTCATTCATTCTTACGGCCCTTGGCTATCGAGCAAACCCCTTCTTTCCCACCTGTCTCTGGTTCCGTTTGGCAGAACGATATCTGTAGCAGGCAAATAGTAAAAACGGGCATTTTGTCAAATGCCTAGGCAAATAGGCAAATATTTTAACTTAGATTGAAATTCTGATTATTTTCCTAATTTTAGACAAAATAATTAATTGCTCCTTTAAGAAAAAATGCTCAGTAAAAATTTGCACCACACGATAGTATTTTAAACAATTTTTAGCTCTTGAGCAG
Source organism: Bemisia tabaci (assembly GCF_918797505.1). Classification (NCBI taxonomy): domain Eukaryota; kingdom Metazoa; phylum Arthropoda; class Insecta; order Hemiptera; family Aleyrodidae; genus Bemisia; species Bemisia tabaci. Next base: position 19,851,590 of record NC_092802.1, on the reverse strand, counting down.
ACACTTATCTTGAAATTGTATAGGATGTCATGTAAAATACAGAATTTTTAGAATTTTAAAATTTAAAAATATGAGAAGCAATTGAAGAGGAAGAGACAAAAAGAGTTCGCAGATTTATTGAGTTATTTTTGCAGAAATATTAAAAACTCGTGAGCTCCTCGCCATAAATTCACGAAATTTTGTAGAACGTCAAAATTTAATTATCTGTCTAGGCATTTGACAAAATGCCTGATTTCACTATTTGCCCTCGACATATCCATTTCTGATCATACACTAAAGGAAAATTCTAAATTTACCGACCGTTCCCAAAAAAGTTGAGAGCGAGATCCGTGTTCCTCCGTTCAAATCAATCCAAAGCTCAGCGATGAACGTGAGAGCGCTGAGAGTATGTCCAACAATGAGTGCAATAAACGCAAACGCCAAATCGTTAAGGGTGAAGGGTCTTAAGGGTTGTTCCTCCCCTACGATTGGCGAGGGTTTGAAATCGATCAAACCCAACGTGAGGTACTCCTCCATCATCCGCTTCAAAAGGCCTGTCTCCAAAATTTGAACGACTTTGTGGTTGACGTCCTCGTAGAAGAAATTGTGCTTCGGGAACCGAAACGCAAGCGAATACGAGTTCAAGCACTCTTCCACCCGGTGCAGCTCGAACCAGTCGACGGAGACAAAACTCTGGAGTTCGATGTTCCTCGCCGACAATAACGTATGGGGTATCGTCACCAGGAACGCATCGGTTTCAACCGCCGCGGTGACGAATTTTTTCATTTCCGCCGACTTATTGAAAACAGCGGGATCTATCCCCAATTCCGATATCGGATTCTCATCGCGAGGGTCTTTGATGTTGAAAATGTCCACCCATAAATCCCAGTTATCATCGAGCGTTTCGTACAGAATCGACTTGAGGAAGAAATACGTGTCGCTGAGTCTCTTCTTCTCGCCCTTGAAAAGGGGCACGTTTTCCAGGAACCTGGAATAGGAGGCGGTGTCCGGCACCTGGATGAACAGGTTGGTTCGGGTGAATTCTTCCAGAGTATCGACTTCCGGATACCGCACGTAGTTGCTCAGCATTCTGAACATGCTGCCTTGAAACGTCGTGACGATGATAATCGAAGCGAAAGAGAAGACTATAAAAATCATTTTCCCGGTCAGGAATTCGCCGAGGAGTAAGCGATGAGGACAACCGCAGAGAAAATAAGCGTATACGGTGAATACAGCTGATGTAGTTTCAAAAGAGCGTAGAGCTGCCTCGCTGTAGAAACTCCGGAACTCTCTCACTTGCAATTTCAGGAACAGATACAGGAGACACACAAAGGTCAGGATCATGGCGAAGATGAGTGCCCAAATAAAGGTCGAAAAACTGTAGAAAACAGCAAATGATTGGGGCACGAATCCAGCTCGAGGTGTCGCCAAACACAGATGGTAGGACTCCATGCTCGTTGTGAATTCGTACTGAGAGAACTCAGTTTCTGCTACGCCGATCCCGCGGGTCAGAGCCAGAATGTCGATCCCGAATTTCTGAGCCAACTGGAAGTCGCTGATGTCGACAAAGGTGTCGATGATGACGTCATCTCCGATCGGCGTGATGGAACAGTTCTTCTCGTCGGCGATCACGCCGGTGACTTTCATCAAGACCTGGTACCAGAAGAGGGGCCAGTAGGTGAACGTATCGCCACCTCCGTGGGGTCTGGAGGTCGGCACGAGGATGTGGAACGACTCGCCGTTGAAATCGGGCCAGGAGAAGTTGAAATACCGCTCGTCGCGAAGACCCGTAAAATGGACGATCTCCCTCGTGAACGGGTTGTAAGTGAAACAGATCTCCGCGAAGCAGACTACGGATTTCAGGCCTTTGAAAAAGCGCCAAAAAAATCTGAACACAACGCGTAGATCGTCGAAATGACTGTGGTTTCCGATGAGCGACGAGGAGTTTGCAGCTAAGTGGAAGTCTCTCGAAATATGGCGATTCACATTACTAACAGAAAAAACTAGGTAGTTTTTGCTGTTCCAGATGTCGTGAGAGTACAGACGACGAGTGACCTCGTATAGGTCGTCTGATAGTATGGAACCATGTCCTAGTTCGAAATCGTTGATGAATAAGGGAGATCTTTTAGAGGAATTGGAAATGTCTGATCCAGAATTGATGCTCCCAATTATACCGCAATATTCGGATGTATTCGGGTCGTAAACCTTCTCGATATTTGAGCCGTAATCGTTTCTTGTAGAGTTTGAACAGTACAGGACGTATTTCTCAGCGCGCGCGTTCTCTTCAAAATAGTGCTCGTTGACCGAATCCAGGATGATACTCAAAATATCAGATACGTACTCGACAAAGAAAACGATATTTTTGGGGTGAAAGTTTGTGTTGTAACAATTCAGACAGCGAGTATCACCTAGAATAGTCTGAATTGATGAATTATGGAAATTCTCGATCAGTTGAGAGACAAATGGGTTTGGAGCGTAGCTGAAGACATATAGCAACGGTTGATTAGATTCTTTTACTGTGCTTTCGGAAACTTTGAGAAGAAGTGAATTTAAGTTTTTACCACTCTTTTCCGATGTGTGGGGAAGAGCTTCGTTATACCGCCTGAGAGCTACCAAACTCAGGAAGAAATATTGCCACCAAACTTGATAATAACTCATGTTAGTTCTATCAATACCATTTAACCGGATAGTGTCGACTATCAAGAATTATGATTCGCCTGGTGAAATAATCATGCAGCTTTTCTCGAAAAGCTCTTGATAAAAAGATTTTACCATCTGGATTGATAATAAAAGAACATGTAAGACTCCGCAAACTCGCTGTGGCGTAGTGTAGTATTCCCTTTTTTCTGAAAAAAAAGAAAAAAAAGCGATCGTCTATATTTAGCATCATACTTCGTGTGATTTTCTCGATGCATTTAAAAACATCACCTGGACATTTTATGCAGAGTTACTCAGTAATTTTCTCTCAAAAACACAAAATATGGGCAGAGGTCTGAACTACCGCGATCGACATAGAGCTTCTGCTTTCACCATCATGGACAAAACTTAAGCTTGCGATCATAATCCACTTGCATACCCAGTGATCAAAACCAACTTAGCTATGACGTCACTCTTCTTACGTAAGGGCGTATCTCTATTTCCACAAGGATCCCGGAAAGCATAGAGTTACATGGAGAACAGAGCTCAAGTAGAAATCGAGATAGGTCCTTATGTCAGAGGAGCGAAGATGTATCTGTGTTATCCTGTGAGTTTATCGGAGTACACTATAAAGCTCAAAATGCACTATTTATACACCACTTTTATAAAATCTTCGTTGGAATTCAGAATTCCATATAAAAAAGAGGTTAAGTTTAATATTTGTACTACTTAACCCAATGAAAGTGTTAAGTCGGCATAGACAATTAGAAATGAGTCTTATTCCATTCGTTGGTAAACTAGTATCACGTTAAAATTCACGAATTTCTCACGATTAAAAGAGAATAGGATGGGGGTAAATGGAGACATTTTTTTTCAAAATCTGGCCTGAATGGAGTCCTGTCTTGGTTGCTCCTGCATTTTTGAAATCCTCAAGGCGCCCTCATTTTTCCCTGCACGAGTTTGTTTACTTTCAAAGGTTCACAAACTCACAAGCAGAACTTATCCTCCTTGCAGTTGAGTACCATCACTTCGTTAAAAATGTATAAGACATCCTATCTGTTTATGATTCGTGTAGGATATTGAACGATTGATATTTCAAAAACTATAAGGACGTATTTTCATGCTGCCATGTTAAGGAAGAACGCCGTATGAACCTCCAGGCGGTGCCAAATTTCCTTTGCTAAAATACGAAATTCCTGGTAAACTTGTGAATGTTTTCACTTCAACCTTTCAGATAATTTTGCTCGCAATTTCACCTATAGTTCCTGAAAATTTCAAGGAAAAAAATCGTAATTTTCCTCAAAAATGCAAATTTTATCGAGGGAAATTTGGCAACTCTCGAATGTTCATACGCCGTTCTTTCTCAGCACAGCAGCATGGATCCCAGAGCCCATGTCAGAATGGATATAGTACCTTTTTATTTAAATACGTCCATAATAACTTTAAAGGTGGTTAAATTTTGATGATTATGAATATTCAATTTTAAGCTTGATTGGGATATATCTAAAGGGTACGTTGAAGGGTACATTCAAATGGTTTTGAATTGAAGAAAAAGGAATCATGCATTAACAAGTGTGTAAAACTGCGAAAGACCCAAGTAAGACGGATATAATATTTTATTGAAAAATTGACTTTAGTCACAATCAATGCTAGTCAGTTTTGGGTCACTAACACATGATAAGGCGTATGTAGGTTAATTGATAGGATCTTGTAACCGTAAAAAGAAACACATAAACACCACAGTCAGTTCTCTTAATGTTGAGACATTTTTGGTTAACCTAATTTTAATGCAAACTGCGAAATTTGATTTTTAAAGTAAGCGTCATGTACTTAAACATCATGCTGAGCAACTTTCATGCATGTCGTAAATTGTAATTCACGAGGTTTTATCCTTAATATATATTCATCAATCTCTAGGAAGAGTACGAACATGTCGAAATATGGAGGTTTTAGGGCCCATGAGGACAGGCTTCTGACACGAAAAATGCCACTGCCAATTTTCAGTTTCCGATTTCAAATCAAGATGGCCAAGAATATCCAAAAGTAGACCAAGTTTTTCAGACAGGAATCAACCCAAATTTTCGAAAAAATTGAGTTGAGAATATTTCTGAGTTTCACTAGTCGGTTGGTTATCACAATTATATCGGTGGCAATATATCGAGATATTATCGCATAAAAAATTGCGATATATGGCGATTAAATCGCTATAAATCGCAATCTTTGGTTCGATAAAATCGCGATCAATTTCGCGATCAACTAAAATCGCAATCAAATCGACAAAATCGAAATTAAATCGCCATTTCTTGCGATATTCATTTCGAAAATATCGCGATTAATTGTCGGGCGGTTGATGATGATCCTAGCGATTTTATTGGCGATAAAATAGCAAAATATCGCGATTTTTCCGTTCAAAAATCCTACTTGGGTAGGTACTCTAAATCTTAGTTCCGTAAAAAAGTTTCCTGCATGGTGCCTTCCTAATTCTAAATATTTCACCTTCTCCTCTATCTATCTCTCTGTTTCAAGGTATCTTTACCACCGGGCGTCTACTGTGACCTTGCAACCGGTTATTACTGCCACCACCATCAGATGTGCATGGGCGTGAAAGGAACAACACAGAGGCAAGTGGAAGTGAAGGAGGACGGTACCGTGGAAGTCTCTCTGCCCGGGATGGTACGGCCAGCTTCATCCGCAGGCGACAATGTAGTGCCCTCCGAGCCACCTTACCTCGCCATCAGTACCAGGTCGATGATCCCACCACAAGGCAGCGAAACCGAAAATGAGCTGATTGGAAAGATCGGCTGGATCGTGCTGGGAATTGCTGCGGTTGTGTTTATTGTTTTGGTCGCTTGGTTCTTGCTCAGGAATTCCAAATCGAAAAGAGGCATCGATATCAAGGAATGAGGCCCATCAGCAGTTTATGATTATAATTAGGTCGAGTGATTGAATCAAGTAGATGCAGTTCTTGAAACATTGTTTGTCTATGACTAAATGAAGTTCAGCCCCGCGGGCTGATTGTTGAAATTGATAGACAAAGCTAAAGACAAAGAGGACAAAAAGCATATGGGGGGATCCTGTTGGTGGAAGCAGGAGGTTGCAATGGACAAAAAAATTTACGGCATTAAACAGAATCAGCGTAACTTTATCAGGTGATGCTCCATTTATTTTCCAATTTGTTTTATTTTAAAATACAACCAAGCAGCATCCTGTTTTGACGTTTCATCGATGAATATATGTATATTCTTTAAAACTCAAGGAAAAATTATTAGCTAATAAAAGCTCTTTGCTGTAATTAAGTTTTATCATTTTTTTAAATTCGTTCCCTACAAAAAAATATGTATAAAGTGTACATTTTTCATAATGATCGTTTGTGAACAATAAAACATATTTGAGAAATAAAAAAAACATTCGTTTTCAACGAAACGCAGCCTGTTGCACCTCTCTTTATAATAGAGCAACAGAGAAGGGAACAATTCAAGCTCGATAGGACTTTTTTTCTCATCAAAATTATATGCAGAAAACTTTATTGAAATGAAACGCACGTGGAGAATGATTATGAGAAATTGTGCCTAGAGCTTTACTTAGGAGTATATAGCTCCTGAACAAACTATTATATAACCTATAGAAGCTGCAAATCTCAGAGACCCTTAAAACAATTTCAATCTTACCTAAATTATACATAACAATGGCTTAAGACTAATCAATTCATGAATCTGGTTAGCTTTAAATCTAATTAATCCTTCAAATGTAGTCAACATTTTAGATGAATGACTTTAACCCTTATATGCTCGATCGCCGGGTCATATTGACCCAAGGCTTGTGAAAAATTTGTGACCTTCGGGTTGTATGAGGCCGGTCCATATAAGCTTCAGATATAAGTTTACAAACACACCCTAAAAAAGTAGACTTCAAACTACCAGGGCCGTATTTTTACATACTTGCCGCTCATGGGCCGCCTGTATTTTGCCACCTCCTTCTCATTCGTTTTGAAAATCAATGAAAATTATCAAGTGAACGTGCCGGGGGGGGGGGGGGGGAGGGGTGCATAATACGCGTTTACTAGTGTTGGACACATTTTTTGCGAAAGCCCTGTCAACACTACTGGCAAAAGTCGCGAAACTTAAGTTGCATAAACCTATCTCTGCGTGGACAAGGCCCTCCATTTATAAGGAATGAACAAACATAAAAGTGGTTTCATAATTATGACGCCGCGCTGCGCTGACCGCACTGCACTGTGTTTGGCGCAATGCGTGAAGTATTTCTACAGTCTTGTAGGCGCTATGCGTTTCACGCCGACCGCTGCGCTGCTGAACGCACTGTGTCTGATGCAATGCGTGAAGTATTCATGCAGTCTTGTAGGCGCTAAAATGTGTTACATGCCGACCGCCGCGCCGAGGGATTCTCCTTTTCATCTCAAGTCCTCGTCATCATTGCTCTCTGCGCCGCGCCGCTCCAGACCAAATCGCGTGTTTAGTTCCTCTCTAAACTCGACTAATTAAAGGTGCTGTCTCTTGTATCGCCAAAAGAGTACAAAATTAGAAATTACTTTACTCTCAGGAAATGAGAGATTTGGTCGCCTTTTCTCGTTTGTACTTTTTTTTCTGAATCAGATACTTTTTGTATACCTATATTTAAAAAAATTTCCTAATTTGCCGCCAAGAGCCGCGGCCCATGTGGAGATCACCTAAATCCGGCCCTGCAAACTACTAAAAAATAGGAGAAAAATCGAGTGTCAACAGTCAACACTGCCAAAAAGAAGATCTGTGGACGTATTCAGGCCCCCTTTTTTTAATCTTTTTTCTGGATCTGAACGACGGCACCTCATTCGCAGTACAGAGCGGAACATTGCGAGTTCACACCTCGAGCCATCGCTCCTTCAATGTCGCAGATGCAACACAGACATCAATCGAGCACGAATAGTTGTATTTTTGCGCCGTCATCAATGTGCATCCTTTCCCTTGTACTATTTTCATGGTGTGTTGCTTCCGTGCGTCTAATTTTCAGCGGTGTTCAGCGGTGCTTCAAGAGCTGATTTTTTTTTTTTTTTTCCCGCAAAAAACTTTAACGATCAAGAGTTGATAATTTTTACTTCTCACATTACTTCAACATCGTATATTACCAACGTCTCGATGGCAAAAGCACAAGATTTCCTATCTGCTATCTGATAATTTGGCAGAACGAATAAAAATTTCGATGTTTATATAATTTTGAGGTTAGATTTGCAATTTTTTATACAGTACAACGTCATTACAGGTCTCCCGTAGAAACCAAAAACGCTGGAATGAACCAAAAACATAAGCTTGCGTCTTTATACTGGAGAATGCGGTAATACCTCTTACTCAATTTTGCCAATTTTTTTAGTTAGGGGATTGTTCCTTAGCTCTCGCGTTATCTTTTGAGGTCGACCAAACTATTCAAAACAAAAGGGAAACTAAACAAGAGGTAACTGTCACAAGTTGGCAACCTTGTTTTAATGTAATACCTTTACTTAAATCCATTCAAAATAATTAATTCTGAGTGAATAAGTTTGCGATGACTTACACATCGATTTTGCAACGCCTCTGAATTGAAAAAATCAAATCTGCCAACTTGCGAGGACCGCTACAAAACTGAACCGGGTCCTGCGGGCTGATTGTTGAAAGTAGACAAAGCAATAGACAAAAATTACAAAAAGGAAATGGAGGGATCCTATTGGTGGAAGCGGGTGGTTGCAATGGACAAAGAAGGTACTTTGGTAATGGGTAATAGAGAATAGACTAACCAACGGCAACCCACGGGAGACCTTATAGCTAGTCTATCATTTTCTCCTTTAGTATATACGAACCACCCATCTCAACAAATGGAGATGTTGCATGTGTGAGGGATTTGCGATTTGACCATTGATTCTTGTGTAAAAGTTCGCGAGAAACACGATGGTGCCACTGGTTTTCTATGAAATCATCTCCCAAGCTAAAACAAAGCTCTCAAAGTGAGGCCAAAATGGAGGGGATATCCCACCCTACCGTGAGAGTCCACCTCTACATCAAAACAAACTCTCCATGCAAAGAATGGGAGCAAATACATTAGCAGGGTTGTCGTGTTTTCAGTTTTGGAGTCCCCAAATGAAGTGGCAACCCTGCTAATGTATTTGCTCCCTATCTTTGCATGGAGAGTTTGTTTTGATGTAGAGGTGGACTTTCAGGGTAAGGTGGGATATCCCCTCCATTTTGGCCTCACTTTGAGAGCTTTTTTTTAGCTTGGGAGATGATTTCAGAGAAAACCAGTGGCACCATCGTGTTTCTCGCGAACTTTTACACAAGAATCAATGGTCAAATCGCAAATCCCTCACACATGCAACATCTCCATTGGATCGCTACATAGTCCTTATAACTTCTTTGTCTATCGCTTTTTCTATCAAATTCAACACTCAGCCCGCTGGTAACTTGTCTATTGGTTTTTATCTCACAAGGAAGTGGATTTTCTGTTTTCAGCACCGTCAGTTTTCAGTTCGGCTCAGCGTCTTCTGCAGTTTGTCTTGCACGAATTGTGGTTTCGGCGAGTTTGTAGGGAGTCCTGCTGCTGTTGGAATGATACAAAGATAGTTATGAGTATCTCGGTCGAAGGAAAATTTCCACCATTTTGTTTCTTCCGTGCAAAAAGCCTTCATAAAAACAGGTAATTTTTTTAAAACCTACACATGTTTTACGAAGTATGTGAATGAGAGCTTTTATCGAATACTTTATCGTGCAAAATCAAAGAGGACATCAGAATGGGTCTGTCGCTTGCAAGAGGTGCAGCTAAATAAATGTACTCTTTAGAGATAAAATCACACGAAAATCATGTTTACTTCTCAACACGCTTTTTCAAGTTTCTCGCGTCTGCGGGCAGTTTTCAGGCACTGCCGACCAGGTTTGCATAGGCAGAGGAGCAAGAAAAACTAACCAGAGTCAACAAATTATTTCACTAACTTTATCTATTTTATGATTTCAATTGTTTCCAAGCGTTTGTTTCCTTAACCCCCTTTATTTTGCAAAAAAAAAAAAAAAAAAAAAAAATCCTTTGAATCAATTGGAATCTTATGCAAGGAGAGTCTATAACAGTTCGCGAGATTGTTTGTTTATTTATAGATTAGGTCTTTCTTTAGGCAAACCTGACTGCCGGCCACCAAGAAAAACTGCCCGGATATGCGGTTTTAAAATAGCGTGTTACAAACAACGCAGATTGTGCGCTAAGAAGTGGAATTTAAATTTTTATGGTGTACCCAATGTGAATTCCGAGCGAATCTACATATGTATCACTAGGAAGTGGACTCAATTGACCACACCTGTCACGTGCAACAGACCCTTTTCAATCACAAGTACCCATATTCACTATTTTCGCAGGTGCTTTTACTGAATGCTTCATCTATAACGAATAGCCTGCATCAGATCAACTGCTTTACTTACTGCTATTTGCCGTTCGAGGTTACAGAAAGTAGCATTAAACATGGTTATTTGTCATTTTTAAAAATAATGCGACTATTTGCAATATACTTGCGGATGTTCAGAAAATTATGGAATTATGGAAATATGGTCGATCCTTGGAACCTTGAAAAAAATTATTTAAGGTGTCGGAGAGGCACAGCAAAGATAGCCATTTTTAGGAGGCACTTGATGATGACTGTAGAAACAATCGCCTTCCCTATTTCCAAGATTTGGCTGTAATTTATTTTGGTAGGAATAATGATACTTACCTATACGTGCTTTCTCGAATGCTTCGTATAATTCTTTACCACTTGGAAGTGGTCCGTCTTCGGGCAAGAACTTCAAGTGCGCAAACTCTTTACGCACGAAGACATTTTTTTGTCGTCAGAACTGAAAATACATGTAAAGAAATAATGTTACTATAATTAAATGTGACACATATATACGAACTAATATCCAAATACATTGTAATGCCAACTTTGGCTGGCTAAGCTGAATGGAACATGGTAATTGATTTTTAAAAAAATGAGATGATGTAGAAATGTAGTTGAAATAGATTTGTATTTTCGCTTTACTTAGTTTGCTAATAGTTTTGTAACTTTTTTACTTTTTTTTCATTTTGTAAAATCTTTGCACTTTTTGTTCCTTTTGCACTGAAGAAGACCGCAGTTTGTTGACGGTCGGAACTTTTGCTTTGTTTTCTCATCTCCATGTAGTTCGAAATATTACTGGTTCAATTTATTTTTGGCTTGTGGCTCGATTTGTTTTAAATCGATCAACATGTTCTAATAACCAAAATAATTCATTCTCTCCTTGTCATTTTTCGTTTTATGCAAAATTCCTTTTTTCCTCTCTCCTATTTCTTTGTCCTTATCTCCTCCTTTTTTTGACTTTTGGTTTATTTCTCTGTATCGATCTTCCCTCTCTGAGGTGTTAATTAGAGTACCTTTATAGACAGAGTATGGCCATTTCTGTTCCGGTTTTTCATTGGTCGCGAGCGAATAGGCTGACACGATGCTCTTAGGGCCGTAAATAAACAAACAAGATGGCTGTTATCAGCAAGCAAGTTTGAGGTTATGCACATCTTACATCCTCCTGTGATATAGGCGAAAGGCGATTTAACAGTGTTTGTTTTCATGTGTTTTTTATGTGTTATTCGTAGATATGCTAATTTAAATTGTTACTGCCGTGTAATTGAAATTTTTGTCAAATTTTAGCTTCTTATCGATGTTACGGTGAGCCACCATCTTGTTTGTTTATTTACGGCCCTAAGAGCATCATGAAGCCTAAAAACTCGTTGACCAATCAAAAAGCGGAACAGTTTTCCTGTAGTAAAAAGATACGAATGGTCATACTCTGTCTATAAAGGTACTCTAGTGTTAATGACTGATTTGTCGAGGTACCTTCAAATAAATGTGTTCATCAACCAACCACACTTACTCTCGTTGAGTTGTTGGTCGAAGGTGTTGGTCGTGTATACGCGCACAAGGACCGGTGATTCGTATTTTTGTGGATCGTCACCTGTGTTCTGCAAATCTAAATAGGCGTACCGTTCGATTTGACGAAATGTCTCCTCAGTCGGCTGGTTTTCTTGCACCAGGTAAACGTCACCATATCGGTCGAACATTCGGTAAGGTGAACGCGCCATTGCCTTCGTTGAAACAACATGCGGCCTTTTAAGGGAAAAAAGAGTGAAAGTATGGTTAGCGGTACGTCTGCTAAGAATATTTTTTATCCATATACCTGAAGCAGAGGCGAGGCATGAATGGTCGATTATCGATATTTTCCCAACTGAAACTATGGTGAAGAATCGATTATTAAGGTGTTCGTTGCGAACGTCCTGTTAATCGATCCTTTGCCATAGGTTTAAATGACAGATCAATCAACGTATCGCAAAGCACGCCACGCCACTGACTTAAAGGGCAACTACTCATGGGCAATGATTAAAAAATCCCGATGTGCATATTACTGACACAAGTTAATTCCTGACAAGATGGAGACATGGTGCTGGGTCCACACCATTTCGCGGGGAAAACAAAGCCAAGAAGTTCCAAAAATTATAATAAAAAAGTTATTTTTGACTCATATCATACTTTTTTGAACTTCTTGGCTTTGCTTTCCCCACGAAATGGCGTGGACCCAGCACCATTTCTCCACCTTGTTACTTACAGTTCGGGCCACTTCTTGTTTTTTCGCATTAATTCCTAACTTCACAATAATTGCATAGATAATGGACCACTAGACAAGGCACGAGTAAGCACTCGGATACATGTGTTTCAACCAGAATTTCATATACATGGAACACTTTTCATGCCTTAAAATTATTGAATCAACTCCTAACCAATATATTACCGTTTTAATTTTACATTGGTTATGGGAAATTTGAATTTCACGGTCACAAAGAACTCAATACTCTACGTGAGTCAAATCGTGGCTTACAACGGTTTCGGCAGGCTTTTTAATCGATCACTGTCCCTTTCGCAACCTTCATCGTTCAAAGTGTAAACAACCTGCTACCAGTGGCGTAACGGACTTCCGCTGGGCCCCCCTGCAAAATTTTTTCTAGCCCCCCCCCAAGTCGATAAAATTCCAAAATTATCCCCCCTCCTACCCCTTCCCATTTTTTGGCCCGAGGCATCTCAAATCACGGACTTGGACTTAGAATGCCTCACCCCTCACCGTCCCAGATCCCGTACCCGATTATATGGGACCCCTAAAGGATCAAGGATCTAAAGGGTGGCGGGGGCCCAGCCCAGGCCCAAGGATCTACAGAGGGGCCCAGGCCCAAGGAGCAAGGCCCCAAGAGCCTTGGGGGACCTTTAGATTATTGTATCTCCCAAAGCCCGAAATACGAAAAGTGAAAAAAAAGAAAAAAAATTTAGTTATCACTGAGTGGAAATTGGAAGGCAGGGGCCCTCCAGCAAACAAAAAGTTCGGAACAGTCCGAAAGAAGTATGAAAAACCCCGAGCTAACATTAAAACTCAGAGGAAGAAGCCCCATCTCGGTAAGTGAAGGCCCAAAGTTTGAAACCAAAGCTAAGCATCAAAGAGAGAGAGAAAAAAAATTCCGGTGGCCGAGGGCCCCCTAGGCGCTTGGGCCCCCCTGCATAGCAGGGTCTGCGGGGGCGCCCGTTACGCCACTGCCTCCTACAACTGAGCCAAAGCGTCAGGATTGAGACTGCTATATTTTCGAATTGCAGAGCCTGTCACGGTAACGTATAGTGTGCGATTCGACTCCAGCAGACCATTTTTGGAGTTTTTGGAGTAGGTATCACTCTCTTTTTGTGCCGTAGTATCTTGATTTAGTTTGCGAGGAAAGCTCCGTACTCTTAAATTGTGCCTGTCATTCTTAATAAGTTGGAGCGCCTTCAATTTCGTATACTCTGTGCAACACCTCTGTTGCGAAATGGTTGCTTGAAGCGCCGCCGTGGCATGCCGCGGTGGCGCGGCGAGCCAGGGCGACCAGCGCGGCACGTGCATCGGCGCCTACAAACCTAACAGGGATACTTCACGCGTTGCGCAATGCGTGAAGTATCCCTGTTAGGTTTGTAGGCACCAATGCACGTGTCGCGCTGGCAGCACACCGCTCCGCCCTGTGTTTAGCTCTAATATTTAAACTCGCGGAGTCCGCATTTTTCAACTCATGATTTTGAAATGTTTGCACACTCTAAATTAATTATTCTTATTTAAATTGATGGGGGAAAAAGTGCGCGTTTCGCGCTGCTAACATGCCGCTTCGCTCTGTATTAGGCTCTAATATTTACACTCGCAGAGTTAGCTTCTTTCAACGCAAGATTTTGAAATTTGAAAATTAAATGCGTATTTTGTGAATATTAAGGTGGTTCCATGTCAACTTCAGTGATTTCCATACCACTTTAATTTTTTCTTTTATATTTTGTACTTTTACTGGGCTGCAGCGTGGTGTACGTGCAATCAAACGCTCAAAATTGGACGTATTTGACTCTAAGAGATTGATGTACAATTTGGGTGACCAAAGATTGTGTTCTTCTTGGTGTACTGATATCGAAACTGCACTCGAATGCGATATTTTCTCTCTAAAAAAAACTACGCCTTTAAAACGTTGAACTTCTTTGTTAAAATTGGTAAGTGAGTGCTTTAGTCTCCTGAAAACAGAATTGCGATCTCAGAATTGGAGAAAATTGACGAGTAGCTGAAAAAATGGAACCAATTGATGCGATATATCGCATGCCGTTCTGACACAAAATATGACGTCTATCGAATCCACCTTAACTAAATAAAATGCCAAAATTTTCAACTATCGAACTATCACCTATCAACTATCAACTATCAAACTATCAACTATCAACTATCATCTATCAACTATCACACTATCAACTATCAACTATCAAATTTCAAACTATCAAATTTCAAAATATCAAATTTCAAACTATGAAAATTTCCAACAATGACAAAATGATTATAATATACCTATAATGTAATAAAGTATACACGCTCTAATCATTTAATTTGTATTACCTTTATGTTATGTACTTACATGTTATACTATTTTTGTAATAAATTTTGCCAACATGCTTTTCAATTCATTCTGCAACATTTCATTTCCACGTGGTAATAATGATTTATAATGCCTATAATCCTTTATAATGCATTATAATAGTAATGCCGCATTATAATGTCGTATAATACATAGGCTGTCCCAAAACAACTGGCACTAAGTCTGTAATTCGGGAACTACAATAGATATCGACATGTGGTTTGCGGGAGGTGATAGCTCATACTCTTAGCTCTTAAACTAGCCTAAGTTGAGCTAATTTGGTTAAAAACTCAACGAGTTACATCGATTTTCCCGAGACGTGTAAGAAATACCCCTACGGAATTTTTCGGTAATTTTTCATTCCTTAACTTTGCCTCCGCAAGCTGTGAAATTGGTTCAGACGTTATGAATCAAGTTTCCACTTCTCTGGATGCAAGTTTCCACTTGTCAGCAAGTGTTTCCATCACAGCCGAGAAGTTTTTTTCTGTTTGCAAAGTCAGTTTAGTGAAATTGTCCGGCCTGATACAGCGTTTTTTTTGTGTTTCGTCATGAGTTCACCCGCGGAGTTGAAGCAAGAGCAACGATACGCAATTCGATATTGCGTTCGTCGTGAATTATCTGCTTCTGAAACATTTCTAAGCCACTGTCATTTCATTCACAGTTTCAGAAGCAGATAATTCACGACGAACGCAATATCGAATTGCGTATCGTTGCTCTTGCTTCAACTCCGCGGGTGAACTCATGACGAAAAAAAAAAAAAAACGCTCTATCAGGCCGGACAATTTCACTAAACTGACTTTGCAAACAGAAAAAAACTTCTCGGCTGTGATGGAAACACTTGCTGACAAGTGGAAACTTGCATCCAGAGAAGTGGAAACTTGATTCATAACGTCTGAACCAATTTCACAGCTTGCGGAGGCAAAGTTAAGGAATGAAAAATTACCGAAAAATTCCGTAGGGGTATTTCTTACACGTCTCGGGAAAATCGATGTAACTCGTTGAGTTTTTAACCAAATTAGCTCAACTTAGGCTAGTTTAAGAGCTAAGAGTATGAGCTATCACCTCCCGCAAACCACATGTCGATATCTATTGTAGTTCCCGAATTACAGACTTAGTGCCAGTTGTTTTGGGACAGCCTATGTATAACGCAACGATTCATGTCATACTGATTATGATTATTGTGAGATGAATTCTGTTTTCTCTGATTCTATGTTTCATACGTGCGAAGGACGTACGGGTCGCTAGTCTCTTTTAATAATTTTTGAATACCTCCTTTCCACACAGCTACTACTTATTGAGATAATATGGATATCATCGCTTGGAAAAGGTTATACAAATATCTGCCAAGTCTTAAGAAATGAAGTAATTCTTTCATATATAAACAAACAAACAAACAAACAAACAAACAAACAAACAAACAAACAAACAAACAAAAAATAGTTATAAGGTATTTTTCATATCGAAATTTTTAAGGATAGAAACAAAACCAAATATTCACCAATGACAATGAAACAAGATGAATCAAAGGAAAAAATGAAAGTAACATTTTATTTAAAAAATGAGTTACCACGATAACACCTCCTGCTCTCTCAATTTTCTCATTTCGAAATTGTTAATATAATTTTACACACGAGCTAAAATACAACGCTTGGACCAAGTCACTGTTATCAATTTTCCGCGCGGACGTAAACTAATTTACAAAACAGGTGCGCGGACAAAAAATCGTTGACGGAATGTTCTGAAACCTATACTCCTCGTATGTGAGTGCAATAAACTCGAAATTATATCTTTAGAATTAAATAATCAAATCATATTTATGTTATCTGTAGCTAACAAGCAACAATTTCACATTGAAGTACGTTTTATTTTAACCAAAATCAGTGGAAAATGAGAGAGGATTGCGATTTGACTATTATAATGCAGAACATCACCACCATTAATTTTCCGCCTTCCGGTGCGTTTGAAATGTGTTGCAGTTTTTTGGATTTTTAAAAGCGGTTTTCTCAGCGATTTCGGCTCCATAAGATGCGGAAAAATCTCCACACTATCTACTCACCTAGTACGTTTAGTACCTAGTACATGAAATAAACAAGGCTCAGTAACGCACTATTGCAATTTTACGTGTCGACACACATTCCGCTTGCAAATTATTGCCTGTGATTGCTGACTGCCCGAGACACAGATAACCAAAGTGCTAAACTTAAATCTCCCTTTCCTACGTTGCAGACTTCCTATCATATTACGTTTTTTTTTTTTTGTTTGGGAAACTAGTCATTTTACTATCTTGAATACTTCCTTAATTTTTCTTCTCCACCAGCAAATATTTCTGTATAAATTTTAAGCTTTAAAATTGGTTTGTTATCCTTCGAAAAATTAAAGTAGGAGCGGAAATTTTGAAACACCGCAATGTAGAAACGTGCAGTCTTACGCTTTGGCCTGTCATTATTTTAGAATTGCGTAACGAATGCGCGACTGAATTACAGAAAAGGGCATTGATTTCTCAACCTACTCACACATAAGGTGAAACTCCCCGAATCGAGTCTCCAGCTGAAAAATACCTCCTTTTTGCTGATCTTGCTCTCTGCTCCGGTTTTTTTCAGCTAGAACGTCAAAGCTGGGTGCTTCACCTCTGTTACATTATTTTTTATCATCAGTTTTTACTTTTTGCTTGAATCTAACATGGCCTTTCGATATGAGTCACTCTAGTTTCACAACTCCAAGCGAAATTCACAATTTCCACCATCATGTGGCATTTTCCTCAAATTGAAATGAACCATGAAAGTTTCGGTTAGATGATGTTTGCTATATGTATAAGTATATTGCTTCAAAGCGACACAAATTATAACTGTTTAAAATCTAGCCAGTGTGTTAATGATCATCGATCCATAAAGCAAATATTCAAATATATGTCATTCAATTTTGATGGAAAAACTGAGGCATTTAACTAAAACCATTTTAAGTTCTGCTTGGAGTTCCAAAACCGGGGTGGCTTGCTTTGATTCGCGATGAATTTAATTTTTTAAAAATGCCCGGATGGTTCTTAGCTTCATTCTCGCCAGGCTTAAAGGGAATAACTTTTTTTTCTCTCTAATATTGATGATGAATCAGTACCATAGCTTCATATATTTAATGTTTTTGCCTTTGAATGCTGATAAAAACCACGATGCACGAACTTCTTTCGCAAAAATAAAAATTGAAAAAAAAAAAAAAAAAAAAAATCTTGCACAAGGTAACCGTGCAACAGTTGTTTACTTTGCAGTTTAAGAGATAGAAGAAAATTGCCTATCATTGGAGGAAGAGAAGAAGACGAAAACTTGAGTGGGTTCAATGTTCATTGAACTGATAGTTTTAGTGTATGGACTACAAGATAAATTTATTTTTTTAATTGCTTGATTTCATCTAATTTAGTGTCATTATTATTGCATTTTGAACAGTCTTATTTTGTTTTTTCATGGCAGTTTGAATTCAAACTGCTATCAAAACCATTGAAATCAGGAAGCCATTACTGAGAATTATTGGACCACATATTAGAGAGGCAATGAGTACAATTTTTGTGTCTATGGTAGACAAGTCATGGTGCACTTTTGAAGCTAAGAGGGTGAAATTTTGTCATCTAGGTGACTTGATTTTAAATAAGTGGAATAAACACTGTTACACGATCTCCAAAAAGTAAGTAGGTTTTTTTTTTTTTTTTTTTTTTTTTTTTTTTTTTTTTTTTTATTATTAAGAATGCAAAATTAACTTTTTTTGCTCTGAAATAGGTAGGTGGAAAGACTCTGTCTTTTCTAATACTTACTTATCTCCCATATCAACATTTATATGAATTCCTACATGAAATGAATGAATGAATGATACAATTTTCTGTTGACCATACTTTTGAGGCACGTCGGAAATAACTTACCCTCCTGCCGTGAGACCTGAGTTTGTCCATTTATCGAAAGAATAATCTCTTGCGTGACGTCTATCAGATGTTGATGATGATATTGGTGACCGTGACTGACGACTCTTCCTCGCTGAACCTTGACAAATAAAAATCATATAACTAGTTTTTGTAGTTGAAAGTCATTTCGACGTAAGAACCCTAATAGCGTCTTTTTATGTATAAAATATTTAAAAAAAACTAAAAATTATATCGACAGATAAGATTAAATAACTGACGTATAAGGATTATATGACGAAATATGGACGAAAATTGGATGTCTATCAAAAGTATCTGTATTAAGTTATGTTATACTATGAAAATAGATATAAAGATTACAGGCTAGTTTAGGTTATTTATATGTAGACACTTAGATTAGATGCAAAGGCTGTTAACTATTCAATAACTAGGTACTATGAAAATATTCTACAATGGGTGCTATAATTCATTAATAAACGAGAAATAAATGATCATATTTTGTGTTCTACATATATTCATTTATTTTTATTCCGTTTCTCTAATCTTTTTGAGACTGTTGAATGAATCGTTTTCGATACATCAAACAGGCGTTCTATCGCTGAGTTTATATTAATATCCATTGGTTCAACATGTACACATGGCCTGAAAAGTCAATCGAGTAATCAGAGGGCACAGATTTTTGTGATTGATTTTTAATTCTTATGAGTATAAAATGACAATGAAAAGTAAAATTGCTAAGAATTTTCTCATTTCAATCCCGAAATTCTTGTCTGAGGTTATCTTCTATTGTTTTGAACCAAAAAATTGAGCCACTATATAACGAAAACCGGGAGCGGGACCGGATTCAGTAGCGTGGCGTGCATTGCGATCTATCGATTGTTATGCCATTTAAACCTATGGAAAAGGATCGATAAACAGGGTGTTCGCAGCGAACACCTTAATAATCGATTCTTTACCATAAGTTTAAATGGCGTAACAATCGATATATCGCAAAGCACGCCACGCCACTGACCGGATTATTTGTAGTTCATATATTCTTGATGTAAAACAATTGAATCTTTCATTATGTAACGAGATAATAATTACAAATCTGCACTTTTCGCACACAAATTCTATTTTCTCTTGAATCATCGTTGTGCAATTGCATCCGTTTTAGAATACAGTCTTTTAGGTATCCGTTGTATTTTCTTTACATACTTTGTTTAGGAAAGAAAGGTTTCGCTCCGGCCAATCACAATACAATAATGAATGTAGTCCAAGTGTCTTACCTGAACCGCCTTGTCCAATTGAGAGGTCCTGTTTTATGTTGCGCTTGGAGTCATTCGAATTGATCCTCCCGAACACGACTTTTCCACCTTTCCTGTGAATTATTTTTTACCATAAATTTAAATAAGAATAATCCATGCAGAATGTTCAAACATAGCAGAATCATACGTTGAAAATCGCTGACACCGCGAGTTTAAATATTAGAGCCTGACACAGAGTAGAGCGCCTGCCGTGTTAGCAGCGCGACATGCGGACTGGCGCTTACAAACCTAACAGGGATACTTCATGCATTGCGCAATGCGTGAAGTATCCTTGTTGGGTTTGTAGGCGCCAGTGCGCGTTCAGCGTTGGCCGCCCGCCGCGCAGCAGCGTGCGGCGCTTCCAGCAACTGTCGTGACAAAGGTATTGCACAAAATCATAGAAAATTGAAGAAGCTCCAACGTATTAAGAATGACAGGCATTCCTTATGTAAGAGCACGAACATTGCCTCGCAAAATAAATCAAGATACTACAACACCGAAAGGGAGCGGTAGTCTAAAAACTCACCAAGTCCTAGCATCCGTATTTAATAACTTTTAGCACAATTTTTGAATTTCATAAGCTAATAAAATGACTCAATTTAGGCAGAAAAATTCTTGAGCATACCGTCCAGAGGACTTTGCGTGGACGCAACTACGCGTGGACATGTAAAATCCCGCCTAAGCAATTCAACCAACCAATTATGTACCAAGTTATGCGGGACTCATGAGCCGTAGGTATGTGTCTTGAGTGTTGTGACCAGGGCTCATGAGTTAAAGTCGCTCAGGGGCGGCAGCGGCGGCGGTTTTGTCACTCGCGCTATATGTATAAGTCCCAATCATTCTTACGACCCTCGACTAACTAGCACACCCAATTTTCCCCACCTGCGCCTATATTTGGTAGCAATACTTCCATATGATCATATAAATTTTTTTTTAAATTTTTTTTATTTCAGGAAAAGTTTTAACATTTGACTCAACAATCAAAGTAAACACAACATTCCGTACAACTAAATCACTTTTAGCAGAGGGAAATCACCACGATTATAGTGTTGTAAATAAAAATATCAAATTATTGTACCACTCGAATAAATATCAAATTATTGTACCTCTCTCTTGCAGTAATTTGCATCGAAGATTGAGAAAACATTGCATGGTAAAAGATTTAATCAAGTTGGCCTTGACGAAAGATCGATCCCCCTTCGAAGCTCTTGAGAGCTTATAGTATAAATAGGGTAAAATTAAAACCTAAGCTTCAACAGCTGGAGTGATACGCACCGAAAATAGCTCCCGGTTTTCTGCATGGCATGTCTCAGATTCATAGAGTTAGACTGGAGCGCGTTTTTGAGCCTCTCCAATTTGCATCCTTCACTTTTCCTTCTCAGGGCATTCTGCGCATGAAATGTCAAAGTTAAGCTCTTGTGTGAGGGCGATTGGCCGGATTACACCAGAATCAAACTAACCGCACTTTTATTTTTTATAAGAGGAAAGAGTTAACATAACGCCTTGAAAATTGCTGTAAATTTTCTCTCACTAATTAAGAATGAACACCTAACATTATATAAAACTAGGGGGCTATGCTCCTGGCCGCTACGCGTCCCAACCTCCCGGAGGGCGCTTCGCGTTCTTTTAGGCCCGCGTCGGCAAAAGAGCGACCGAAAAGGTAACGTTGCATGGTGGCAACGATCATGGTGTCAATAAACCAAAAATCTGATCGTGGAGTCAACGATTGTTGACGTCGTGATCAGGCAGTAAAACGCAAAAATGGGCCCTGAGCATGGTGTCAACGATCACGGTGTCAACAAACAGAAAAATATCTTCCTTGTGAGTAAAATTAAAAAATTAAGTGTACAGGAGAGGTCTGGGTCACGTATAGTTGGATTAGGTTAGTTTAGATCAGGACATGTACGGTTAGATTAAGTAGGTAAGGTTAAAGTTATGTAGGGTAAGGTCGGGGAAAGTTCAGCTCTGTGAAAGTGGGATAGGTCTTGCAAGGTGAAGTTGGGTAAGGTTAGGTAAAGTTGGGTAAGGTTAGGTTAGGTTAGGTTAGGTTAGGTTAGGTCAGGTCAGGTTAGGTTAAGATAGGTTAGAGTAGGTAAATAACACGAGAAAAACAAGACTTGAAATGTAAAATGTGTTATTGAGGCAAGTTTTAAGTTTCTTGACGTCGTGATCGTTGACACCGTGATCATTTTTCATGAGGGTCGGAATTTTTTATTTTTGGATGATCGTGGTGTCAACAAAAACTTAGAAAAACTGTTTGTTGACACCATGATCGTTGACACCATGCTACGTAATCCCGAAAAAATGAAAATATTTTCATACCCCACTCTTATTTATCCAACCTCCCTCTGGCCGGGAGGAATTGAACCAATAAGAATCGAATGAAAAAATTCGGCATTTATTTCAAACTTCACGCCGAGACTTACACGAAACGGAACGGAGCGTTCCGTCGCTTTTGGGTAGTCTGAAGCAAAGGAGCATATCCTTCGATTCACTTACTCTACCAACAGACCAGCAACAGACCAAGATTCAACATTTCCCGCTTACTTAACTTTTCCGCTGAAATTCTCGCCATTTTTCATTGGCGGGAATTTCAAATTTTGCCCCCCTTTCTAAGCTTTCTGGTCTTCTCTAATATGAAAAAACCTGGGTCCTATTTTCAAATTCTGATTCCAGCGGGCTCATTTAGAGACCATCACCTGTCGATGACCGCAAGAATCATGAAAATCGGCTCAGTAGAACGCTCAAACGAACTATGACAAAAATAAAAAATTACATTGTTTAAATGGGAGAACTCGCAACTTTAGCACGTAATATAAAAAAAATCTGGGTCATTTTTTCAAAATCTAAATTAAAAGGGCTAATCTAGACGCAATTACCTGTAGATAGCCGCAAAAATCATGAAAATCTGGCGGTATATTTGCAGCAACGCATAGTAAGATCGCTAACTTCGTAAAAGAATAAGGATTGAGGCTCAGTTGCGTTGAGCTCAAAAGATATGCACCAAGTCGTGTTTTTGAAAAAAATGAATTTTGAGTCTTTTTTTTTAACTAGTTGTACATTGCATCCTGTTAAAAAGTCAGTCGAGAAAACGAATTTTTGAACATGAAAGTAGTTGATAAAATTTATCCTTGACATTGAGTCTTTTGAAGGTCAAATTTGATGCGGCTTTGAGCGTTGCTCTTACCATTTGACCGTATTTTACACTTCTCAGAATCCGTTCGTGAAAAAGTTCAAGGGTGCAGCAGCAAACTGAGATTATAATTAACATAATTGGCTACAAAATTAAAAATGAATTCTCATCTTCAAAGAGTCACCAACGGAGAGCGAGGATAAAACAATTTTTGCGATGAGGAACTACAATTTCTGGCT
This sequence comes from Bemisia tabaci, assembly GCF_918797505.1. Lineage (NCBI taxonomy): Eukaryota > Metazoa > Arthropoda > Insecta > Hemiptera > Aleyrodidae > Bemisia > Bemisia tabaci. Next base: position 19,828,460 of record NC_092802.1, on the reverse strand, counting down.
CATCTGTAAAAAACACTTACCTATATGTATCGGGAAACTAATGGCACATACGTTGTTTCTAAACTGAGCCAGATATTGTAGTTCCAAACTGAAAAATGTAGTTCAAATGAACCTTTTCGGTCCATATTTAGGGTTGGGCATTCATAGGCAACTCTGAGCGTAATGTATCTCGTAAAAATGACAGCGCAGGGACAGGATCGATTTTTTTGGAGGCTCTTCGAATCTTAATGCACATTGGGAAAATTAGCTTTGATTCGTCTTTTTAATTGACGTTTTTACAACAGACTATTTTGAAACATTATCAAATAACTTTAAGGAACACATTTTTTTCCATGATCATTTAATGACGATGGCACAATGAGCCGTTGACAAATGAGAGAATATATTTTTAATTCCAAAAAGAATCCATTTTTTCCGTGAATGTCTGCAAAATAACCGATAGTATTCTTTCAGTGTAGTTCATTTAGTAATTTGATTGTATGGAGTCTCGCACGGTGAAAAAGAGGAGTTATGAAGATTTTGGTATTTTGAAAATATCTTCAACACATGTCATCGAAATATAAATTAAATTTCATAGCGATAAAATGATCTTTTTAAAAATATTTGACAATTCTTTTGACACAGAGGTTCCTAAAAAGTTTTCAACACATTTTTAAAATATAATTGCACAGTTCTGCCACAGAAACAGAACGAGCGGATCAACATTAGGTGTTTCAGAGAAAACTTATTCGTACTTTTCTTTACATATCTTTGTGTAGATCTCAAAATTATATGCTAATTTTTCTTTTACTCTCGAGGTTTGTGGTTCTCCCTTTTCCTCACCATGTCAAAACTTCAAATTTTAAACATTATTTTCTAATGCCTTACAACTGATACCTTATTTTAGAACCAATACATGTTATTTATTAATACTCATATTTTTCGGAGGAATAATTCTTGGCTATTTTTGGGTGCGGGTGTGGATTTTTTTTATCAACGGGATTGAGAAAATGGACTCACCGAATTCAAAGACACTAAGAGGATGATCAGACACAGAAGAATCCACACTTGCATTGTTCCACGAATTTTGAAACCAACATGAAATTTAACCGTTCTAGCCATTTTGTTGAGTCTCTCTCGAGTGTAAGGAGTGACTAATACTTGGAAAGGAAAATCCTGGAGATTTTTCGTATTTTTTTGCGCGTCATATCATGCACATAGGACATGCCATTTTCTTGTTCGCTGGTTTCAATAGCTCGTGATTTGTAAACGGGAAGGAAAAAATCAAGCGAGATTTGAAAATTTATTTTATTTCCAAGAAGGAAAAAAAGGTCACAAATGAAGAATGAAAAAGCAAACATCATAATATTGCTCCTTTGTCTTCGGGGAATTTTCCACTGTTCATATAATTTATTTTTCATACTGGAAAGCTTTTCTCATCCCTTTTTAAAAAATTAGATATGCTGTATATGCCCATGGTATTCTCATCAGGAATACGCTATAAGAGCTTAACTGTACACAAAAAAATTCAGGAAAAACGAAATACTTGTATATTATTCAGTGATTACAAACAGTACCTTCCTTAGGTAGCGAGACAAATCATCATCATATAGCCAGGTTGAGGTGTAATATGTTTTGCTGCGGGACGATTTTGCGGTCAACGCAATGCACATATCCTTAAATGGGAAATTATTCTAGTACTAATAATATTTTTACTACTGCTAACAAATCACTCCCACAGCGCTTCTGTGCGCTCTGTGACTATGAATATTTTTACACTTTGAAAATGAAGGCAAAATAGAAATGAGGAAAGTCTCAATGCCCATTTTGTGTCAGTTCGTCCTCCTCTTACCTTTTAGTCGAAGCTAGCTTTGACGGTTGCCAAAAATATGTTACAGATTTTGTACTGAACATCATTAATTCAGTAAACTTTTTATGAATTAAAAATGTACATTCTATCTTCTTCCTCTGTCAATCCAATCACTTGATACCTTTCAGAATGTAATTACAGTCACGTCTTTTACTCCTCAATGGTGATAACTCAAAGGTGGTCACGTCCTCATGGACCCGAGCGTTTCAAATTATGGTCCTCTTGACGGTTCCGAAACTGACGCTGCAGACATACTAGAAGAGGATATTGAAGACCGTCCAAACTTGCTGGAAAATAACCGTAGCCAACCGCATTGCTTACCGTCCTTTTTCGAGTCTTGTCGGCTTATTGAGACCTGTTGGCTAAAGTTTGTGCAGGGCGTGTATCGGACCTCCAGATCGTCGACTCTTACTGAATGCTTGCCAACTCCATTCTCCAGAGATGAGACGATTTCGAGCTAAAATTTTGAACAAAAACTGATAAGAGCGCACGATTAGAGCTGACAAATCATCCATAAAGGTATTCTTGGTTTGAAACATTGGGTCAATTTGTTGTGTTATAGTCAACAATCGTATTTTAATGATCTTAGATTATAAATCACAAGGAACACGAAGATCTACGCTAGCACTAGGTTGCCACGTCCAATATTAATGGAGATATCGCCTATCAACGAACACGATGTATGACGTCATCCACCGCGGTGGTGCTTACCATGATTTCTTCCACCTTGATTTCATCCGCGTATAAGTTGAGCAAGAAGTGAAATTGAGTGTAGCACCTGCAGTTAATGAATCGAAGATGAAAGAAACCATGGTATGCTCTACCGTAACAGATGACACTCTACATTAATTTTTTCAAAAGACGATATGTCTGACAGACATTGCATGTCAATTTTAGATACAAAAACTGAAGATCTAGACTAATCCTACAGTAATCTCTCTCTGTAACGAGAACTCAAAGAACCGGCCAATTCCCTCGCTATAGATAGGTTTTTGCCGTTATGATGATAGTCAATCCGAAAAAGACGGACAAACTCCAATATCAATGCCTTTATAAACTAAGGTGCCATTCAGGGGCACAAAATGACCACAATCTCTCTATCCGAGGATTGCAGGCTCATGGTGTGCACCGGTCAGAAATTGTGTACGCGTCGCAGTGGCGTTTTGCATATTGGCAACACTGTTTTTCTTCGATGTAAACCCATTGAAACTATCGATCCTAGGTGACAAAGAATCGCCACTGTCACCACCGTGAGTTCGGCACCGAGACATTACTAACTCCCAACACTTTTAGCGCGCACTGTAGTAAACGCGCAATGCGTGAAGTACTCCTACAGTCTTGTAGGCGCTGATATGCGTAATGACCGACCACGACCACCGACCGCAATGTCTTTGACATTGCATTAACCGCGCTGAGTCAGCGTTTGTCAACTGCTAGTGTCATTGGATTTTTGCATCCCACCAAGCATAGTTGTATCTCTGCGTTATAATTGGACTGCATTATGCAATTTAGAACTATGAATTTTGACTCTTCTGGAAAAACACTTGTGTGCATAGGGAAACTAATGGCACATTCGTTGTTAAACCGGGCTAGAATTTATAGTTCCAAATTGCAAAATGAAGTCGAATTATTAACGCGCGTTGGGGTGTCTCTTATTATTAGTTTTGAGGAAAGTTACGGTTAGTAAAGTGTTCCTAAAATATTGCGCTATGATATGTCCGAATCAATAATCAGTTTGAGAGAAAATGGTTTAGAAGTATCTTGAGCACCCTGATGGGGAGTGCGTCTAAAAATTCGGTAATATGGCGAGACTTGTATGTGTCAGGGAATTTTTGCTTCACAACTGCCCATAGAAATCCTTATCAGGGTCAAAGTGACCCGACTATCTCTTCTGAAGGAGTTACATTACACACGATAGATGAGGAATTGGGCAAGGGAGCGGCAATCTTTTACCGAAAAGATGAACATTTCAAAAAATTATACCTTTTAAAGCATAGCAACAACATTGTACTGATAGTACTTCAAAAACTATAAACATCAATTTATCTAAATACGGGTCAGTTTGCCGCGACTTATGACTTTGCGTACATAGAAATGCTTGGGCATCTAAGGGTTAAATATTTCCTCTTTTCAACTTCAATCACGCCCCATTCCTGAGTATAAAGTCAAACTCAATGATAGCTGTCGTATTTCCTGTAAAAATGAATAAAATTCGATCCGAAAAATTTGTATATTAAAGTTCAATGGACTAAATTCATAGCTGACCGAGAATGGATCTTGAACGTCCACAGGAATGGAGACTTGCGTCCACTGCGGTGGATTTTTGTCACTGGTTTTACGTAGAGATTTGTTGGACAAAATTTCAAGCGATGATTTTCCATTCTTTGGATATAAAGGCGACAACAGCTTTTTCTGAATCAACTGAAAAAGAAAAACAATATTTATAGCTTAAGGAACGTGTAGGGTAGAGCATTTTGCGTGTTATTATTACATGGTTAAGATAAAATGACAGGGATGGACCCGTACGGACCGAAATGTATATTTACCAAACAATAATACAAAATCAGCACGCATGTAAGGCAAGACTTTCCATTGTACTTTAATCTTTGAAGAAACCATTGAACTTTTCAGTTTACTGCTCCCCGCAATTATTGCTGACCTAGTTGACCTGCGGTTAACTTATCTGACCCTAGGTCAATTATTACTGGTAGTTATCGGTAATTATTATTAGTGTTGGGTTCGAATTTTGGTGGTGACGATCAATTTTCATGAAATTGACGTCGATTCAGCTGAAACATATTCCTCTAGGTCGTAGTCCCTGAACTTTTTGAGGGCCTAAAGCTCGGATGCGTCAATGTCCTCTGGCATCCTCCACATCTCCTGATAATTGTAGGTTCCTGGCGGAATTTTAACCTAGAAAAAGCAGCCAAGAAATGGCGAATTGTAATGATGATTTTTTTCATTTTATCGATGATGATTACTTATTGTTTGAATTGTTATAGACCTTCTTCCTTTAACATTTGTTTTATATGTTTGAAATGAAGCATTGTAGGGACGCCAATTCATTTATTTCCGTAATACATATGATGGCAACAAAGAACCGAATAATGAAAACCTCAAAATCGAAATATTGATACCACCAATTGAAGGATTTCACGAAAGTCTTAACACATAACACAGTTTAAAGTTATGGAGTTCAAAGAATAAAAGGAAAAATGTAAGGATTGGCGATTTGAGGTTTCAATCTACAATTTGCGAAGCTCAGTGTCGGCGGACGTGTGTGCAATTTCACGCTTTCTCAGTAGGTGCCAATAAAATTTATTCTACTCTTTTCTTTCCCTTTTTTATGCTTTTCAATAATTAAATTCTACGTCCCTGTTTCCTTATTCCACCAGGACTTGAGCTAATTTTTCAACGGTTCAAGTTTTCTCCCTCTCTCATACTACCCTTAAAAGAGTCTGATAAATCTCTTCGTATTAGTCAGCTCAAGAGTAATACGATTTTATTTAATCTAAAAATGTATCTTTTTAAATTTGTCTTGTACTTAAAAAAAAGAAGAAGATCAAATTTGATAGAAATTCCACTTGAGAAAAATTCAGCTTCGTGAATTCAGGTCCCTATTCTCAAGGACTATCTTATTTAGAGGCAAAAACATTTGGTTACTGACTTTGAGTGTATGCACTCCTCTCCCGTGAGTCTGGAACATGTACTTTAAACGAACACATCCTTGCAGGTCACGATTGTTGGCGAGAAGGCTCCTCCCATAGAAACCGACACTCCATACGGATTCTTTAATCGTTGTCTTTCTGTTACAGTTAATGGACCAAATCAGGTTCCCCTCAGGAGGCTCTGAAAGTCAACAGTACAATGGGCCTGTTGCAAACTTTTGCTAGAGCAAAACTAAGAGTTGTTTCCTGCAGATAATGCCTCAAAAATCACGATGAGCGCATTGGCAAAGTCTGAAATGCACTCATAACTTCACAATCTGCGTAAGAAATTTGCGGTTTTTTGAGCTTCCCGCTTCGAAAACGATACTACGGTACAGGTGAACATTTTGTTAGAGGAGTCGTTCCATTGGCGACAATACTCATCATGGCCGACGCCAGTCCGCCAAAACACGTGTGATGGGACGAGATAACACCTGAACAGGATTAAACCATATAACAATCGGCGTGTTTACGTTCATATTTTCCTCGCCCGCCTTAATTGACCTTGAACTCTCCTCGAATTACGCGAGGAACTGCGCAAGCGTCGGCCATGATGAGTATTGCCGACGATGGAGCGACTCCTCTAACAAAATGTTCACCTGTGCAGTAGTATCGTTTTTGAAGCGGGAAGCTCAAAATAACGCAAATTTCTTACGCAGATTGTGAATTTATGAGTGCATTTCAGACTTTGCCGATGCGCTCATCGTGATTTTTGAGGCATTATCCATAGGAAACAACTCTTCATTCTGCTCTAGCAAAAGTTTGCAACAGGCCCATTGAATCAGTGAGTTCGAAAACACACCAACTCGGAAAAAAAAATTGTTCAGGAAACACCTAAAACTGCGCAGCGGGCGGAGAAGTTTGTTTAAGAAAAACCCTTTTGGTGCCAAAAGACAAATACTTAGAGACTTTGTAAAGCACCAAGTTGAAATCTATACAGCATGTTTGATGACAGAGAATTAAGCGTTCAATAATTTCCGAGTTGGTGTGTTTCTGTTCTCACCGACTTCCAGATACTGATTTTTCATAGTCTGCCCTGAAAAATTTTTATTTTTCGACCTGAATAACGCTTGAATATTTATATAATTTGTTGGTACAAGGTATACTGAACCGAAAAAATAAAACCACAAAATCGGATGGTCACCCTTTTCCTTTGAAATGGCCATAAATTGGTATTTCCAATGAAATACTTCGATTCTTCCCTTTTCCCGTCGCTGTTTCGAGCACTTCCGATTGCAATTTCGAAATTTCATTTTGCGTGCAGATGCTTCTATCCATAAGTGTTACTAAACCGTGAAAAAGTGAAAATCGAAAAAAACCCGAGTTGGTGTGTTTTCGAACTCACTGATTCAATTCCACAGTGATACGAGTAATGAAAGGGTCTAAGGCTAAAAGAGCTCACAGACTTGATTTATTGCACTCAAGTAATTGAAACAATCTTGTTATTTTTGACAGTTAAAAACGTGCGGAAATCATTCTAAATAAGCGGACAATTGAAAGCGTCCCGGTTCCTTCAGTGGTAAGAATGCCCGGTTGCAATTGAACTACATTTTGAAATTTTAAAAACTACATTATCTAGCCCATTCGTAAAAGCACTCATAAGCATGAGGAAACTAATGTTACATACGTATTCACTAAACTGAGCCAGATATTGTAATTCCAATTTGCAAAATTTAGTCCATTTATTATTATCTCTCTCGTAACATCCTCACTGCATGCACATTTGCAAGCGTTTGAATTGAAGGAGCTCCAGCTCACTAGAGTCCGCAAAGGTTCGTGGTACGAATTACAATGGGCCACAGTGTTAATGAAGAATTGGAAATAATTACGTCGGGCCATGAGACACTCTTATTCGAAATAGAGAAATGTGTTGTTTCAGCAACAATAATATTCGAATGAAGAAAACCTACCGTCATGTTGAATGAGCACAATGCGACGAAGTTTTCAGTAAACACCCGTTTGTTTTAGTGTGTGAGAATTACCGCAACACTGCACAGTCTTCTGTGTTTTGTTCGGTTCTTAAAGTACATTTATAAACCAACGCAATATTTGGATGGTTCCACTTAAGATCTAAGCCCAAATATCATTGGTAACAATCGACCGTAAGTTGCGAAAACCTTACCTCTAAATTCAAATAAAAGTAGGGGAAATTAAATTCTAAAACAAGATGAAGCAAGATCTGTAGTTATGGATCGTATTTGATGCATCGAAAAGGTGGATTTGTATGGATATCGATTGGTTTAACATGTAAACGTAGCTTCAAAAGTCCATTGAGTTATTTATGGAAACTAATTTTTTCGATAGATTTTTGATTCTCATGAGTACCACATGGCAACAAAAAGTTAAACTGTCAGGAATTTACTCTTTATCAGCTTATCTAAATAAAACTCTATAATTTTGTTTTTGGTTATGTCCAATTGTTTGAAACCAAACTATACATCGAGCCACTATCGAATAAGACCCATTAAATCGTGCTTGATTTACAGAAGGGTCGAGCCATTCTTAGTCCTACAACGGCTCAAACCATAAATCAGAGGCGGATCCAGCAATTTGGCAACATCGAAACACCTCCATTTAAACCTATTTTGAGTAATCGATTCTTGTCGAAGCACCTGGCACCTTCAAGAATCGATACATTTCCATAGGTTTAAATGGAGAAAAGACAATGTTGCCAAGTTGCTCGATCCGCCAATGCCATCAACAACGCCCGAAATGATAAAGTCGACATTTCTACCGCAACGCACGGTCAGTCACAACTTTGCCAATAAAATCGGGCCCAGCATAAAGTTTTCAATAACGCAGGCTCGGGTCATCAAGGTTTCATAAAAGTCAAGCGTTGTTTCGCAATCTTCACTTGTGAAACACAAACCGATTGGTGTTGATGATATTTTGCGACAAGACCAATCCACACAGGTCAGTCATTCCCGTGGACGAGTTTTGGTACTCTATTGCGCAGTGACGTAGTATTGAGTGCCTGCAATGTATTTATTATGGGAGCACCCATGGTGACGTAGCATTGAGTGCCGCTGAGTTAGGGCCGGGCGGGGGAGTGGATTTCAAAAAGATGCGCAATGAATGACCTGTGCGGAATGGTCTTGTTTTGCGATTCGCGTTGTAATGGAATACAGCAATGCTGTCTGTCGTGTTCATTTTGTCTGCGGTAACAAGCACCTTTGAATGAAAGGATTCGCGCTTATAATTCGTCCAGCACAACTAACAAGAGAAAAACTAAGGGTCAACATGTTTAAACGTTATACTAACGCTGAAAAAGACTTAGTGGCTTCCACTCCCAGATTTTCTGATTTTTGCGGGAACGGAGGTTTTTGAAGTTGCAGTTATCTTTGTCAAATGAACAAACGATATCTACAGGGAAGCTCGGTTTTTGAAATGCTCCTGTGGAAGAGAAAAACGTAGGCATAAATCGACGGTGAAAGTGTCAGACCACGTATCGTATCTCGGTTTCACGGAGAAAAATGTGTGGCTTTATATACCGATTAGTTTCCTCCTCTCCCCAGACGATGGTGTGCCGTCTATCGGCGTTTCCGGCGGGTCTGTCTCCACAGGATCATAATTTCTCTTTCTTTCGATTTCTATTTTTTCAAAACTGAGAATGCCCACAGGACTAGTAAGATCTAAAGACCAAAAAGGAGGGGTTGCGATTTGGGCCGAAATCGGCCCCTCCGTGGAATTGGATAATTTTTGGATATTTGGCAGTTGACGGTGCAAACATGATGGAAATAATCGAGTTTTTCCGATACTCACGTTTTTTGGCTGCGAAACAGGGGCCTAAACATGGCTCCGTGGCCGAAAATAGCTGAAATTTCGCGTTTTTCGCGGTTCTACCTCAGATTTCGACCTGGGCCCAAAGGCGACGGGTGATGAGCTTCAAATATGGTGTCTGGGACACCTAGACACGTAACATACTTGAATATAATCAACCGTCGCCTTTGGGCTCAACCTCAAAATCGAACTTTTCCAACTTTTTAGCCCGAAATAGTTGAAAAGTACTGTTTGTGCAACGTTCTATTCAGGTTCTGGACTGAACCCAGAACTTGCCTTCGAATACAGAGAATGGATTCATAACTTCTTGCTTTAGTGTCTGTCACAAGTCACTTGAATGACTGCGAAAACTGTGTTTTGTACTATTTCACGTATAGGTTAACTTGTCACTTCCAGATTCCTTGATCGCATGCTTGAGCTCTCCAGTGCTTGGTAATGTTACCTTTATGAAAAGCTCACTGTAATTAAACAGCATACAGGTTTGTACTTGATGACTATCTCAGGTGAGAGATATCTGATGATAGGAACTTCACGATAGGTTCTTTTTGACTGAATGCAGTTTTCACCAAATGTAACTCTACAGTGCTCATCATGGCCTCAGGAAGTCAGAGAAGTTTGCTTTGTTGGAAAGTTGGAAAAGTTCGATTTTGAAGTTGGGCCCAAAGGCGACGGTTGATCATATTCAAGTATGCTACGTGTCTAGGTGTTCCAGACACCATATTCAAAGCTCATCAACCGTCGCCTTTGGGCCCAGGTCGAAATTTGAGGTATAATCGCGGAAAACATGGATTTTCAGCTATTTCGGGCTAAAAAGTTGGAAAAGTTCGATTTTGAGGTTGGGCTCAAAGGCGACGGTTGATCATATTCAAGTATGTTACGTGTCTAGGTGTCCCAGACACCATATTCGAAGCTCATCACCCGTCGCCTTTGGGCCCAGGTCGAAATCTGAGGTAGAACCGCGGAAAACATGGATTTTCAGCTATTTCGGGCTAAAAAGTTGGAAAAGTTCGATTTTGAGGTTGGGCCCAAAGGCGACGGTTGATCATATTCAAGTATGTTACGTGTCTAGGTGTCCCAGACACCATATTCGAAGCTCATCACCCGTCGCCTTTGGGCCCAGGTCGAAATCTGAGGTAGAACCGCGAAAGACGCGAAATTTCAGCTATTTTCGCCCACGGAGCCATGTTTAGGCCCCTGTTTCGCAGCCAAAAAATGTGAGTATCGGAAAAACTCGATTATTTCCATCATATATGCACCGTCAACTGCCAAATATCCAAAAATTATCCAATTCCGCGGATGGGCCGATTTCGGCCCAAATCGCAACCCCTCCTTTGACAAATTTTTCTCATTTTATTTTTTCCCCTCAAATTCGCGCTCCTGGGAAATTTGGCTTCGTCCACTACGGTTTCAGGACATTCCGTCAACGATGTTTTGTCCACGCACGTGTTTTGTCCAGTAGTTTACATCCATAAGCAACAGTGCCTTGGTCAAGCATATTATGGATTGCATTTTGCAAAAAGGAACCACTAGCATTGCAATGATGCTAAGATTGTGCAACTTCATCTTTTGCAATAAAATTGAGGAAATCGTGAAAAACTATGAAATTTAGATGGTAATTTTTGTCTTAAATTAACAGTTTTTAGCGAGTAAAATAGAAACTATTAATGGATAATCGGGTTTTTCCTCCAAGACAAAATAAGTTGCACAATCTTAGCAACACTGCAATGCTAGTGGTTCCTTTTTGCAAAATGCAATCCATATTTAAGTTCGATTTAAAATTTATATCGACAATATCGAAATGAGGAAATTGAAAGAGAAGGAGGTGTTGTAATGGTAACGCAGTGTATGGTAATTTAGTGTGCAAGCATTTCAAAATCATGAGTTGAAAGACGCTGACTCTGCGAGTTTAAATATTAGAGCCAAACAGAGCGGAGCGGCGTGCAGCCAGCGCGAGAGGCTCACTGGCGCCTACAAACCTAAAGGGATACTTCACGCATTGCGCAATGTTTGAAGTATCTACTTAGGTTTGTAGGCGCCAATGTGCGTTTCGCGCTGGCCGCCCGCTCGGCGTGCCGCGGCATGGCACCTCAAGCAACTATTTCACTACAGATGTGTTGCATAGTATCGTTCGAAATTGAAAGCCCCCCAACATATTAAGAATGACGGGCATCCTCTAAAAATACGCAGCGTTCTCCGCAAAATAAATCAAGATGCTACGGCACAAAAAGAGAGCGGTAGTCCTAAAATTCATCAAGTCCTAGCATCCGTATTTAATAAAGTTTAGCATAACTTTCAAATTTCATTAGAGTGACTCGATTTAAGCAGAAAAATTCCTGAGTATGCCGTCAAGAATATTTTATTTTGAGTCTCAATAATAATTGGTACGTGGACCAAAACTCCCCTGCCGAAAAAACGCGTGGACGTAAACTACTGGAAAAAACAGGAGCGCTGACAAAAAATCCTTGACAAAATGTCCTATAACCTCCACTACGTTTCGGATTTTCATAGGTAAACAAAAATTGAACGATAAAAACACTAAAGAAAGATTGGAGCAGATGCATCGTTAGGCCACCACCTTCTGAAAATAATAATTTTGCCAAGATGGAAGGCCTTATATAGGTGATGGACGATATTCAATATAAAAATGATAATAAATCTATAATAGGAAAATGTGGCAAGGTATTTAAAATTAGAAATTCATTTCAGAGATAGCATTGCCTTCAGATTCTGACCGTGGAAGTTGAGCCCATGAGTGAACTAGAGTACCTATATAGAGAGAGTATGGACAGCTCGATTTATGTAGCTCTTAGGGCTCAAAAGAGCGACAACGTGAGGAATGAAAGTCACTAAAAAAGTGCTGCTGCCAACCTATGCATTTGAAATATTAATCAATAGGGCCGACAGCACATTGTAAGCAAGCGACTTCAAAACTGAGAAAATGTATGCGAAATCAAAGGTTTAAACGTGCTTTTATAATTATTGATCAGTGTACCTGTTCTCGCATAGTTTAACCCTCTACTGCATGAAATTTTTTTGCGACGCCGATGTTGATGAAAAATATAAATGTTATGGTAAAATGTAATTAAAAAGACATGGCTTTGAGCTTTTTTTGAAGTTTCAATTTTTTCTTTAACTTTTGAAGGTTAAAAAAGCTCGTTGCCATACGACAACAACATGTAGTAATTTCTTGCCAGAGTATCCACTTGTTTCCATATGGCAACAACATACAGAGCAGGAGTGGAATAGTGATGCCAGGGCATAACCCTTGTGCAGGACTTTTGAAAAAAAAAAGCTAAGAAAAAAAGTTTTTTTGATTCTTCTAACATTACCAAATTCAAAAAAGCGTCTAATGATGAATGATGGACCAAATCTTCGATTCGCGGAACTAGATTGCAGTTCTGTCGACCAAAAAAATTGTTTCGTTCGACTAAGGTCTCATTACTCCGGAGTAAAATAGTCTATCCTAACGTAATAGTCTCAGTAATAGTCCTGAACTTAACAGGTCGTTTGAGCAAGGTTTCTGGCTTTGTCTTCATTCTCAACTCCGAATGGTTGAAAAATCTACGAAAACTGACCTCACTTAGCAGCTATAGGTTTATAAAATGAAATGATATTCATACTGAAGAATTATTTTACCGCATCTCCGATTATTTGGACTACATTTTGCAATTAAGAACTACAGTATCCGGCTCAGTCTGAATATATGTATAACGTATGTGCTATAGTTCTCCACTGCATATAAGCGTTTTAATGGATGAGCCAGGAATTTCAGTTCATAATTGCAAAATGTCTTCCATTGTTTACCTAATGCCTCGACATTATAAAACGAATTCGGTAATGATCGCACCTCCAATAGCCAGGAGTTATAGAGCCGAAAATATCTGGTCCAGCTGCCGCAATTCTTCAAAATTCCTAAGCTTTTTCAGATGCGAAAAATTGTTTATCGTATAATTTTCGGCCCATCACTCACTCTAAATCTTTAAGTTTAAAGAGTCTCATTTTGGGACTGCGTTAACTTACCATCACACCGATAAAGGTCTTGGATTCGTTTCACGTCACTAGCGCTAAGTTTTGTGTTTAAGTTCCCAACACCTGCTTTAAGTTTTAAATTACGTCCCGTCTTTGACTGAAGCTTTGCCGGACGAGCAGGATCCTGTAACGCGATATATTTTACAAAAATAAGGTTACAAAAAAGTACCCGAACAATACCAAACCAAGAAAGATGAAAGGGAGTATGAGTTCGCCATACATACTTGAAATACCATGGTGTTCTATTACGATATTTGAGGTTTCGATGTGTTGCTCATTAAAACTGATTAAATAGTGTCTCCAGATTCAAGTTTTTCTTCCTGTAGGTAAAACCATTTTTTGATTCTACGAATATTTTTGCGACAGGATGCTTTTTTTCTTATTTTAATTCTGATGACCTGTTTATATTAAAGAAAAATTTAATTTTCAATTAATGTAAAAAAAATCTCGCGAATGCTAGCCAAATTAAATGACGTAAGACGATAATAAAGAACACTATTTCATCTTCATCCTATAAATTGCCGATTTTCATCGATAAACTTCCATCATATATCTGGTTTACTGAATGCGCCGGAGATTATAGTGCCTTATCGAAAAATATGGTCCATATTATAGGTTCGTTCCGTCGTGCATGCACAAGAAAGAACCTTAATTCGTGTAATGAGGCAAGTACAATTGGTTTACTCATAAAAATTTAATGGACAAATCCATCACCTACAAGTACCTATCATTCCATGTTAAGCACGCCCTAGAGCCCTTGGTCTTGGTGTCATTTTGCTTGACTCTGACGAAGCTATCGTAATAAATCAATGAAAGAAATTATTCGTGCTCTGAAGATATGTCTCTGGCCTCTTGAATATTGAAGGCGCTATAAAGAGAAATGCTATCCATTTTATTTCATACTATCAAACGGCATGAAAATATTATTGTGATGAATGAATATTTCTCGTGTCACTTAAGATGAAATAAAATGAATAGACTCTTCAAAAGAGAAAGCGCACACAAATCACGTCGAACAATTGAACATACTAAAATAAATACGAAGCACGCATGCACTGATGCAAAATTATTTTCAAGGAACCTTCTTTTTGCACAGAGACTGCAAGATCATGTATCTCGTTTGCGGCGTTTGTACCTCTAAACGACCGATTGATTTTTTTCTGAATGAAAACAAATTAGTAGCATCCCTTAGCATTTCCACGGAGTGATCTCTGCGTAGAGGAAAAAAATCACAGAAGTTTTCAATAATTGATGTTAAGTGATTTTCTATTTAAAAAATAAAGTACACGGAAAAAACAACATAGCGCTGAGCCCTAACATTTTGAATCAAATGGAGCCAACTGAAGGCCGTAGAGCTGAGCTCTACAGTCTGTAAAGGCTGGACCCTAAAGCTGTATAGGGCTTGACCCTGTAGGCTGTAGGGCTCAGCACTACTGTCTTTAGTTGGCTCCTTATGTTCTAAAACGTTAAGACTCAGCGTCAAGATGTTTTCTCCGTGTATGAAAGGAAGGCTGCAACGATGCAAACCGACATACGTGATATACTCGTAGTTTCACCGTTGAAATGCTTCAAACTACTGAAACACAAGCGAAAAGATTTTTCACCGTCCATACGAGATAGTTTGCTCATGTAGATTAGATTTTATCACGTATTTTTCACGACGCATCATGTGCTCACACGATTTTAGGGTATTATGACATTTAAAAGCTACATTCTGTTGCTAACAGTACCATTCACTGAAGAAATACTTGTAAATTGGTAGATGGATACATTTGAAGAGGCACTTGAATGAGTGATATACAATACAACGGGGGAGTAAAGTAAATTCTACCATAAATAAAATAAAATATGAGAAGAATTACCGATGAACTGCAATCATGGTACATCATTATAGAGTCAAAATCAAAAGGCTCTCCAAATAAGTTCACGGAACTCTTGTCCAGTTGTTCAAACTGAGCCCGTTGTTCCTTTGAAATAAGTAATAAAGAAAATTAGGTGGTAAACATTCACTTTAGGCATTAACAATTGTAAAAAATCAGTAAAAAAGGGACTCAATGTAAATTTTTTTTTAAAAAATCGAAGAAATTCGAGTCGCAGAGTTCAGTGTAGAATTTGATAACAATGCTGGTATCCTGAACAACATCCTGCTATCTTTAGTCACCCATCACGTACGTCCTCATAGAGCGGTTCATCAAGGAGAGCGTCTAATTTTTAAACGCAGAGGAAGATTGATAATCTATTGAAGTGTTCATCAGGAGTAGGTAAATGCATTGTCTGGACTAATAGAATGGATAGAAACGCCTGGATAAAAAAATTTACAGACCTTCAAAATGAGCTGTTTGTGTGATGTCGCGGAGCAAAGTGTCTACTTTTGAGCTTTTTATCCCTTGAAAGGGTTTAGTCCAAAGATCTTTTAGGAACTTAATTTAATGACCCAGGTGATGTGCTTGATGCCCACTGTTAAAGAATGAAAGGCATTTCCCAAAATTTACAGTCCTTCGAAATGAGCTTTTCGTGTGATTTGCTAAAAATGAATCTTGGCCCCTAGGCCCCCCCCCCCAATTTTAGCGAGCCCAAAAATCGTTTGACGTGCATAAGGAGACCATAGAAATGGTGCTCTCTGCAAATTTTGAATGAAATCGTAATCGAACACGTATATCATGGTGCTTGAATTCGCATTTTCTCTAGATTTCTATTGTTCTATTTTATACCTAGGTATGTAGCAATTTGACTTTATACTCGTATATTTAAAACGGCATAGAGGAAACCGACTAACATCGCCAGAACAAATGCCGGCATCAATGACTTTGCCAAAAACGATTGATTGATTTAGTATACATTACGTTACAAGTTTCATACCCTTTCAATGTTCTGCCATAAAACATCTACGTAGTGATCTCTGTCTGGGCGTTGGTGTTCGTGTCTTAGTCCTAAAGTATGTCCCAGCTCGTGCAGGATTACTTCTTTTACGAAATTTTGTTGGCCTATCCGTAACCACGACTGACCTATCTTTCTCCCGACGGCTGCATTGGATGACCTTCACGAGAAAAGTTTGAACAAGTGGTTGGTTTAAAATGTTACCCAATTCCTGCTTTAACTTCTAAACGGCCAAACCCTGCTAAAAATGGTGAGTACAAATGAGTAGAAAATCAAAGTCATATGAATAGAATTTCAATTCATATGAATCGAATTTCAACTCATGTGAATAGAACTTCAACTTAAATGAATAGAATTTAACTCATATGAGCAGAATTTCTCTATTCACTTTTCGCCGACTCATATGACTAGAGATTCCAACTCATATGACTAGAGATTTCAACTCACATGAGTTCAGCGTTGAATCTACCTTGTCCAATATCTCAGAAACTAGTCACCGCATCAAAATAATTACTAGAACAAAATGTTCTTATTTTTCAAAGTTACATATAAAGTAGGTGTGCCCTGGTCAAAAACACCACTTCTGAAAAATGAAAAAAATTGAATTCATATGAGTTGAACTTTTCTACTCTTATGAGTAGAATATTCTAGTGATGGGTTCTATGAGTAGGATTTCTACTCATATACGTAGGAAATTCTACTCAAGTGAGTCGGCGAATTCTGAGTAGCCTACTCATCATTTTTAGCAGGGAAACGTAGGTAGTAAAAAGGGGATCTACACTTTATGGTGATTCAATGGGCGTCATAATTTGTGCCGGAATGACACGCGATATATCACATCGATTAGTTGCATATTTTCAGCTACTTGTCATTTTCATCGAATTTTAACGTAATAAAGTCAGGGTTATTTAGTGAAGAAAAATTGCATTCGATACTGACATCGAAACTGCAGTCGAATGCGATCTTTCTCCTCTAAAAAAAATCCAGCCTTATTTAGATGAATTTGTTTATCAAATTTGGCAAAAGAAGTTTTTTTTTAGTCTCGTGACAACATAAATGCGATTTCAAAATTCGATGAAAATGGTATGTAGCTGAAAACATGGAACTAATCGATGCGATGTCGCATGTCGTTCTGACAAAAAATACAGCGTCCATCAAATCACCTCAAAGTTAAAATGACTCCTCTTTTTTCGAATATGTATGATTTAGAGAAGAAAGAGGTTGCATTACTTAATTGCCTGATGAAAATCGTCTATGTTGACGTGCTCTCATTATCATGTTAAGGAAACCGGGTGAATTTAGTCGAATTTGTGTCAACGTTTTCGAATGGGCATTAAAAGTAGCTATTTTTTTCCAGGAAAACTTTATTTCATCATAAGTAACGGCTGGTCGAGACAGGAAAATGGACATTTGCTCCGGAATAACAATACTTCGACAAACGTTTCAGCGAGATGCAACTGTAATTTGAAACCGTTTCTGTTTTCATAACTCAATACGATTCTCAAATTAGCCTTTTTCTTCCTGTTCAAGCAACATTTCCCTATGATCCGATTTGATAAGCACATGCTTCCGATGGAATGGAGAATTAAACCGAAGGATTTTGTGTCAAAACATACCTTAATCCCAAGTTGTATTCGACGAAAACAAAGTCTGGTTCTCCACTCCACTCCTTGAATCTAACGCAGGTTTCGCGCATAATGTCTTCCATGGCTTCAAACACTTTCAAATAATCGTGATTGAAGGACTCCCCTTGAAATAATGAGAAACAAGCAGTGAGCTAGAACAAGAGCCGCGCAATTGAAGTTTTGACTTCATAGTGTGAATCTAGCGCAATGGATCAGTAGACAAGATACAAATTCAAGCAATATTCTAAAACGTGTTCTGAACCAGAACTTCACTTAACAAAAACACGATTCGCGCAACCGATTTACTGAAATTAATACCTAATTTAAATATTTAACTTTTTCGATGCGTTAATTTTAACCTCATGCTCATGAAAATACAAAGTTATACGTGAATAAAATGGCGCACAAAACGTTACCGTGGCAATCTATGCGGTATGATAATTTGACGACCTCAATCTTAGTGCTATGGCTCAGCTGTTACATCGTCACCTTCCAGGCAAAGTATCACAAGCGCCATGCGACGTTTAAATATTTCCGCCGCCATTATATTTTTTTACAGAGAAATTGTTCAACGAAGCTGTCCGAAAATTTCACTGAATTCTTTTTTGTGCTGCCGATAAAATTTAGTGAAATTTCCAAACAGATTCAACCAACAATTTCTCAGTAAAAAAATATAATGGCGGCGGAAATTTTTAAACGTCGCATGGCGCTTGTGATACTTTGCCTGGAAGGTGACGACATGTTGTGAACACTTTGAATAAACACAAAGCGTGGAAAGAACATCGCTCGATTATGAAACCTTTTGATTTAAGTATACAATTATTTTTCTGTTGAGTGGGGAATCCAGATTTCCCGTGATCAATCCAAACTAAAAATGTTAACTGTTTGGTAATTTTTGTCGGCTGAATCGTGTTTTACTTGAAATTCTGGTTAAAGGATGTGTACTCTAGAATGCTTAAATTTTTTTTAAAATTTTAAATTTTTCCACTGGTTCATTAGGAGGAGGTATACGAAGAAGTATATAGGAGGAAAAAAAAACAGCTACATTTTCCCATAATTTTTTTCCCCGTCCTTTTCCACACCTTTTGAAGTGTGTGCCTGAATTTAAAATGCGCCTTGTCATACTTGAGACCTGAATTGTCACTACTTGTTTTTACCCCCTTTTTTTGTGTTTCGTTTGGTAGATCCGTACTGCTTCATGATGTCTAATGGCTGGCACTCAGATCCTAGCCGAAAGCAGTTTTTTTCGGTTAAGCACTACTATTTCTACTTACTATTATATATTTCTACTTATTACTTATATTTTCTCTTACTATTTTATTATTTTTGAAAAAGTTGGAGAGAAATTTAGCTCATTATTTTTCTTATTAGTTGAGCTGTAAGTGCAATGTGTGACGCATGATCAAATTTCAAGAGTTTTGTGCCCACCGCCACAAACAATAAATATTTCACGGCTCCCTTTCGTAATTATTTATGCAATCAGAGAGGATATAACAAAAACATCAGAGAAATTTATATGCAATGAAACTATAAGAAAAGAACGCAAGTAGGCTCATTGCTATTCGGAACTCGAACTATACTATAGTTGCGCAGTTTTTAGACCCCTACGATACCGATAATTTTCTTAGGAAGTAAAGATAAATTTTTGCTACTTCAGTGAGTCAGGAATGAGATCCTTGGTTGTCACTTTTCTCCACCCGATGCGGAACTGACGTCCCAGTCAAATGCGTTTTTGAAGAAATGATCGATCACCATTGTTGCTTAATCTCAATATATTCATTAATGCGCAAGTGATGGCACGCTCCGGTGACAAGGAAGGTTCTTTGACGAAATCATTTTTGTCTTGATATAGTCTCCAAAATGTATACATCATACTGATCAAATATCCGACAACTTGGAAACATGGCTCGCGTAACGAGTGACCTAGGGTCCAGGGGGTGCAGCCCCTTGGCTGGCCGTGACGGACGCGCAAAACGTGCCCAGAAAGGCTAGTACGAAATAAACTTACACATTAAATCTTCCACTTTGTAGATAACAGCTGCTTTCGGCCACAAAATTTCCTTGTTCTTCAGCATTCTCTTCCTTCGCCGCACCTAAAAGAAAGATGAATGTGAAGTACGAGTAATTGAACTGTATTTTGGTTTAAAGAAATCCAATTTTAGGGGCATAAAATTGAGGGCTTTAAAAAGAATTAGAAACATATTTCATGTCTTTCCGCAAAGCCTTATCAGAATAACAAAGTTTATAGAAGATTCTAAAGAGTGAACACAACTACATATCTTACAAAAAATGTTAGGGTGGTCACTTAAAAAAAATAACAATGTTTCTCGCGAACTTTTACGTAAGAATCAACAGTCAAATCGCAAATTCCTTACACATGCAACATCTCCATTCGCAAGATCTGCTGAGATTTTTTACTTGATCGATGCGATACATCGAACGCCAGCTCGGTCATCCGTGTCAGAAACTGGGACAACTCACCTCGTATTAACAATCATTAAAAACAAAAACTTTCTGTGGCCTTAGTCCCATTTTGAGTCGTTGATTTTACATCAACAGAAACGTACACATTCGAACTGAATAAAGACCGAGCAAAAAGGGTTTGAAGTTTTATTCGTCCGCAAGACGCAATGTTATATACAAAGTTTGACGACTTTCTTTGCGTTCAGGATATTTTTTCTCGACTTTCAAGTCACAATTTGATAAATAAGTAGTGTGTCTAAAAGGAAATTTTATGCTCTTCCTAAAAGGTTCTTTGACATTTGTCCGTAAGATTGATATTCTTCGAGATATAAGCTAACAACCGGTCGCATGCGGCGTATTTGGGCCCCCCGCCTCCCCTTTTCTCAAGATGGCGGCCTTAGCGGACAGCCGATTTCGGTAAACTTTTATTATGTTGTTCTGGTAATTTATTGCAGCATGTTTCCGCAAAAAACGGTAGATGCATTTATAGATTTTCCTAGAACATTGCTAGATTGACTGGACTATTTGTATCTTTAGCAGGATGTAGTATACTAGGGGGCTATGCCCCCTGGCCGCTACGCGGCCCAACCCCCCGAGGGCAATTCGCCCTCTCTTGGGCCCGCTTTGGCAAAAGACCGACCAAAAAAAAATGAAAAGATTTTCATACCCGGCTCTCATTTGTCCAATTTCCCTCTGGCCGAGAGTGATTGGACCAATAAGAATCAAATAAGAAAACCGCCATTTATTTCAAACTTCAGGTCTACACTGAAACGAAACCAAACGAACGGAACCGAGCGTTTTGTTACTTTTGGATAGCCTGTAGTAAAGGAGCACACCTTTGATTCACTTACCTTACCTTACTAACAGACCAAGGTTCACAATTTCCCGCTTGGTTCAAATTTTGTCCCTTCTCTAAGCTCCCAGGTATTTTCTAGTATAAAAAAATATGTATCATATTTCCAAAATCTGATTACAGGGGGCTCATCTAGGGACTATCACCTGTCGATTGCTGCAAAAATTATGGAAATCAGCCCAGTAGAACGCTCAAACGAACTATGACAAAAAATAAAAATGTACATTGTTTAAATGGGAGCATTCGCAACTTTACCGCATAATATAAAAGAACCTAGATCATATTTTCAAAATCTGAATAAAGCGGGCTCATCTAGAGACAATTGTTTGTCGATAGCCGCAAAAATCAAGAAAATCGGCCCAGTAGAACGCTGGAGCTAAGCGTTGCCAGATATGCAAATTTAGGAGGTCTTGAAGCTTATATATATGATGATGACGGATGGAATGCAAAACCTATTCTTTCTCATTATTTCCCAAAATACGACATGTTGCGTTTTTTGGACTCAGCTCATTTGAACGGAGCCTTCGGTGGTATTGTGATAATGATTATTACCGATGGATTCGTACTGAAGCGAACCCCCGCGTATTCGTCCTCGACATCTATCAACCCACCGTTCGGCAGTTCAGTAAGACGCCCGCTGACGTTCATCACAAGAACCATCACCAGAAATACCAACATCGTGCCACTTAGAATCAACGAGTTGAGCATGGCAGAGGCTCAACTAAAACTAATTCAACTCAAACTTCAACCAAACTAATTCAACTAAAACTGAAGCCGAAAGGTACTGTGGCGGCCAATCACCGCTCACCTCTGGCGACGCAGCCCATGCTCGCTCCCGATTGGCCGCCGCAGCCTCTACCACGGCTATATATGTCGTGACCTCACCACCTCAAGACACTCCGCTCCCGTCCCGTCAACCACACGGACCTCGTCACCATCCAGCGGACCTCTCGCAGCCGGCCGGCTTGCCCTTTTCAACGGCTCTTCTTAGAGCCACCAACATTAGAGCACCTCGTCTGGTCTTTGGCCATAGTACCACTGTTGTCGAGATCCTTAGGACCACGTTTATAAACCACAACTACCACTCATAGACGTCATTTCACATGCCGTACTCACTTTTTTAAGTGTCCTCGCGGTGGCGTTTTCCTTTTTTAAAACATATTTCCAAGGACAACGCAATATTTCCAGAAATGAGCGCTGTTTTAATAGTTCCGTACCGCACGAAGTTGCACACTTTCTGATTTTTAAAATGGGTTTGAATTTTTATTTCTGATGAAGACTCGACGTCGAGGAAAAAAATATACGCCTTTTCTCACATTCGAGTGATTTCTGCTTAACTTTGAACTGTGACGGGAAAAAATGTGTGGCTGGTTGAATCTAACAACTCTCCAACTCATCTCTTTAGAAATCGCGACTTGTCATGTTTGTGTGCGTCAGTAGCCATTTTCGAGTATAAAGGTTGGAAAATGGAAAAAAAATCGGCTTGAGTCATTTGAATGTGGGATCATTAAAGAGTCAGCGAACAAGAAAATAGATGTCTCACACCAAAAATACAATCGGAAAGCTCTTATACTCGGAAATACATGAATGAGAGGCCTCCCGCTTCGGGAATAAATCAATTAACAATGGTAGAGAATTTTCTCTACCATTAAGAAAGTTTGAATAATTTTATCCCGGCAGTGAGGCCACCTGCAGTAATACAGAAGTTCTTTTCTGCTGTTGTACACGTGAATTTCTTTTCATCGTTACGGGTTCAATATTTGACGTCAATCCACAGAGTGTTTATATATTTGATGAGTATACTTATACAGAAAATGAATGCAACAATTATTTAAAAAATGCGACTTGACAAAAACTGTCAAAAGATAAAGATAAAAAAGAAATAGAATTACAAAATTCAATGAAAATAACAATACTGAATATATTAAAATATCCCTGGCAAGAAGTTCAGAAAATTAAAATTATGCATATGTTTCCTGTTATGCTCTCTGCGCTCCATGTTGTAAATAATTAATAGAGATAGAAATAGAAAACAAAAATAGAATCACTTATTTAAGGACTTTAAATATCTACTATTTTTCTCCTTGTCTTTACAGTAAACTGTCTACGTTGCACAAATCTCTTTTTCTAAGTAAAGTGAAAAAGAAAATGCTTTAAAAACTATCGTAAAATCTATCGAAAGTCTTCTAGTTAAATATTATTAGTTTAATATATTTTCAAATACGTGTAGAGGATTCTGTGAGTTTGTTCTTCATTCTGATTTCAGCTGCTATTTTGTTCGTTTTTTCTACACGTCAATGAGCCTAGGAAATCATTTTACGATCATGATTCCGCAAAAGACATCCCGAGACTACTGTTGCGTCGATTCTCGGGTTTCGGCTGCAAATTGCATTATGTAGTGCATATTGATCACTTTTTATTTCACCAAGATGACAGTTCAGTCTGAATTTTGAGCTGAGGACTATTTTTTGAGAAAAATTGACTGTGCCAACGTTTCCATTTTACATATACATCTTCTTCTTTTGTAATAATGACATTGGGATGAATTTTCTTGTAGTTGTAAATCTTAACGTCTTCTTCAAACTGAAATCAAAAGAAATTTAGGTAATGATTAATTGGGCGTATCTCTGCCAAACGGAACTATGTGCATTGTGACAGGAGCCCTGTAATGCACATATTCTTATTGCCTCAGGGCTCATGTCTTAATGCACAGAGTTCCGTTTGATAGAAATACGTCCAATTTGCGCAAAGAAGAAATAGGTAACACTGCTGAAACAAGATAATTGAGATAAGCCAGTTACGGAATGAGCATTGATGCATTTTTTTAAAATTAACATCCGCGTCTAATGTGTCTAATGGGTAATTTTTTCCAAAAAATTGATAAAAAACCAACAAAATAAATCATTTATTTGTTGCCGTATGGACTGTATGGAGAAACATCTGGCGCTTATTCTTGGCAAAAAACCATGACGTCGAAAATGAGCACATCGATGTTTAGATTATTTTGACTGATTGCAATACGTACGTTACAATTCATATACTACGATAGATATGTTATAATGAATCAAGTGTATCGATCGATTTCGATTGGCCGAGAACTTATAGTTTTTCGCTCCTCCTTGCAAAAATACCGTTTTTTTTTTTATTTTTGATTAAGAGATTATCTTTTTTACGTCTGTACCACTTCAAACCCTCCCGACAGCGTGAAGGCCCGAGTTACACTCTACGGAAAAATAGTGCATTACTAATCACTTGATTACTAACTTATCCATAAAATAACTTTTAACCTTCGGTTATTTTCGCCAGTACTTCATTGACTGCAATTATTTCTTATTATTGCTAAATCTCCGACAAGAGTTTGACACTTCATCATTGATTTGATTATGCTTATCTATTGGATCAACTATGACCACCACAGAATCTAATTTTCTGTTCAGAAATGAATATTTGGTCATTATAGCATCAGGTAAAAAACTATATAACATGGGAAAATTATTCCTAGTATTTTCTCTCCACTGTTACATTGAGGATCAAGCCTCCTACTTTCGGGAAGGATATGATCAGAGACAAGAGACCCTCCACTAGTATCTTGGCCATTGTGGAAGCTTTTACTTTCGGGACTTCAGCACTCCACTGTTGACTTACCTACATGGTTGATGTTCAACAACGTGTTGGCAGTTTCGTTTTGCAAACAAGCCGAAAATGGCCGACGTTTCGGAAACTTGTTTGGCTCATGACGTCATCCGAAGCTCATCATCGACCATGTAGGAGTAGGTATAAGTCAACAGCCGAAACTAGGGTGATGACTGTTGCTCCCTAGTAATTGTCCATAAGGAATTGTTGAAACCTCGAAAGTAAAAGCTTCCACCTGTCGCTAGGAGGCCAGTGGAGGGTCTCTTGTCTCTGGATATGATGCATAAAGATCGTTGCTTAGGTTAATGTTAGTATACAAAATTCAAATATGTAATCATACGTACTGTGCATAGAAACAGGCGGAAAACCAGTCGATTCAGGGGCACGAGCAAAGGATGGCAATAATGCACAGTCACTACCCGCTGGATCGCAGGTCCGACAGGTGTGATACAAGTCAGTAATTTCATGTGCGCATTCATTTTCAATGTGCTTATATTTATTTCAGTCTCGAAATGGCCAGCATTAATCTAGTGATTCACACAATAATACCAACAAATTACGACGATTTATAATACATGGACTAGCATAACTTGCATGTGCGATTTCCGAGATTTGTTTTAAACCAACAAATGCATGAAACAAGGGAATTAGGCTTATCTATCTCCTTCACTAATTCGTCATGAGCATCCAAAATAAACAACCCTAGAGGATTAATTATTTGTAACGACACCAGGAACGTATCGCGTATCGCTTATATATGGCATCAATAAAAATAGTTCAAGACATGACCGGAATTTTAAGATTTTGATAGGAAAAGCCATTTAGAGTAGAAAACATGATTTGCGAGTGGTTCATGTCATAATTGTGCTGATTTGAAGTTAAACCAACACCAACACTCGGCCATTTTTTGCTCTTCACAAAACCTTAAATAAAAAAGAAATATAAAATCTCGAAATTTATTAAGAGATAAGAATTGTAATATTATTAACACGTAAGAGTTAAAATAAAAACATTTTTAAAACGGCACTTTAATAAATTTAAATGAATAAATTGAGAAAGATATTTAATAACCATGAGCAAGAGAGAGAGATAGAAGAATATATTTAATCATTAACCTTGTATTTTGTACCGGAATTTTTAATGCATTTTTCTTGGAACAACCTTTTCCCTCACGAAGTTCAGACTGTGACGGTCTCATTTTATTTTTTTTGAAGGGAACATATCAATATCACTATTTGAAGATTTCACAGAATTTTTTTTTCGCACAGAGAAGGGAAATCACGGAGGTTTTCAAGAATTGATGTGAAGTAGTTTTCCATTTTAATAATAAGAAGTGGCAGGAAGTTTCCAACGTCACAACGCGAGATATGTGCTCTGGTAGTTTCATTTTCGAAATGTATTTTATGAAGTGTTAAGATGTCTCGCCGAGACGAGCTATTCAATACAGGTTTTATACGTATATCATAAACGCTGCTGATACGATTTCATGAATAATGAAATAAACAAATAATTTACCCATTTCACACTTGCTCTGAAAGACAGCACTGTGATTCTGTCGAGAATATTAAGATGCAAGCAGGTTTTCGACAGGGCCCTATGAGGCTCAGTATGGTGAACTGTCCATTCTTCCATTTTCACAATCAACCTTAAGGAATGCCTTAAACTGAAGCTCTTGTCAGGTGCGAATGTCCTATCCCGCAGCCATGGTGGCGCATGTATTGCTTGAAAATGTTCCAGGTCAGCAGAGCCGTGTGAAAGATCCTGGAAGATAGAACATGATTTAGATACAAGATATTATTTTCTGCAAGAGTGCGCAATTTGACCTGCGTAAGGTTTTGTTTTCCTTGTGACTGGGCAATTCAAAGTTCCCGTAACCAATGGATAATAAAAACGTTCATATCTTAGTTATAGAAGTTGATTTCAATAGTTTTTGCTACGCGAACCGTGTTCTACGTGAAATTGTGGTGAAGAATCATGTATCAGATTGCTTAAATTCGTGCCTTGTTGAATGGTCTACTCAATCTAAAAACGCAAACACAGAGAACAGAACTTTCTTAACTTTTCTCAGAAAAAATATATTATCGGGTGAAACGAGGCAACGTTGGAATGCTCATACGGCGTCAAAACACAACATGGATCTTTTAAGCCCTATTGGTCGATGCTGCGATTCTCCTAATACGAGTTCGAATAATCGCGCCAAACACGGTGCGGTCAACGTCAAACTCATATCAGCGCCTGCAAGACTGCAGGAATACTTCACACGTTGCGCCGGATGCTGGGGTCGGCGTCGGACGCATATTAACGCCTACAGGCCTGCATGAATACTTCTCGCATTGCACCAAACGCAATGCGAGAGTTATTTGTGATAACTATTCGACTACGGGTATGGGCATATTGCCACTAGATGGATTGAGGGCTAATCGCACTGTGAAGATGACTCGACACTAAACCGTACTCCCTTTCCCTAGCTTGCGCGACGCTAAAATTGCCGCAAAACTAGGACCACGTGTAATTTTTTTTGACGGTCCCTACCCAGTTTTTACCACATTTCAAGGGTAAATATGTACATTGATGCAACGATTAAAAAACTTGGACAATGTTGAAACGATGCAGCGATTCTGAAACTTGATTCGCGTGAAATTAATTTTGGTTTAATAAAATGAATTTTTCGTGATTTTATTTTAAATCATTCCGGGAATTTCTCGAAAGCTTCTAAAAAATCGCGTGTAGCTTTTCATGAGCAAAACAAAACATGAGTAAGGATGTGCAACATTTCAGTCGGAGATAAGAACACTTTTCGCGCGCAGGCGTCGGTATTTGATCTCACCCACGGTAGGCGTAACGAAATAACTATTCGACCACGCCTGTAGGCATATTGCCGCCAGCCGGATGGAAGGCACTACATGCACAAAATTTCGAAGTAATCGAAAAATTACCTCTCACCGGCCCCATACTGAAATAAAACCCCGGTTGTAAAAGTCACAGTTACACGCATTCTACCGTCGTGCTAAGGAAACACGCCGTATGGATCTTCAAACGTTGCCAAATTTCCTTCGACAAAAAAACGAATTTCCCGGAAAAATTTAGAGTATTTTTCATTCATTTTTTCAGACAATTTAGTCCACAATCCTGTTGCCGCGCACTAGTAAAAAAAAAAAAAGAAAGAAAAGTTCTGACCAAAAAACCGCGTGTGCGCGACGACTCTCTCATGAGCTTGGTAGCAGAGCGCTGCGCCACTAGTGAATCCTGTAGGCACTATGACGAACCAAGCAGCCGCGCTCTACCAGAGAAACCGCGAACCCGTTTGGTGTCTAGAGCTCTGACTTTTTAGCTTGTGCTCGACGACTCGGTACTCGCGAGTTGTCTGACCGCCCAGCTTCTTAATGTTAATGGAAAATGGAATGTAAGGATTTCTTAATTTTACATTCATAAATCAGCACAGTAAGCATTACGAAGATCAGCGGAAAAGAAAACCTGATTTTAAAAGTTTGTTTTTCTGCATGTATATGCGGATGAAGTTAAAGAAAACTTACTGAAGGAAGTATTGATTCTGTTGTTTCGGAAATCTCTCTTCACGAAAACCTTTCCTCGTTTTTTCGCTCACCACGGCGAATAAAACAGCTTAAATCACGTCAATTAAAACTGGAAAAAAGGTTAGTATAACACTAAGAACTTAGAACGCCTTTTTTCCGCCCCTTCCTTTTTCCCGGAGGCTTTAACATAAAAACTCTTCGGGGGTTTTTCGCTCACCACGGCGAATAAAACAGCTTAAATCACGTCAATTAAAACTGGAAAAAAGGTTAGTATAACACTAAGAACTTAGAACACCTTTTTTTTCCACATTCTTTTTTTTTTCCTGGGATCCTTCTCGCGAAAGTTTTTTCAGGGTTTTTTCGCTCACCACGGCGAACAAAACAACTTAACTCACGTCAATTAAAAAATAGGAAAGGTTAGTATAGCACTTTAAGTTAGAACGCCTCTTCCATCCACTGAATACTCTCATCACAAGAGTGTTTTGTGTTTTCTTCGCTCACCATAGCGAATGAAAAGAACCTAAATAAATTGCATTGAATTCGAATAGAATCTCAAATAAAAAGCTAGTGCGGCTCACCCGAGCTCAGAACTTTACCTCCGCTTTACTTCTCCCGCAACGGAAGTCAAGTTAAAATTATTTAGAAACAATCCTTACAAAAAAATCCCCAAACAGGGACTGCAAAACCCCGTAAAAGCGGAAAAGCTATTTTTCCCGTAAGTCAATTGCAAAGTTTTATTAACCCTGCTTTCGGCCGCCCTGCAGGTCAGTTAGTAGGTTATTCTCTAAAGAATATAATCAAAATTATTCATCGCTCAGCGTGAATAAAACATATTACTCACTCATTCACTTAAAAAGCGCATCAGAAATTTCCCGCTCATTAAAGCATGGATGCAAGTTTCTGTAGAACTTCAGCATTCATTTTTCCAATGCGAAAATTATTATGTCTTAGATAAAAAACCGAGTTTTACCTGCTAAAAGTTACAAAGCAAAATTATCCAGGATTAAATAAATCAGTCTCCACATTTATGCGAGCCCCAATAATTAAGCGCGCTACTGTGTGTGTAGCTTCACCTTTCATTTTAATCTCAACTAAGCGTCCACTTCCCGCATGAAAATTAATCGCGAGCGGGAACGAATAATGAAAAAGATCCAATTTTAAATTTCCCGCGCAAACTTCGATCCTCACTACATGGTCGGAGCCCCGCCCAACAAATTCCAGGAGCCAATGAAATCATTCTAGCTTCGACAACGCCGGGGCGCGGAGCGTGCCGCGCTGGCCGCATCACTTCCCCTCCCGCCTAGCCAACACTCACCATCATGAAACCAGGCTGCAGAATACGGCACTTTCATTCTTTTTGCTTTTGATCACTGCTAATAGTTATCTTCTTCCTAAATCTACCATAAAACCTTTCAATATACGCCTGAATTCACTTTATATCAGTATTCAAGAACCCGAAGTTCCATGGGTAACCACCCATTGTCACCATTTGATGAGCTTTTCTTATTCTTCGCACGCAAGTTCATGCAAAACTGTTGTATTTTCTGAAAAGTACTTGTTGGAGCTATCAATTACAATCATTAAAAATGCAGAAAGTCAAGATCCAAGATTAAAAACTTCAGTTATTCGTTCCGCCGCTAGCACGAATCGGCCGGGCGGCGCGTCACCAGATCGGTCGATTTCGAAGCTTTGTTCCTTTTGGCTCTTGCGCGCCCACCTTATACTCCAGGGATCCACTTTTATCCTCACTTGTGTCTCAACTGCCGGACTGGACGGATCCCCCTTGGAACTCACTTGGACTGGACTCTCTCTCTCATCTTGGACATGATATTGTAGGGATGTCGATACTCGGGGAAGTATCGATACTCGGTATCGATACTGGTATCGACTCTAAGCATCGATACCGGTATCGAGCATCGAGCTGAAGTATCGATACTTTAGAGGTATCGATGCCATCGATACTATTTCTGAATTATGCCGTGATTCCGAGTGTGCGTATGTCTGTCGGCCGTTATATTCCGCCAGATTTACGCCTCTCTCGAAACAGCCCTATTTGCGTCCTTAGTCAACTATTTTGAGCCCTTTACTACTTTTATCGAACTGAGCTTTTAACGTTTTTAACGAAAGTAATCATCTTGAGAAACTTGATTACTCCGTCGTTTGTCACAGTGCATAATGAAGGTGAAATAGTGGGGAGAGAAGTATTCAATGTCTTTGGGAGAGAAGTTTTCAAAGAAGAAAAAGAGGCCTTCTTCATGGCCAAATCAGATAAAGTATCGATACCATCGATACTGGGGTCTGATGATCGATACCACATGGTATCGATATCGTTGAGTATCGATGCCAAGTATCGATGAGTATCGATCAAAAGTATCGATACTTTGGAAGTATCGGTTAAGTATCGACATCCCTAGGATATTGGACTCGGACTTTTACGAAGGGAAAGGACTTGTCCTCGGTGTCAGTCATGGATCAAGGACATGAAAGCGCCGTTCCTATTAAGAAGCGGAGGTCTCTTGCCCGCTTGAAGAACGAAGTTTGGAATCAACCCTGGCAGCCTACACCTTGGGCCAAAGGTCACTGAGATCTTACAAGTGGACGCACTTTTCTGGCTTTTTTCTCCCCGCCTTTTCAAAGCGACTTTCCTCCCCAGTCCAGCGGAGCATTTCACGAGACCAAGTCAAGGACTTGGAAAAGTGTCATATTATATGACGAAAATAGCTCAAGAAAGCTATCAAGTGATGCTTCATTAATAAAATTTTCCTTTTCAGCATTAGCAACTTGTATGCAAATATCCTTTAGTTATTTGCATACAAGCTTCACACAAACACCTTCAAAAATTCTCTCTTTCCTTTCTCTATCCTTTTCACTTTTTCAAGGCCCTTAATTAAATCCTTACCCTAGCGTACGTTGCAATTCGCGCTAGTTGCGAGTACATGAGTCTATTCCATGTACTTATGACTTCACTTCTTTCTTAAAAATTGGGTATTCTGATGTTAGCTTGCAATCGCGTCAGTTGCGAGTATTAGCGGCTATCCCTAATACTTATGCTTTCAACTTCTTTTAAAACCCTAATGTATGCTTAACATCGATGGTGAAACTACCATACCACGTATCTCGGAAAACTCGATTTTTCAGGAGAGCAAAAAAACTGTCTGCGTTCCTTACTTTTGATAATTAAAAGGTAATAATTCTTGGAGATAGAGATGATAAGATGCTTTTCACCACGCCTTGAGCATTTTTGAAAATAGTCGCAACCGTGATGAAATACGGAGGAAAAACCGAGTTATGTGTTTTGCGAAGTAGGAATTGACACTATTACATCGAGATATGTGAATTTTGAATTGAGGTATTGAGCCTCTTGTTTGAAGATTTTGATCGATTTAAGGCTTAGCGAATAGTCATTTTGAACAGTGTACTTCTATTCATGCACTGAAAGCTTCTGTTGATCCTACAACTGGACCAATCATCGTATCTTTATTAATTGCAATACTATTAAACGGCATGACAGACTCAGAATCGTTGCATAGCATAAAATTGAAAGACTGATACGACCCGTACCGCAAGAAGTAGAATACCACTACTACTACTACTTCTTACTTTCTTGAATACCTTAACACTTCTAATAAAGAAGGTGAATTTCCTTTCCCGGTGGATGAGTCGCCTTCTAATAAAAGCGTATCGACGGTGAAACTACCAGACCACGTATCTTGTTTGCGGTGTTTAAAAATCAATGCTCCCATTTTATTTTTGCAAATGAAAACCAGCCAATATATCATTCCTTGAAGTATTCACAGATTCTTCGTCACTCAAAGAGGAAAAATCACAGAAGATTTCAAGAATTGATGTTGAGAGGTTTTCATTTAAAAAATATAGTATGACAGGGCGTCTGCGACGTTGCAAACCGAGATACGGGGTCCGGTAGTTTCACTGCGGCACAGTGGATCGAGATAGTAAGAGAGGTCAGACAAAATTTGGACTTTAAACGCTTATAACTCCGTTTATACCAAAATTTTAAGATCTATAAGTGGTTTCGTTGGTTTCCTCGTAAAATTTTCTTCTAAAATCACCCGTCGAGATTTAAAATGTGAGAAAATAAACATCAAAATTTGCAGTTTTGGTCAAAAATTTAATATCCGACCTCTCTTATTGACTCGATCCACTCTGCGCCGACATGCTTTGCCATGCATTCAGAATGTTCCCGAAACGTACCCGATGCCGTGTGATGTCAAGAGGGTACGAAACACGACCACCATTCTTTATCCGCCTCGGTACTTCGTACTGTAGAGCGCGCCGTGTGTACGCAATAACTTCCCGCCGGCGCGAGATATGTGAATTGCGAATTAGCGCTGAGATATGTGATATTTGAACTACGGTTTTGGATAACTTCCTGATTTTATTCGACAAAAATATTTTGGTGGCAGATAAAGGACATCTCCTACAACTCATTTATGCAGCTAACTCAAAACCGACAAAAATCGAGATACGTGGTATGGTAGTTTCACCATCGACATTCACGTTAGTTGCGGGCATCCCCCCTGGTGCCTATGATTAAAATTAGTTCTTACATCAATTAGATTCATCTACCCCTATATCCTCATTTAATATTCCAATTCCAATTAATCCTAGCGTATGTTAAATTCACGCTAGTTGCGAGCGCTTTTGCACTCTGCAAACGCTTACGTGTTGTTCATTTAAAATTCAAAAGTAGTAATCGTTCTCCAAGTTTTCTCATCATTTCTTCATATCTGGATGTTATGATCTTTGCCGGTTTCTGGCCACCTCGAAAATTAAATCGGCTGGTCCCTCGGAAATTAAGCTAATCTTCTTCATCGGCTTGTGCCTTATTTTTGTTATATATTTTTTTTTTTGAGGCCCTCGCTGTTCCAAATCCAATTCAAAACATCTGAAAATTTCAAGGAAAAGTATGCATTACTTTCTTGAAAAATACAAATTTTTTTTCCGGGAGAAATTTGGCAACAGCAGCATGTTCCTATGGCGTTCTTCCTTGTCCGTTCCGGGCTATCAAGGCCACAAGTTTTGGTTGTACCTGTCGTTGTCTCGGTCACCAAACCAGAAACAGTTGTAGCTACGGCTCCAGCACCCAGAACTTTCGGCCTCTGAGCCCGGAAGGAATTAACGGAACGTCTGTAAGGCCCGTAGTTACACCTTTCACAGCTGCAGCTTTTTTTCCCCAGTGCAGAATTTCAAACCGTAAATGATAATCTGAATTAGTATTAAAGAAGAAAGCGAAAACTAGAGTCCCTTTATACTGAGAGTCAAGACAACACCCCCTCATGGAGTCACAAACGGGAATAAAGATTACACAAATTGAACGTTTTTTGTAATCTTTGATCGGCCCATTCTCAAATTCCTTTCTCCGTTCCTTCTCTCATTCCGTTTGTTCCTTGCCGAACCCGTAATTCCCTGGTTCATTCCAGATTATAATCTTTGCAATCGGTGAAAATGTAATCTTTATTCCCGTTTGTGACACTGTGTAGAGTACCTGTATAGCGAGAGTATGGACAGATCGCTTCATGGAGAGCTTAGGGCCCATAAGTGCAGCCACTCTTCTAACCAACTTCTGACGCACTCAATTTCACTGCCAGTCTGTGGATTCCAATTCTAACGAAGATGGCTAAGAAAGTACATAAATGAGCGTTCTTCCACAAAAATGAGTAAATTTATGCAAAAACTAAGTCAAATACGTGCTTTATAAACGATGGTTCGTAACAATTGTATTAATAAATCGTTCTGGATAATTGAAATTCATAGGTTGGCTGCATTTCTGGGCCCTAACTTTATTCGCGGAGACATCGGTGAAGGCCTGATGGATTTTCGGAGTTTCACATCTGTCTATACTCTCGCTATACAGGTATAACACTGTGAAGGCCTAAAATACGGGAACCAATCAGAAATGGATTCACATTGTCTTGACTCTCAGTATAAAGGGACTCTAGCGAAAACAAGGGATGCGGACTTACTCCTATAGATCCGTTTATGAGATATTCACATTTGCCTGCAAGGGAATATTTCCCACTCATGATCTCGTCTACTGGAGGTATCTCGTACGTAGGCTCCTCTCCTTCGGCATGATACCACACAAATATCATGTGATTGACTTCACAACACTTCCACGCCTGGACCTTCGCAAGTCTCGGCACTGACGACAAAATGTATCAATCATATAAATCGACTCTCATCTGCATAGGGAAACTGATGGCATATATTTTGTCTCTTAAATGAGCCAGGAATTGAAGTTCCTCATTGCAAAATGAAGACCAATTGGATTGAATTTTGCAAAAAGGAACCACTAGCATTGCAATGATGCTAAGATTGTGCAACTTCATCCTTTGCAATAGAATTGCGGAAATTGTGAAAAACTATGAAATTTAGATAGTAATTTTTGTCTTAAATTTACAGTTTTAGCGTGTAAAATAGAAACTATTTAGGGATAGTCGGGATTTTCCTCCAAGACAAAAGAGGTTGCACGATCTTAGCAACATTGCAATGCTAGTGGTTCATTTTTGCAAAATGCAATCCAATTAAGGGGCTTGGACGACAAGACGCATGAGTGCAGTTTTTGAAAAAAATTGAAGTGTTAATGATTTCAAGTAAAACTAGGCTTAATGCATACGATATTTTGAGGAAAAATCGCTCGCAAATTCCAATTTTTAAGCATTAAAAAATTAGACAGTATGTTGGAGTTTTTGCTAACGTGCGTTAAAAATTCAGCATACGACTGAGAATCTTATTTCAGAGGGAAAACGCTCATTCGAGTACCTACAGTTTTCCGTCAAAGAGATATGCTGTTTTACACAAACTGATTGCGGTAGACGCACTCTGTATTGAGATTTTCAGCTATGCTGAATTTTTAACGGACGTTGGCACAAAATTCCATCACACTGTCTTACAACCAATGCATCCACAGCAATCAGTTTGGGATTAAATATTTAGTTTGAACTTCCTTTCCGTCATAAGGATCCATGTAATTTTAAAACTTTAAACACGTACTTCTGAGTACAACAGTTTCCCTAGCTACTAATCATAATTATTTGCTGAGATGGTAGTTTCGTACTACGTACATGTTTCAAATGTTAATCACTCAATTTTATTACGAATATGTTTGCATAATGCTGTTATTCTGCGTGCATAAATAAGAGTTTTAGAAAGAAAATGACTTTCGGTACATACTCATTTTTGCCGATGTATTGTGTTCTCTCTCTCTCTCTCAAGGCAGTAAAATAAATAAGTTGCCAATATTCAAAGAAATCAGACTGGGAGGTTTAAACCAAGTGTTCAATTCCGTAATGCATTTACCTTTATCAGTGTAAGGTATGCTTTTGCACTTTCCAGTGTCGCCATCAAATCGCCATCCGTGGAAGGGACATTGCAAGCAATCATCTTTTACAATTCCGCCCACTCCCATGTTGGCTCCCAAGTGCGGACAATATGCGTTTACCACGTGCACTTTCCCGTTTGATTTTCGAAAAACAGCGAAATCTTCACCTGAAATGAAAAAAGTTGTATTACGTTTATCAATTTTACAAAGCATACTCTTTGGATCGTAGGTTTGCATACGACTAAATTTGTTGGAAGTATATCCGTGGAGTAGATCTAAAAGAGTTATATTTTCTATGATTGTCCGTGAAGAACTCCTCAAAACCTCCCTTAGTCCTTTGAAGACTTCCCTAAATAATAAGCGCCTTGCCACCCCTAGGATATGGCTCTGGTTGCATCCATGGTTGAAAACTTAGATTAAGAAAATAAACGATAGAAGTGACGACTGTTAAAAATTACTTAATTTAAAAAAGACAACATGGAGAAACTGTTTAATTGTTCGTTTTTGAAAACTTTTTCAGGGTATTTTTTGAAGTAAAATTGACGAGAGAGAATTTTTTAAAAAAGTGTTGACAAGTCTTAAAATATTAGCATATTTCTCAACACTAAAAATGTTTGAGAAAACGTTAGAAAACTCGTAACAAAGTGGCCATTTATCCGTTTCATGTACATTTTACTGCACGTTAAAACTTCAAAAATATCCCAAACCCGTTTTAAAAAAAAACAATAATTTCAACAATTTTTAAAGGCCTCTGAAAAATAATTATATGGATCATCCATATTATGGATTAAATTATTTTAACTATTTTTTGGTTTTTTGTTTAAATTTAGGAAGAGTTCTAGTTTCTGTCAAAAATTGTAGACCCGGAACTTCTAAAAAAAAGTACGGTAAATCGATGCGGGTGCGTTGAAACTTTCTTGATTCATTCGCATTGCTTTATCGAGTATTTGAGAGGAGCATTCGTTAGTTACTTTTTTCTGTAATTAAAAAAAAGGAAAATGCAAATAAAAGTTTGTAGCAAAACAACTTAAGCCACAAAAAAAAAAATTCACCTAGAGCTTCAATGTACTTGACGCAATTTGTTCTCACTTCATCAGAGTGGCACAAAAATGTCCAGCCGTTTGCGTACATGGGTATGCTTTTC
Organism: Bemisia tabaci; assembly: GCF_918797505.1. Taxonomy (NCBI): domain Eukaryota; kingdom Metazoa; phylum Arthropoda; class Insecta; order Hemiptera; family Aleyrodidae; genus Bemisia; species Bemisia tabaci. Next base: position 19,791,625 of record NC_092802.1, on the reverse strand, counting down.
GATGGGTTTTCATTTTCCTGGCGGGCTCGTTTCAGGAACCGTTGACGAACCATTGTTTCAGATGATGCCACATTGAAGCGTAAATCACTTTTGATGCCTGTAAGATCCTGGTATATTTAATCACAATTTATTAGTTATGATACAATATTCCGTCATGAAGAGCCGATAAATCTGACGATCCTACTTTTTTCGACAGTCAATTACGCTAATGCAGAGTAACAATGAAGCAAAAAGTCATGTCATGTCTTCAGTTGCTCGAACCAAGAATAGAGTGCCATAATAAATTAAAGCGACGTTGCCTTTTGAATTAACAGAGTCGCTGTATATTCTTATCTCAATGACTACTTGCAAAAATGCTTATCATAACTTTAATCTTTAAGAAGATCCATTCTCGTATCATTTCCTCGAGGATAAAGTCAATCAAAATGTTTCCCGCAAAACTTTTTGTGATATTTTTTAGAATGAGTGATGAATATTCACAGAAAATTTCAATTAAAACCGTTAGTTATTTTCTTTTTTAAAGCAGAAACTAACGATGTTGCAACCTCAGATCTTGGTGCAAGGTATTTTTTTGGTGTAGGTAGAGTGGTTCTTAAAGTGGTGTAAAATAAAATGTTTTTCAACATAGGTATCATGACCAACTGGACTGAACAAGTAGGGAGTTGTAACTTCATGAAATGTTTTACGTTTCTACAAACGTCAGTCGTTTCATACTAAACGTGTCTCATAAATTAGTGAGGAAAGGAAGGCATAGATAATTCTAGTGATTACACTGAACTCCCTCTCTCTTCATCAAATCGGAACCCGGAAAAGTTAGGACTCAGCGATTTCATTATTGCGGAGTTGCTCGGTCATTTGTGAAAGTTCGAGTTTGTTTTACACGAAGCGTCTGTTACTTAAGATAATCAGATAATGAAATACCTTTTTACAATATAAAAGCACCTATTATTCCCCAGTGGTGATTCTTACAAGTTGGCAACACCGTTTTTTCTCCATTCAAATGTATGTAAAACACTCAATGGACCACTAGACAAGGTACGAATTTCAGCATTCTGATACATGTTTCTCAACCAAAATTTCACGTAGAACACGATACGCACAACGAAAATTACCAAAATCAACTCCTTATGAAGATATTTAATGATTCTTGATGCGTGAATTCAAACCACCCGCTCATGAAAACTCAATGCTCTACGTGATTCACATCGCGCGCTAAATGTTTATCATGACAGTCTCTGCGATGTAAAAATCTTCAACTTCAATCTTGACACTTTGGCTCAGCTATAGCAAATTACAAATAGTTGAACAACACATGGTGGAAAATGAACATTGCTCGATTGAGAAGCTTGCTGAAACCGTTGTAGTGCGCGATTTGACTCACGTAGAGCTTTGAGTTTCTTGTGAGCGGGCAGTTCAAATTCCTCGTAATCAGTGCGAAATAAAAACGTTAATATCTTCGTTAGAAGTTGATTTCGGTAATTTTCGTAGTTTGAATCGTGTTCTACGTGAAATTCTGGTTAAGAAACATGTATCAGATTGCTTAAATTCATACCTTGTCTAGTGGTCCATTCTCGGTGAGGCAATTGCTTCACCTGAAATAGATATTTGTAATAGATGTAAATGGAGGATAACAATGTTGTCAACTTGCAAATTTGCCACGAACAATCCCAAAGTGCGCGTGGAAAATATATAAACCCGCTCCCAATCGCGCAACTTGCGGAGTTCGTCGCACATTTTAAAGTTTCCTTTCTTTATCTTTACCTTCATCGTTCACATCCAGGTTTTCCCATTATCGAGGAGGAAAACATTACCTAAAAAGTAACCCCAGGAAATGGTTTCAGCTCTCTTCCCTGTCGTAAAATTTCAATCGTCTTAAATCATTTTTTTTTGGGCCTTCTTTTTTTAAAATTAGGAGTGGGAGGCAGGTTTAAAGAGGCAAAAATCACACTTGAGAAAACCTACAGATTGCGATAGTACTCCGAAATAGGCGAAGAGGCCTCTCTGACCATTACTATAACTCGTCTTAATTGTGGTACTCTTTGCCTCGTGTGTAATTATACAAATCCGTGCTAATTAGCCAGATTCTTATTGATAAGCTTCGGTAATTTAGCTGGAAAAAGCTATTCTCTATTAACAAATTTTAATTGAAAAAGAAATGAAGGAAGGTAATGCAGAAATAAACCGTACATGGATATGATATTATCCTCACGTATTCAGACCTTGTGTTACGTGCAAAAATATCCGATTTCACGTATCCACCAATTAGTATAATTTTACATGTTACGTATGTAAATTTTTTCTCCTGCACTTCACATTTGGAAAATTAAAAAAATTACTCTAAGTATTGTCGAATGGAACTGGATTCTTCCCATTTTTGAGACTGTTAAGAGGTGATCAGGTGGAGAAATTGTGGAGTTAATAGTCGGCCTGGGGCCATTTTTCCCAGTATTTACATGTCGCACATTCAGTGCCTCTCTTTTAAATTCAAATGGCTACAATCGCTTGATATATAAGTCTGAGTTAGAAAAACGTTAGAACCGGGAACAAATTATTATTCCAGTTCTTTTTTTAGATCCACATTTCGAATAAAATCCGTGATTTGCCAGTTTCCTCGATGGTCGATTTTGTCTAAATTTAGCTCAACAAATTTTCACTGGTTATTACAAATTACAGATGACAGGGGGCCAAAAATTTTAAAATCTGATTTTCAATTTTGCAGTGAATAAATGCAGAAAAAAGTAGGAATCGTTGAACAATCACCACTTGATAATTAAGCGTAGAATATATCCCAAACGTTTTGAATATAGAGAGAAAATGTGGACTTATGAGGTTATATCTTACACGATAGACAGTGACGGGTCGGTAAAATATGAGGTAAACAAAGCTAGCGGAGAAAGCAATGAAGATGAACATTAGTGCCCAAGGTTGATTGAGAAGTGTGATGAACACCATTATGCTCCGGGTGATATTTTCAATCCAGTGGCATCCGATGTAATTGCCCATGTTCTTTTAGAACAACTTTTGCGTCGGGTTGAATAAACTTCCTTCCCGGTTTGAATTGAATCCTGATAAATTGAAAAAAAATCCATATAATTCAATGGCTTAATTATTCATTTATGATGGTCACAAAAGGAATATTCCTAAAAGCAAACTATTGGCATCTCCAAAATTGATCGATGCTGAAGATCTTCATTTAAACTTACCTTAGAGTTATACTTCAAATTGTCAACATTCTGAAACATCAACAAAGACTTGAGTCCCTGTTTGCCATGCCTGAAATTTTAGAACGTGCCTTGAAACAATTTTGGTTTTCAAATGTCCCCCAGGAATTCAACTAAATTAGTGGTCATACACAAAGTAAACCACATTTGGCGATGAGGAACTACTAAGCACGGCTCATCCATAAAAGTACTTTTCTGTATAGGGAAACTAATTGCACACCAAATGTAAAGGCAAACGAACACGATGTGTAAACAAAGCAAGGGGAATCACGCTAGTTGTTGACGGCGCAGAGATACAACTATGCGTGCTTGATGGACGTCCGTGTTGCATGCGCGAAATTGAAGGCGTGATGGCACGAGGCGTGACCTTGCAACGCTCCTCTCTGCGCTCTGTGCTGCTTGTAGAGTGTCAGTGCTAGTAGAGTGCCCTATTCGGAAGAGAAGTTAAAAGACGAGGCTGAATCACGTCTGTCCTATCCAGGGGCAAAGCGTGAATGATCGATTATCGATTCCCATTTGAAGTCATGGTAAGGAATCGATTACTAAGGTATTCGTTGCGAACATCCTATTCGTCGATCTTTTTCTATAAGGTTAAATGGCAGATACACGATATATATCGCAAATTATGCCATGCCACTGGTCCTATCTTTGGCCGTATAACTCTGGTAGCCTTTGCAACATTATAAGTTAATGTTGTTTCTAAAATTAACCAAAATAGTGGTACCTTGTCACAAAATGTAGCCTAATTGGACTAAATAATATCCACGTGATGGTTTCTTTTCTGCGTTCTTTCATAAGTTTAAACGGCAGATGAATCGATTTATCGCAAATCACGCCGAGCAACTGATCCTATCTTTGGCCATGTTGCTTTGGTAGCCTCCACTGAAAAAAAACTCCGGCCCTGAGAGCCGCAATTACGGGCTATATAGACATACTGTCCGTTTCGGGCTCAAAGGCCGAAAATTCCGGCTGCTGTAGCCTTAGCTTCGGCCTCTGAACCTGGAGCAATCGAAGCTACGCCTCCAGCAGCCGGAATTTCCGGCCTTTGAGCCTGGAACGGACGGTATGTCTATATAGCCCGTAATTGCGGCTCCCACGGCCGGAGTTTTTTTTTCAGTGTTTGAACTATTATAAATTAATTTTGTTTCTAAAATTAACCGAAATTGTAGTGCCCTATCACAATATGTAGTCTAATTGGACTAATGAATATCTACGTAATATCACAAAATAAAGAAGGACTCGACATTACCGTAATTCAGGGAGCCGTCTTCCACATGATGCGAGCACCCATTGAGACGAGTCGCCAAGTTGAGAACAAGAGAGAAAGAGAACTCAAATAAAGCGCCCACTTCACTTTTATCCTGGAATTTTAATTATTCTGACTATTTTTATGTTTTATTGCACCTTCCTAATACTCTTATCTTACGAATAAATTAGGTACTTTCATACTTATTCTCAGACTTGAAAGGATGCTCCATCTGCTGGACGGATTTCCGTCAGGTTCCACTTGCAGTAGTCGGTCATTGCCTCGTTTTTTTTCGACGGACAAAACCCATGGGACGAATTCAAATTATTCGTTTGAATTTTAAATTTTATCAGATGATGCCGTTGCGAGCAAAATTTGATATTTATTGTGATTTACATTGCCTATGATGCGGTACGCTGCATGCAGTCAAGTTTTTTTTTTTTTTTTTTTTTTTTTTTTTTTTTTTTGTCAAGCGAAATTTTATTCAGTAAGTACATATTTACAGAAATTGTAATGTGCGTATCTTATTACTAATTTGCTTAGGTGATGATAGATATAAGTTATATATAGTGATAACATAATGTGTTATAGTGATAACATAATGTGTATGATAATAAAAGAGACAAGTAAAGTAGGGAGATAGTTAATAAGATAATGGTATAAGTTTAGGAAATAGGGTCAAGAGTTTACTTCGCGAGACATGCCGGAATTACCATCTGGTATATCTTCGGCTGGGGGTGGGGGTTGGGGTCAAGTTAAAAAGTAAATTTTCATCATCGCTGACATTGAAGGTTTCATTGCGTTACACTAACGTTACATTCATGTTACCTGTTGGACTCCGACTATCAATAAAACTTCTCTGTGCGCATGAGTATATATCACTGATTGAAGTAATTTAATTTCGAGTCTTCGTGGACGAAGGGATTTTGCCGCGTGACGGTCATAAATGGGTAAGACTGTTTATCATTGGAATATATATATTTTCTAGAAATTCCACAGAGTACATAGAGTCGTAATGTAAGTGGGTGAGCTGGCGCCACTTCAGCATTTTCCAGGTCCCGAATAGAGATGTTGCATGTGTGAGGAATTTACGATTTGACTGTTGATTCTTATGTAAAAGTTCGCGAGACACAAGATGGTGCCACTGGTTTTCTCTGAAATCAACTCCGAAGCTCAAAAAAAGCTCTCAAGTTGAGGCCAAAATGGAGGGGATATCCCACCTTACCCTGAGAGTCCACCTCTACATCAAGGCAAACTCTCCATGCAAAGATAGGGAGCAAATACATTGATAGGGCTGCCACTTTATTTGGAAACTCCAAAACTGAAAACACGGCAACCCTGCTAATGTATTTGCTCCCTATCTTTGCATGGAGAGTTTGTCTTGATGTAGAGGTGGACTCTCAGGGTAAGGTGGGATACCCCCTCCATTTAGGCCTCAAATTGAGAGCTTTTTCTAAGCTGGGGAGTTGATTTCAGAGAAAACCAGTGGCACCATCGTGTTTCTCGCGAACTTTTACATCAACAGAAAGAACAAGAATCACAGAATTTTACAAGAATCAACAGTCAAATCGCAAATTCCTCACACATGCAACATCTCCATTCCGAGACTCCTTTTTGAAGCTGGGTCACTTTTTCGATACATGAACGATTGCTTGCGATACATGGGTACCCGGCCACCAGATGTAAACAAACAAGATTGGAATCACCACGTATTTCACACTGTCATTTTGGATCGAACAAGTATCGAAAAAGTGACCCGAATTCGACGCACACCGGGCTCGGAACTTGTCGAGCAGAACATGGCGTCAGCTCTCCCATTTACATTACGACTCTATGTACTCTATGAGAAATTCCTGCTGACCTCAAAAAATCCATCTCTGTTACTCTTATCATATCGTGTGGCTCTCTCTACAGCTGCTAAACTTCAGATCCATACGTTAAAGTATTTTTCACTACAGCATTATAAATTATTCTTCCTTATCTTTCCTTCTCCTTATTCATTCATTCACCTGTTTTAATCTGTAGAAGAGAAAATCCTCAAATTCTTCGAGGGGAGAGGATTACTTTTTGAGACAGTCACAAATTGATGAGAGATGTTGAATTGATTTAAACGAATGGTTCGAAGAGATGAACTGAAGATTTTTAATTTTTATCGTTGAATGAAATAAATAAACTTTTGTCCACTTGGTTAAATGGACGTATTTCTGCCAAACGGAACTATGTGCATCATGACGTGAACCCTGTTATGCACATATTCTTATGGGTTTCAGGGGTCATGTCTTAATGCACATAGTTCCGTTTGACTGATATACGTCCAAATGAGGGGCTTAAAGGGCAAGGCGCGTAAGTGGAGTTTTCGAGAAATTTCAAGAAATACGTATTCAAAGTTTCAAAATTACATGGATCCTTTTGGTAGAAATGACGTTTACACTAATTTGTTGGTGCTTTAAAGTTGGACTTTAGGTGTGAATTTTTCACAGATTATACCTTCAAACTAGTTTCAGTCGAGTTCATAAATATCTCAATTTTTTCGAAAACTTTTTGCGCCTTGTTCTCCAAGCACCTCAGATTTAAAACTTTGTTTAAACTATATATTTTGTTAGTCGCGTCGGCGCTATCTCTCTGTTAATTTACATTTCATCTAAGAAAAGGAGAATATACCCAGTCTATAAATTTAAAATTCTTTTAACCACTGAGAAAAATTTCTCCCTCTCTCTCTAACGCTGCTTAAGTTTCAGCAAACAAATGAATTTTTCTGGTGTAAATACTTCTTACATCTTAAACGTTTACACGCACTTCGTCTCGTACCTCATTATGCAGAGCGATTCTAATTACTTGTACAGACTGTTGTTTGATTCTCGGAAATAAGCCGGGGAAAGATTTTCTCCGATTAAAACTTTGCGTTGAAAAAGAAATAAAGAAAGAAATTCCGGCAATAAACTTTATGAATCTGATATCATCTTCAATTCTTCACGCATGAGTACCGTCAGTAACGTGTGAACTCATGTGATTTTATTGGCAGATCCACTTGGATCCGGCAAGTTTGCAATATTGTTTTCTCCTCGTTTTTTAAGCCCATGAGAATGATTCGATTTTCAAAGGGCCCCGCCCGCCCGTATGTGCTCTAACAAGAATCGATTGTTAAGGGGTGATTCGATGGACGCCATATTTTGTGTCAGAACGGCATGCGATATATCGCATCAATTGGTTCCATTTTTTCAGCTACTCGTCATTTTTCTCCAATTTTGAGATCGCAATTCTGTTGTGAGGAGACTAAAGCACTCACTTACCAATTTTAACAAAGAAATTCAACGTGATAAAGGCGTGGTTTTTTCAGAGAGAAAACATCGCATTCGATACTGATATCGGAACTGCACTCGAATGCGATATTTTCTCTCTAAAAAAACCACGCCTTTATCACGTTGAATTTCTTTGTTAAAATTGGTGAGTGAGTGCTTTAGTCTCCTGACAACAGAATTGCGATCTCAAAATTGTAGAAAAATTTCGAATAGCTGAAAAAATGGAACCAATTGATGCGATACAGCGCATGCCGTTCTGACCGAAAATATGGCGTCCATCGAATCACCTTAAACACACGTTTAAATTAAGATAAAACAGTGTTGTCGACTTGCTGGATCCTCCTCTGTCTAAATTCACGATCTATGTGTAGATTGGAACGATTTTAAAGTTACATTTATTGTGCTTAACAATACAAACTTGAGTTACTGATTCCGGATCCTGAAGGGGTTGTTCTAATAAATATCACTTTTACATGAAATACGTCTGAAAAATCAATTTTTATAGGATTTATGGTGGTTTCAGGTTTCAGTTCAATAATTGTAAAGTGTGTTGTCAGGATTTTAAATTATGTTTGTGAATGACGATGTAGCGATGCGCTGTAACTCGACAATTTTGTGCCCTCAACTTGGTGAATTTATTTCCTGAATGTGAGTTTTTGAAGTGCAAAATTCAAACCACCGTGTAAGTCAAGTTTGGTTTGACATTTTTCTAGTTTTTGTACCCAGATATTCCGTAGATCTCGCTTGTATGATAGGGCATGTATATTTTAATTTTTAATTTTTGTGGATTACGGTTCATAATTCTCAGTCCATTTGATGCTCAGGCTTTGTAATTTACATCATTTTGTCAATATATATGATGATAAAGATATAGAGATCAAAGAATATTAGAGAACAGACACGTTGATTCTCTGCTGGATTTTAGTAATCCTATCCAGCTCGTAGAGCATCACAACTTTTTGGCATTAGAGGGCTTTTTCGTGAGGGCGGCAGTTACTACAGGCAGTTTATCATTTTCGCACACCTTTGATTCTGTAACGAGAGCATTGCAATATTTTAGCGCGCTATGTTGTAACACTGGAGGAATAATTCGAAAAATATCACGATTCTGCATGAAATAAATGAGAGAGGGGGAAAAAAGAGAGTCACTTACCAATTGCATAGTGTAATTTTGAGCAAAAAAACGGGGACCATAAACAGAAGTACCGTCTGCCAAAATTTGGTCACTTTGTTCCGTAAGGTTCCGTAAATACTTGAAGCGCCGTGGCGCGGCGGGCGAGGGCGACCAGCGCGACACGCGCATTGGCGCCTACAAACCTAACAGGGATACTTCACGCGTTGCACAATGCGTGAAGTATCCCTGTTAGGTTTGTAGGCGCCGACGCGCGTGTCGCGCTGGCAGCACACCGCTCCTCTCTGCGTTTAGCTCCGATATTTAAACTCGCGGAGTCCGCGTTTTTCAACTCATGATTTTGAAATTTTTGCACACTCTAAATTAATTTTTCTTATTTAAATTGATGGGGGGGGGGGGGGGGGTGCGCGTTTCGCGCTGCTCACACGCCGCTCCGCTCTGTATTAGGTTCTAATATTTACACTCGCGTTGTTAGCGTTTTCCAACTCAAAATTTTGAAATGTTTACACGCTCTGCATGGTTTATTCTCATTTCAATTGATGGGGGAGGGGGGTATGTATTAAAGGAAAATAAAATGCGTATTTTGTGAATATTAGTTTGGCTCCGTGTCAACTTTAGTGATTTTCATAGCACTTTAATTTTTTTCTTTTATATTTTGTACTTTTACTGTGCTGCAGCGCGGTGTACGCGCAATCAAACGCTCAAAATTGGACGTATTTGACTCTAGGAGATCGATATACAATTTGGTTGACCAAAGATTTCGTGCTCCTTGGTGTATTGTCTCTTTTAATCAATTTTTAATACCTCCTTTATACGCAGCTACTACTTATTGAGATTAATATGGATGCCATCGCTTGGAAAAGGTTAAACAATTATCTACCAAGCCTTAGAAATGAAGAAATTCTTTCATTTAAAAAAAAAGAAGTTATAAGGTATATCTCAAGTATAAAGTTTTAAGGATAGAAACAAAACCAAATATTCACCAATGACAATTCACAAGATGAATCAAAGGAAGAAAAAGAAAGTAACATTTTATTTACAAAATGAGTTACCACAACAACACCTCCTTCTCTCTCAATTTTCTCCTTTCGAAACTGTCATTATAATTTTACATACGAACTAAAATATAACGCTTGGACCAAGTCACTGTTGCCAATTTTACGCGCGGACGTGAACTACTGGACATAACAGGTGCGCGGACAAAACATCGTTTACGGAATATCCTGAAACCGGTCGTTGATCCTTGCTAAGCCTCTCGCTTCGCAGTTTTTTTACGGGCAAGCGACGGAGAGGGGAAAGACGGGTGAAAAGCCTATGCTGCCGCGTTATCGAGCGAAGATATTAGTAATTCGCCACATTCCCCATGACAAAAATATGCTGAATATATATCGCTGGACAAAATTTGATGTTTTTTTTATAGCGTGAAAAAAACGTCGAAGAAATGAGGATGATGCATTTTTGATTTTGTGAGTTTCCTTACCGAAAGAGAATGTTACATAACGCTAACACTGACAACCCCCCACCACCCTTGTAACAAAGCGTTACGCAAGCTCATTACCCTTTTCCCTCAGATTGTTACGTAATTTATGAACGCTTCCTAGGTTTTGTCCAAACGAGCGCGGTTCGTGGAACTTATTCGACATGCTTCTCAGCGGGCCGATTATTGAAACTGATAGACAAAACGATAGATAAAGAAAACATAGGGAGTATGAAGCGATCCTTTTGGTTGACATGGTTGGTTCTTATAGACTAAGGAAGAAAATGATGGACTAACTGTCGGATCTTTAGTGGGTTGCCGGTAGTTAGTCCGTTACCTACCTCCTACGTCCATTGCTACTACCTTCTTCCACCAATCGGATCCCTCCAAATCCCTTTTGTCGTCTTTGTTTATAGCTTTGTCTATAAAAATCAATAATCGGCCCGCAGTTCGGTTCGCCGAAACTTGTTCCACGAAACGAGGGATGCTGTCCACAATAGTTTGTCCGCACCGGGACTTTGTGTGTTATTCGAGAATTTGGAAGGTCATACGAATAAATTATTGTTTTTTAAAATTACAACTTCAATAAAACTGTAAAATTATGATAAAATAATAAATTACTGAGGTCGAGAGATGACAAAATGTCGGACATTGTTCAAAAATTTTACACATTTTTTGCGGAAGAACCCTCGTTTAAGACTATTCTTGGCCATCCTGTTTCGAAATGTCAATCTGAAGATTGGCAGTGACATTTTTTGTGTTAAAAGGCTAATGGCCGTTTGGGTTTTAATATCTCCATATCATCTACCTTCCCGCCAAAGTATCACAAGCGTCATGCGAAATTTCAAAATTTCCTCCACCATTTTCTTATTGCACATAGGAATTTTGATTGAATGTGTTAAAGAATCACCGAATTATATCGGCAGCACAAAGAAAGTTCAATGCAATTTTTGGCCAGCTTTATTAAACAATTTTTCTGTAGACATATGAAATGGCGACGGAAATTTTTAAACGTCGCATGGCGCTTGTGATACTTTGGCTGGAAAGTAACTTTATGCCGACATGCCTGTTAACATGTCGAGCACTCTAGACAAGACCTCCAGGCCCTAGCCCTGAGTTTAAAAGATGTTTTCAGTGCAGATTCCTCCATCTCCATGTTTAAAGATGGGGGGGGGGGGAATTGTGAACTTAGCTCCTTCCGGTGGTGGCGAGAACCCCCCTTTGAGTATCTTGACCCACGTGATCGTGTTCCCATTGGTCTTCTATTGGCTGATCTATTCCTTGAGGCCGCTCAGACACGCGGCTAGAGGCTGCGTCTCGTAGACGGAGGCGTTGACCATTTTACCCATCGGCCATGTGAGCACCGTGCACTTCCACGTGTCGCCCACTTTCCGGCAGTCCGAGTCCATGGCGTCCGAGCAGTTGTGCCGCTGGTCCGCCGGCAGGGTGAAGAACTTTTGGAATAGTTCCGCGCATAGGTGCTTCTGCCCGTAGACTGGCGCTTTCGTTCCCGCCTCAAGGGTGCACGGATCGTCCGTCGCAAGGACCTGGCGCAGTTCGGCCAGAGCAGGGCTCTCGGTTGCTCTTCCTGACACCAACTGTTGTAAAAAAGGAATAAATTCAGAGGTAAAACTAATGGCTGTAGTCAAAAAACAAGCTAAAAGTACTGATTTGGAAGTATTAAAGAGACGCTCAACTCCTAGCGGGGTGAAACTTTTAACAATTGGACGTATTTCTGTCAAACGGAACTAAGCGTCATCGGGGTAGGAAGGTAGAGGAGGGCTTGGATTGGCGGCGGAACCGGGCTTCGGGCTCATTCGTTCCTATACTCGCAATGTTTTTCCATGGCGCTTAGTTCCGTTTGACAGAACGCGCTATCCGGGATTCAAAATTCCTCAAAAGGAACTCAAATTGGCGCTTAGTTCCGTTTGACAGAAATACGTCCAATTTATGCCTGATTCGAAGTTTTTCAGAGGCAAAGACTATTCTTCAGTTGACCTAGCAGCGGGAGCGGCTGACTCTGGATCAATGCTGCCGTGCTAAGAACGCCGTATAAACGTTCGAGAGTTGCCATATTTCCCTAGATAAAACACGAACTTTCGATGCACATTTTTCTTTGACATTTTCAGATATTTTAGATTACATTGCATACAAAATTGTCTGCAAATTTTCTCTTGCATACGAAAGTCAAATGTGATCAGGTGATGGATTTCATTAGTCCTAATGCAACTCTAATCTTATTTGAAGGAACAAATTCACTGGTAAAAAAAACCTCTCGGACCAATGCCGCATTGCATTGACTTAAGAGTGCAGTTTCTTGTCGCCGGATTTAAGAGTCTTGAACTCTTGATTCAAGCGGATTTTGCATTGATTCAAGCGGATTTTGCATTGAAACAAGAGTCCAGACTCTTAAATCCGGCGACAATAAACTGCACTCTTGAACCAAGAGGTTTTTTTTTTTACCAGTGTAACAACACTTGGAACCTAATCTCTAACAAAGAAATTAATGCAGAAATCCAACAGAAATTTTCTGTTTGAGTGTCATGTGGGTATTATAAAAGTTACGTTAGGAAAATTATCTATGATTTGATGTGTAAGCTGCAAAGACTGTAAGGTGGCACGGAATTCTGAAAAGCAGTTAAAAATTGGCATTATGAAATGAAAAAAACAAATTTGTAATCATTGAAAAATTCGAGTAATCTAACTTCATTATTTGTTTCTTGTGACATATTTGCTAGAAAAAACACCCTTAAGAGGGTATCTTTAAAGTAAATCACATTTAACAAAAAGGAACAAGCGCGATTCAAGTTTTTTTAAAATCATGCAACTTCTTTTTTCTTTTAAAAATGTTTCTAAGTCCCGACGTAAATAGCTTGGTTGCTGATCGTTGTAAATTAATTAACCAACCAACCAACCTTTACAATTAAGATTTTATTGGTGGGAAGCAGAGACTATTTGCTATTCTAGGAGATTTTCTAGATAATTTTGAAGAAGCAAAATGATTACAATACTGTAATCACCCTAATTCCTTTTTGCTAAATGCAACCCAAATGTTCTACCATTAGTCACGAGGCACCTTCAAAATAGTTCAAGGTTGGAACGTATGCTAGGTACTTACATTTTCTATTTCTTACCTGAGGTATGACGAAAGTAAAAATTACTGAAAATATCAGCATCTTAAATGAACTAACCAGCAGAAAAATCAGTACACAATCAAATGAGTTTTGTGAAAAATGAGAATCAAAAATGTAAAACCTATATGAAACTTATTTCCATGTGACCGTATGGTATAAGACACAAAACCTGATTATTTTAAAAATTTAAGATGTACAAAATTTTAATGCACTTCAACTAAAAAATATGTAACACTTCGGAGGTCGGAAAATGCGAAAGTGCGTAAACTCAAAACTGGCAATTATTCAGTTCTCTTTAAAAACTTTACGAAGTCATAGAGAATGAAATTCGCGAAACAGTCGAAAAGACTCTGAATAAATCAATGAGAAGTAGCCTTCCTTAGCATTGTACCGAAAACTGACGACACGTATGCGTACGTATCGAGACATTTCCTTTTTGCTTAATATGCCGACTGTGAAAATACATTTAGATTAATTTGTGATTATACGTGTGGACTTGATATTATTGACCGGTGCTAATTTTAATGATGGTGCTTCAATTTGATAATGTCTCCTAAATTGAGCTCGCGCGGTCAATTTTTGATGGCGGCCCATAATTCGGGATTCCTTTGAAATTAGCATTTTTTAGTTTCTTTGTCTGTAAGATAATTGTCTTGTTAAGTCCGCCATGCACATGGCACACTTTATTGCGATCACCGAGAGCCCTGCCGCTAGATATGTGTATCTGTAACCCATTGAATCCTGGGTTATTTTGCGGCCGTTTTCGTGGCGGGAATGTATTTGAATTTTTGCATCATGATAAATAATTTTTGAGAGCATTTAGATTACAAGCAATTGAGGACACCGCACCAAGAACAGCCTATAGGCGTATAGGTTGTTATTACGCCCATCTGCTTTTCAGATTCTACGCACCCTTGATTATTCTGTGGTAGCGATAGAATATAGATAGGTAACGGCTCGAGGTCGAAAAACCTTTTTTTTCCGAGTTAAGTCAGACCACTGGATCGATGGGTGCAAGAACAACCTATAAACGGGCCTATAAGGCGCTAGTAACCCCTTTCTTTACTCACTATCGATATTCTTTCATTTTGCGTTAATCATGCGTGATTAAAATGATTTATACTTCATATTGCCACCAAAATAACTGTTGGGCGTAATAATGACCTTAAAACCGCTTTTTTAAATTGAATATATTAGAGTGTAAACCCAAAATGTATCACAATATCTACCCGGCATTCTTCAATAGAGGGGTTAGGTCCCCAAAAACACCAAAAACAGGGTACCTGCATAGATAAGTCTGCGCAGTACATCAAAAACAAAACATTAAATGCGTTTTTCTCAAAAGGCGGTTTCAATTCATAGGCCGTTCTTGGCGCGGTGTCCACAATTGAAATAGCTTTCATGAAAGCTGGGCTTGTCGATTTTCTTTGACATTTTTGCAGTGGTGAATACATAGCTGAAGTGCGCTCCAGGTAGAATTGTATTTAGCAAATGGGTAATTTTTATAGGAGGATTATAAATAAACAAGTGGTTAGAAAAGACCAAAAAAAAATATGAACATTGCAAAACCATAATCCAGATATCGGAACTTGGCTGTTTTGAAAACGCCTTCAAATGCGGCGTCATACCTCACGCATTCCGGAGAGTTCAAATAGTTGTATCATTGCGCCTTAGAAATACGACGGAAGTTTATAATCGAAATATCCTTCTACACTCCGGCTTTTTCGATTTCCTTTTACATTTTTGCAGTGGTGAATGCATAGCTAAAATGCGCTCCAGAAAGAAGTGTATTCAGCAAATGAGTAGTTTTTTAGGAGGATTGATAACAAACAAATGGTAGGAACTAAATCATAATAATAGGAAGGAAGCAAAACAATATTCCGGCTGGCGGAACTTGGCGGAATACACTTCTGGCTGGAGCGCATTTTAGGTATGCATTCATTCACCACTGCAAAAATGTCAAAGGAAATCGACAAATCCAACGTGTATAAGACTATTTCGATTGTAAACATCCGTCGCATTTCTAAGGCGCAATGATACAACTATTTGAACTCTCCGGAATGCGTGAAGTATCACGCCGCATTTGAAGGCGTTTTCAAAACAGAAAACAAAACAAACATCACAATTGAGAACACCGCACTAAGAACAACGTATAGGGGTGTAGGTCGTTATTACGCCCATCTGCTTTTTGGATGCTACGTATTCTGGACTATGCTGTGGAAGCGATAGAATATAGATGGGTAACGGCTCGAGGTCGAAAAACCCTTTTTTTCCGAGTTAAGTCAGGTCACTGGATCGATGGGTGCAAGAACGACCTATGAACGGGCCTATAAGGTGATAGTAACCCCTTTCTTAACTCACTATCGATATTCTATGGCATTTTCCGTTAAACATGCGTGATAAAAATGATGTATACTTCATATTGCCACCAAAATGACTGTTAAGCGTAATAATGGCCTAAAAACAGCTGTTTTAAATTAAACATATTAGAGTGGAAACCCAAAATTTATCGCAAAATCTACCCGGCATCCTTC
Source organism: Bemisia tabaci (assembly GCF_918797505.1). Classification (NCBI taxonomy): domain Eukaryota; kingdom Metazoa; phylum Arthropoda; class Insecta; order Hemiptera; family Aleyrodidae; genus Bemisia; species Bemisia tabaci. The sequence continues at coordinate 19,775,582 of NC_092802.1, read as the reverse complement.
AATAGAAGGAATTAGGTCACCCAAAAACACCAAAACAGGGTACATGCATAGAAATGTCTGCGCAGTACATCAAAAACAAAACGTTAAATGCGTTTTTCTCAAAACGCGGTTTCAAGTCATAGGCTGTTCTTGGTGCGGTGTCCTCAATTGAAATAGCTTTCATGCACGCTGGGCTTGTCGATTTCCTTTGACATTTTTGCAGTGGTGAATGCATAGCTGAAGTGCGCTCCAGGTGGAATTGTTTTTAGCAAATGGGTAATTTTTATACGAGGATTGAAAACAAACAAATGTTATGAAATAAAACATAATAATAGGAACTTTTCAAAACAATATTCCGGCTAGCGGAACTTGCCTATTTTGAAAACCCCTTCAAATGCGACGCGATACCTTACGCATTCTTGAGAGTTCAAATAGTTGTATCATTTCGCCTTAGAAATGCGACGGAAGTTTACAATCGAAGTAGCCTTATACACGCTGGTTTTGTCGATTTCCTTTGACAATAATCTTTGCAGTGGTGAATGCATTGCTAAAATGCGCTCCAGCCAGAAGTGTATATAGCGAATGGGTGGTTTTTATACGAGGATTAAAAATAAATAAGTGGTACGGAATATAACAAAAGAATATGAACTATGCAAAACGATAGTCCGGATAGCGGAACTTGGCTGTTTTGAAAACGCCTTCAAATGCGGCGTGATACCTCACGCATTCCGGAGAGTTAAAATATTTGTATCATTGCGCCTTAGGAATGCGACCGATGATTACATTTGAGAACACCGCACCAAGAACAGCGTATAGGCGTGTAGGTCGTTATTACGCCCATCTGTTTTTCGGATGCTACGTACCCTGGACTATACTGTGGTAGTGATAGAATATAGATAGGTAACGGCTCGAGGTCGAAAAACCTTTTTTATCCGAGTTAAGTCAGGCCACCGGATTGATGGGTGCAAGAACGACGTATAAGCGGGCCTATAAACGTAAGAGCCTATAAGGTGCTAGTAACCCTCTTCTTTACTCACTATCGACATTCGTTCATTTTGCGTTAATCATGCGTGAATAAAATGAGTTATACTATTTATTGCCACCAAAATAACTGTTTGGCGTAGTAATGGCCTATAGACCGCTTTTTAAAATGAATATATTAGAGCGTAAACCCAAAATGTATCGCAAAATCTACCCGGCATTCTTCAATAGAAGAGTTAGGTCACCCAAAAACACCAAAACAGGGTACCGGCATAGAAAAGTCTACGCAGTACATCAAAAACAAAACTTTAAATGCGTTTTTCTCAAAAGGTGGTTTCAAGTCACAGGCTGTTCTTGGTGCGGTGTCCTCAATTGTACTTTAATCAATGCGGTCGGAAAAAAACCCATAAGATCTTTTTGGTGCCGAAAAAGTACTTGATTTTAGTATTTATCAATTTGAGAGTTCCGTTTGATAAACCGATCGGAGATACCGCCCGAGCTGCGTAACACTCTGTTATCTAATCGATCGATCTAAAATTCTACATCCTGGCTCCTCTCTAATACCGAGGTTTAGGCCTTTTGCCTACTTGTTTAAACAATATTTTTCGAGAAAATGTCAATTTTCCCCTGCCCTAAAAACGCCCTAAAAACGCAGCCTGAGGGCTAGCAGCCCCCCCCCCGCCCCTCGAAAATTCTCTATGCGAAATATGGAAAAGTACTGTAAACCCCAGGTGACTGGCGCATCGAACATTAGCGCCCAAATGAAGAAGTGCGTTGCACATAATATCATCGCTTGTGGGGTATGTAAATGCATTATTCAATCTAAAACTGACTGCTATAGCAATACTTGTACGTCAATTAGAATCAATAGATTGTCTACCGATTTCTACCATTTTCTTCTACCATTTCGACATCCCAAGGCAGCGAAAATTCTCAATTTCAACTTTCAGCGTCTCGCGGAAGTAGCCATCTCAATGTCACACTGATAAACGAGCGCAGGCACGAAGAGATCAATCCAGAAAAACCAAGGACAGCGGCAACACCCCACCCCTCCCACCCTCTGAAACTATTAGCATAAGCTTAAGAATGTCTAACGATGATAATTCTACATTGTCCCCCTGCAACCCTAACAACGATATCGCAGAGTTCTTCAAAGAACAAATTAAGGCCCTTGTAGAAAGTAATAATTCCTTCCTCAAAAAATCGAAGAGCTCATCATGCTCCAAAATTAGCAGCTTAACATCAGCTGCAGCAGCTCAATCAGTTGCAACATACTCAAAAATGACAGCAACAACGGTAGCCAGAAACGAGGGAGATTTCAAAACAATACTCACAAGGACCGCGAAAAATAAATCAAAGAATTAAGAACCGGGAAAAGATTAAGAAATTGTTAAAACCGCAAAGAGATGATATGGAAAATAAAGAAGAAATAGATTCTAAGAAAGTCTTAAAGATAATTAGACAGAGGGTTCCGGAGAGCAGGCTTAGGGATAAAAAAAGCAGAATCCTCAAAAATCAACTGCTCAGACAGGGCTCGGTTATCATGGTTTCAGGACATTAAGTCAACGCTTTTTTGTCCGCGCACCTGTTTTGTCTTGGAGTTCACGTCCACACGTAAAAGAGGCAACTGAGACTTGGTCCGAGCGTTATACAATGTCAGTTCATATGTAAAATTATGTTGACAATATTGAAATGAGAAAATTGAGAGAGAAGGAGGTGTTGTTAAGCTAACTCATTTTTTAAAGGAAATATTACTTTCTTCTTTTGATTCATCATTTCAAATTGTCATCAGTGAATATTTGGTTTCAAATGTATCCTTGAAATTTTCGATGTAAAATATACTTTATACATACCCTTGTTTTAATGAAAATATTACTTCATTTCAAAAACATTTACGTATTTAAAACATGGCAAATATTTGTGAAACATTTTCAAAGCGACGGCATCAATATTAATATAAATGGGCCGTAGTGCCGTAGTTGTGTGGAAAGAAACCATATAAAAATGAATAAGAGAGGGGAAAAAACCAAGAAGCACGCAATCTTTGCTTTTAACCCATTTTTACATTCATCTTTTAGAGTCAAATACATCCAATTTTGAGCGCTTGGTTGCGCGTGCACCACGCTGTAGCACAGTAAAAGCACTAAATATAAAAGAAAAAATATAAATGCTTGGGAGATCATTAAATTTGACACGGAACCACCTTAATATTTACAGAACACACATTATATTTTCTTTTAATACATATACATTTAAATGAGAATAATTCATGCAGAATGTACATACATTTCAAAATAATGAGTTGAAAATCGCTAACTTCGCGAGTGAAAATATTAGAGCCAAATAAAGAGTGGAGCGTCGCGCGGCGTGCTGTCAGCGCGACACGCGCACTGGCGCCTACAAACCTAACAGGAATACTTCCCGCATTGCGCAATGCTTGAAGTATCCCTGTTAGGTTCGTAGGCGCCAATACGCGTGTCGCGCTGGTCGCCCTAGCCCGCAGCGCCACGCTGCGTCGTGCCGCGGCGCTTCAAGCAACTATTTCGCAACGGAGGTGTTGCACAGTATCATACAGAATTGAAGGTCCTCACTATCTTCATATCGTCACATTCCCACCAAAGTATCATAAGCGCCATGCGAAATTTCAAACTTTCCTCCGCCATTTTATAATATTACAGAGAAATTATTGGTTGAATGCGTTTGAGAATTTTGCCGAATAATATTGGCAGCACAAAGACAATTTGGTGATATTTTCGGGCAGCTTCATTGAACAATGGACTACTAGACAAGGTACGAATTTCAGCATTCTGATACATGTTTCCTCATCAAAATTTCACGTAAAACACGATGTGAACAACGAAAATTACCAAAATCAGCTCCTTTTGAGGATATTTAATGATTATTGGTGCGTGAATTGAAACCACCCGCTTATGAAAACTCAATGCTCTACGTGATTCACATCGCGCGCTAAACGTTATCATGAACGTCTCTGCGATAAAAAAATCTGGCAACGTCAATTTTGACGCTTCGGCTCAGCTACAGCAAATTACTTATAGTTTGAAAAACACATGGTGGGAAATGAACATTGCTCGATTCAGAAGCTTGTTGAAACCGTTGTAGTGCGCGATTTGACTCACGTAGAGCTTTGAGTTTCTAGTGAGCGGGCAGTTAATATTCCTCGTAACCAATGTGAAATAAAAACGTTAATATCTTCGTTAGGAGTTAGTTTCAGTAATTTTCGTTGCGCGAAACGTATTCTACGTGACATTCTGGTTAAGAAACTAGTATCAGATTGCTTAAATTCGTACCATGTCTAGCGGTCCATTGCTCTGTAAAAATATAAAATGGCGGCGGAAATTTTGAAACGTTGCATGGCACGTGTGATACTGTGGCCAAAAGGTGACTGTATCCCGACATGCCCGTTACCATGTCAAGTACTCTAGACAAGACCTTTACTAGGTCCTAGCCCTGGGTTTGAAATATATTTTCAGTGCAGATTCCTCCATTTCCATGTTTAAAGATGAGGGGGAATTGTGAACTTAGTCCCTTTTGGTGGTGGGGAGAACCTCCCTTTGAGTATCTTGACCCACGGGATCGTGTTCCCTCGGGCTTCTTGTTGACTGACCCATTCCTCTAGACCGCCCAAACACGCGGCTAGGGGCTGCGTCTCGTAGACGGAGGCGTCGACCATTTTACCCATCGGCCGTGCGAGGACCGTGCAGTTCCACGTGTCGCCTACTTTTCGGCAGTCCGAGTCCATAGCGTCCGGGCAGTTGTACCGCTGGTCCGCCGGCAAGGCGATGAACTTCTGGAACAGTTCCGCGCATTTGTGCTTCTGCCCGTCGAGGGGCGCTTTCGCTCCCGCCTCAAGGGTGCACGGATCGTATGCCCCAAGAACCTGGCGAAGTTCGGCCAGAGCAGGGCTTTCGGTTGCTCCTCCTGACTCCAACTATTGTAAAAAAGGAATGAATGCAGCGGTAGAAAAAATGAGAGTGGTGAGAAAACGAGCAAAAAGTACTAATTTGTAAGTATTAAAGAAGTAGGATTTGAAGGAGCACATATTGCATCTATGAAACTTGATTAAAGAAGAACTTAATCTTTATTAAAGAAGGGCTTAACTCATTCCTGAGTGAAACATTAAAACTTTCGTGCTTACTTTGAAGTTTTCCAGAAGCGAAGACCACTCACTGGAAAAAAAAAAAAAAAACACATTGGATCTAGAGTCCAGACTCTTGAAAGCATTGACTAGAAAAGGGACTCTTGATTCAAGCAGATTTAAGCTTAAATCAAAAGGAAATCCGCTCAAATTAAGAGGCTTGGTTCTTAATTTAAGCTTAAATATGATTGAATCAAGAGTATTTTTTTCTTGTCGATGTTTTTAAGATTCTGGACTCTAGATCCAATGTTTTTTGGCGCGTATACGTAGTATACCGCCTTTGCGATCGTTTCGAACCCTGCTCGATACAATAACCGAGTCTTTTAGTTCCTTACCGAAAAGTGACTACCGCGAACTTCTGAGATTTTCCAAAGCGTGTAAAAAGTTTATTTATCCATCAATAATTATGATTTAAAGTTGTTTCTCATTCTGGGGGTCGCTAGTTTATGTGCAGTGAATACCAAGAGTCTACGTTACTTGGTTTTTTTAAAAAAAGCCTAAGAATGCGACGCGCTGATTTAAAATATGCATATATAAGCAGAATCAAGCGAACTGATTCGAGGATGGCTGAGCAGGTCGGCACTCTCGGAATGAGAATTTAACTCCTCCGTTTTGTTCAAAACGTTGCTTTGACAGATCTGTAACCTCGGTTATACTTTTCAAAAGTTGGTACCTATTGAAGCATATGCTATGCTAAATGGTCTCCGTGGCGACCACTTTTTCTCTTCATCTTAACCTAATATATATGTAAAAAGAAGTCCTGCTTGTATGATTCTTCCAGTCATAATTTATCCTTAAAAAGGTATTATTAATAAAAATGTGTTGATTTATCTATAATATTGTTGACCTTTTTTCTGAGCTCAACAAAGTGGTGACCCCGACGTGATTCTTTTCTCAAAATCTAGAAAAGAACTAATCATACTGTTGTGTGATGTTATGAGTCTATCTCTGGTTATGGCTTTTGCTGATATCAGAGACTCAGTTGTTGGTTATGGCTTTTGCTAATACCACCTTGGATTTTGGTTATGGCTTTTGCTAATACCATGGATTTTGAACGGTTATGGCTTTTGCTGATACCGGATGGATCGTTTTAAAGGTTATGGCTTTTGCTGATACCTCGGATCCTTTGAGGATTTCACAGTGTTGATATCCTCTAGACTGGCCAGTCAAAACTTTTGTTGTTATGGCTTTTGCTGATACAACTATTGGCTGCACTGCATGCCTTTTTTCTTTTGTTGTTATGGCTTTTGCTGATACAACTATTGGCTGCACTGCATGCCTTTTGCCAAAATGACTATAGCATTTTGACTTTCACATACGTGCACTCACTAAATTGATTGGTATATTCAAAGAGTGGGTACATCGACCTGGTATATCAAGTTTCTGCGATTTTTTACGGCAAATCGGTAGATTTTCGGGATGTGGATTGCTTACTTTCAATTCATGAATGAATAAAGCATGGACATGGTTGAGCTTCTTTGCATGAAAAGACGTTTAAAATAACAAAATCAAGACATATTTAATACAATTGCATTTATATCGAGTCAATTTCTTTTCAATAACATAACGGTATTTATAATACCGGTAATTTGGGTATTTTAGCCCCAAAATACCTTTAAATCGACTTTATCTTCTCGGAGTTCCACAGAATTTTTCCTTTCTTCGCTTAAATTTTTTCGTAGCACTTTTCTTCAAGAATCTGATAAGATTTTGCTTGAGGTAGATCAAAAAACTTAAATTTGTTTGAATAGCTTTCTAGATTCACAATACACGGTCTCGTGAAGGTGCGTCGTTGACCTTGCAGTGTTGGATCGTGAATTCTCTTGTTGTGCTGCTTGCCTTTTTTGAAATCTCTGTAAATGAAAACTAAAGGGGTTGATATGTGCGAGTTAATGACGCGCCTTATCAACACATTGTGTTGGAGTTCACTGCTTGTTTTTCAGTGTTCTTCGGTTGGACCGCGTTCAGCAGAAAGGAACCAAGCCTCATCAGCTGTTGCCGAATTTAACTGGGCAATTCAATATGTTACATGGGAACATTTATGCGGATTCCCTAGAAAATTTTAAGGAATTTGCTTAGTAGTCGGCATGAAAATTCACTGAAATTTTCACCAAAATCCTCACAAACGTTTTCATGTATAAAATTAAATTGCCCGATAAAATTTGACAATAGCTGATGTGACTTGGTTCCTTTCTGCTTAACGCGGTCCAGTTGACCTAGCGGTCAGCGCGTCTGACACTGGACCAATAAGTCCCGGGTTCGAATCCCGGCGATGGCGACGAATTTTCAAGGAGCTAACAAGTGGATTTGCAAAAATAGACTCCACTCGGCCTTAATCCCTGAGAAGGAAGCCTGAAGTATGGGTGTGTACTAACCCTGACCCGATGCTCATTAAAGTTTGCGAAATCCTCAAATGGTGTATAAACTTCAAATAACTTTATCTAATTACTTCTGTTCTTTTTTATATTTTTCTTTTGGTGGAAGAGGCCTAAGCCTCGAGATTTGGCCGTTGGGGCGTTTACTTAGAAGAAACCGCGAGTCAATAGCAAATAGAGAATGGTCGTATTTCTGCCTAACGGAACTAAGTTCATCATGGCGTGAGACCTGTTACGCATTCATAATATATTAATCGGACGCCAAAAAAAAAAAAAAAAAATAAAATAAAATAAAATAAATTTATTTGTATAATTGTTATTTATTTTTTTCTAATGGCTCCTCTTAATTTCATTTTTACATTTCTCTTTTTATTACATTTATCCAGGAAACATTTTTGGAACTATGAATGAGGCTAGCAGGGACAAGTAAGATGGAATGACAAAGAACGTAAATATAAAAATGTTTTTATTAAAAAATAGCGTTTAACCACTACGTTAAGAACTAGAGTTACAAGAAATTATTTCAATTGTTGTTGACCACTCCGTAAGACCGTAAGAGGTGGTTGTACAAGTTCTTAAACTAATAATAATAATACTTTTTTTTCAAAAAAAAAAAAAAAAAAAAAAAAAAAAGGTTTTGCAACGGTAAGTCTTTGTAATCCCTTACAAAGGGTCTATTGCCAAAGTTATATGGAACCACTTAACGAATGTATTTTTACTAATTTTCTTATTTTTCCAGTAGAATTTCATGTATTGAGATAAGAGCCAACATCCACGAAAGAGTTTTGGCCCAATGGCTCACCAATCTGGGACACAAAGTTGATTATTTTCTTAAACCAAACGTCAGTTATGATCAGGTGATGAATTTCGTCAGTCCTGATGCAACCTCAATCTTAGATGAAGAAACAAACAACACTTGGAACCTCATCTCTAACAAAGAAATTAAGTCAGAAATCCAACAGAAAAGTTCTGTTTTAGTGGCATGGGGATATTTTAAAAGTTATGTTAGGAAAGTTATCTTTGATTTGATGTGTAAGCTGCAGGGAGTATAAGGTGGCAAGAAATTCTGACAGCTAAAAATTAGCATTAGGTATGAAATGAAAAAAAAAAACAATTTTTTAATAATTAAAAAATTAGAGTAATCAAACTTCATTATTTGTTTATTGTAGTATATTTGCTCGAAAAACACCTTTAAGAGGGTACCTTTGAAGTGGATCGCATTTAGCAAAAAGGAACCAGCGCAGTTCAAGTTTTTTTTTTTTAAAAATCGTGCAACTTCTTATTTTCTTTTAAAGATACTCAATATATGTTCGATATAAAATTTGCACAATTATTTTCCTTTAAAATTAGGAACTTTTTGGTGGGTAGCAGAAACTACGATATTTGCTATTCTGTGAGATTTTTTAGGTAATTTTGAAGAAAAAAATGTTTACAACACTGTAATCATGCTAATTACTTTTTGTTAAATGCGATCCAAATGTTCTGCAATTAGCTGCGAGGCACCGCCAAAATAGTTTAAGGTTGGAACACATGCTACTTTAATTGTCACTTGCTTACCTGAGGTATAACGAAAGTACAAATTACTGAAAATATCAGCGCTTTGAATGAATCAAACGGCATGAAAATCATTACTTAGACAAATGAGTTTTGGGAAAAATGCAATTCAGAAATGTAAAACCGACATGAAACTTAAGTCCATATGACTGTATGGTATAAGACACAAAACCTTATTATTTTGAAAAATTAATATGTACAAAATTTCAATAAAGAGTGGTTCAACTGAAAAATATTTAACACCTCGTAGGTCGAAAAAGTGCGTAAACCCAAATCTAGCAATGTTTCAGTTTTCATTCAAAACTTTACGAGGTCATAAAGAATGAAATTCGCGAAAAAGTCGATAAGACTCTGAATAAATCATTGAGAAGTAGCGTGTCTCGAGGACTTACGACAGGGATGTGTACGTCTTGAGACTTTTTCTTTTTGGCTGAATATGCCGACTGTGAAAATACATTTAGATTAATTTGTGATTACACGTGTGGACTTCATATTTCTGGTGCTTATTTTATCGATAATGATTTACCTATTTCGTTCATCAATTTGATAACATGTCTCCTAAATTGAGCTCGCGCGTTCAATTTTTGATGACGTGCATGATTCGGTATTCCTTCGAAGTAAGCATTGTTTAGTTTGTTTCTCTATCAAAATTGTTTTGTTAAGCCCGCCACGCATTTGTCACACTTTATTGCGATGGCCAAGAGCCCAATCACTAGATATGTGTATTTGAATCCCATCGAATCCTTGGTCTTTTTGCCGCCGTTTTCGTGGCGGGAACGTATTTGAATTTTTGCATCATGAAAATAATTTTTGAGAGCATTTAGATTGCTAGTAAGATTGTTTTTTAATCATTGCAGTTGGAAAAAGTCCATTTGATCTTTTTCTGTGCCAAAAAAGTTCTTTAATTTTAGTACTTAGTCAACCCAAATGCCTCCACATGCTGTTCACTAACCGCAAAGTTGGCTATCTACCGGTGACGATAGGCGGTAATCCGGTGCCGTTCACGGATAACGCGCCTTATCTAGGGGTAAGGGGTAACCCTAGATACCAAACTACGATGGAAACATCACGTCAAAAAGAAACGTCAACAACTGAACATCAAATACAGAAAAATGTACTGGCTTTTGGGGAGGACCTCGGCCCTCTCCACAGGCAACAAAGTTTTGCTATACAAACAAGTGCTGCGCCCGGTCTGGATGTATGCATGTGAGCTATGGGGATGCACCCGAAAATCTAACCGGTATCTTGTGGAGGCTTTCCAAAGCAAGGTACTACGGCAGATAGCCGGGGCCCCATGGTTCGTTACTAATGAGAAAATTAGAGAGGAGTTGGAAGTAGAATCTGTGAAAGAAGTGATTGAGAGAGCGGCTGTGCGCCATCACATGAGACTGGGCGCGCACCCTAACCCGCTAGCTCAACAGGCATTCAGCGACGACCCCAGCAGGAGGCTGCGTAGGGTAAAGCCCTATGACTTGGCCACAGGGGTGTTGTATTAAATCAGTTACCATGGTCTACGAGTGAACAGATTGGCCCAGATATTCCGGACCACATTTCACCAAAAACTGCTGTTTGTCAAACCGCCGTCAACACCTACCAAGCGGCGAGTAGGCCTTCGGCCATGCTCGGCAATCTTCGTAGCCAATCAGGTTGCCGCTCGCCGCCCGTAATCTCGAAGAAGGTTCGGCTCCTACAACACCCTACACTTTTCGAATTTTGGATTTATTTTGGCATTCGGCCTGATTCTCTTTTCCTCTTTTCCGTAATTAATAACAATAAAAAATTCATTTAATCATTACTTAGCGGCACCTTGTCCAATTTGTGCCTAGCGCCTCTACAACTTTGCAAATTTGGACGTTACCTTTTGAACATTTCATCCCTTCCCTTTGAAATTACTTTGAATAAGTACACTTCACATATCACACGGGACTTTTATCTGCATATTTACTTGGCTTTATTCGCAAAGGATCTTTTAAGAAGTAAATTCTTTCGATAACTTATTGGGGATGGTCAAGTCACCAATTAGAGCCCGTCATTCCATGCCATTATTATTACAGGACTAGGTTTCTTACCTATAATTTGATGGGCACCGTGAGAATAATAGATAACCGCGTATTTGATCCGTGCCTTAAAAAATGAACTGTTGGTGGCAGAACCATCTTGGTGATGTTCATTAGGAATTTTAGACTTTATTCTATTTTTTCAGCAGATGAACCTTACATGGTAACTTGTGAAGTTTTGCCTCATTTTCCTTGAGTTCTACTTAGTTTGATGCCAAAAAACAAGAAAATTCATGGAGAAACGTGCCTTAAAGGTGATAGTTCCCCCTCATACTTACTATCAGAGTTCCAACGGAAAAAATCTTGTTGTCATAGGTAAATACGGTTTCCATTGCTTCTTCAGCTGTTAATAGACAACTATGCGGGTTTGCTGGAGAATTTGGTGACTGCTAGGATTGTTAATTAGTATCTCCGAAGCCTGGTTGTTATAGCTTAACTTAAAGCATTGGCTTCAACGCATCGCAAAACCAGAACCTTGGAGAGACCAGTGAACATCCATGAGAAAGTGAGTGAGGAGCAAGGTACCTAGCATTGTACATCCGTCTGGTTTTCACAACTACCGTTCCTAGGGATTTAGGATTCAGATTCGCACATCAACCAGTAAGCTTTTCTCCCAATCATCTTGATATAGAGGCAGCTATGCAAGGCGCAGCCAGGTAGTCCAATGCTCAAGCCACTTAATCAACACAAATATTATCCTAACTTACAACAAAATGACTTGTTTCTTCTGTAACAGTGTGTGGTATCCGTCAAGTTGGTAGTATGTATTGCTAGGGAGATTTGCCCTAGTAGGTCGTGAAGCCTGGTTGGGCACTTGTTAGCTTATCAATAAAATGTGATCTTCTTCTTAGACCAGTGTCTCCCTTTTTCACCTTTCCCTTCAAAGGCATCTTCTGCGATATTATACAATGGAACCGGAAAATGTTACTTTGAATGCGCGAGAAACTTCTTTGGTCGAGATGAAGAAACGTAAATGAAGAAATGAGTCCGGAACATCTCGACCAGGTACAGGCCGCTTTGTTTACATTAGGAGTCTGGAGTATCTCGCCGCAATTTCACTTGAAATCACCATGAACAGATCAACGGGGTAACTGATATTTGATTTTACGAAAGGGATAAATGTTAGACGCGGACGAAAGTTCTATTGTCGAGGTGAAGAAACGCTAACGCTGAGAAATTGAGTCTGGAACATCTCGAGGAAGTCCGCTCTGGGTACGCTTTGTTTATGTCCGGACTATGTCGCCGTTCGTTTGTTTACATTAGGAGCGAGTTTGACACCGATGACAGACTTCGGTTTTTGATGAGAATTTGGTCTGGAATATCTGGGCCAAACGCAAAAACCATGGTCTACCTTAAACAGAACACTTAGGTGAGTTTCCACTTTGCAGTAGGAGTCCATGATACCGATGGCTCCTTCTGCAAAGACATTAGATATTAAGTATTTAATTTACTCGCATTTGCAACTTGTTGCATCTGCTTCTTCTTATATTGTATGTATGCCTGTATGAATGATGAAAATAATGTATAGAATTGTATTTAGAAGCGTAGGTTAAGGTATGAATGTCATTTATTAACAAAATCTTGTTACATTAGTCATAAGATTAGCTGTAAGCTTAAATTAACAATTATGTAATTAATGCCCCGCAAGGGGCAGTGGTACAATTTTAATTTAATAAAAAAAAATTTAGTATTTATTAATTTGAGAGTGCCGTTCGATGAACAGATTAGAGATATCGCCCGAGCTGTATAACAGCCTGTTAGCTAATCGATCTATCTGCATCCTGTGCTCCTCTCTACTGTCCAAGAGTATAGGCCTTTTTCCTACTTGTTAAAACGCCAATATTCGAGAAAATGTAAATTTTCAACCTTAAAAACTCAGCCTGGGGGCTAACACCAACCCGAAAGCTTTCTGTACGAACTATGACAAAGACTGTAAACCCCAAATGACTGGTGCATCATCGTACATTAGCGCCATAATGAAGAAGTGCCTGGCACATAATATCATAGCTTGTGGGATATGTAAATGCATTTCACTCTAAAACTGACTGCTTTAACGATGTTTTAATAGACTGTCTGCCGGAGTTGCGTTCTGATAACTTCCGAGTGATACACTCCGGCTTAATTATATAACCGATTCGTGATGTGCTTCAAAGGCACGTATGCAAAGTGAATTTTAGGTTATGCGCTAAAAATCATCACAAATGTGATTATCTTAGCTATTTAGGCTGGGGCCCGGCCGCCAGCAGTAAATACAGAGTGTCCCAAAAGTCCGTGCTCCTAATTAATCCTACTACTATGAGATATTTAGATAAGGAGCTTCACTCTCTATCTAAATTGCGCTCATTAAATTTTTTGATAAACTTATCGATTTGATCTGTGGGCTTGGAAGGAGCCTCAGCTCAGCGAGAACAAGGACTCTGGTCGAGAGCCTCGGCTCGACCACATCTCTCTCTCTCTTGATTTCTGGACTCTTGGACACTAACGACTTTTGGAACATGGAACCCCTGGACATCTCGGTGAATCGTCGAAAGACCCTTCTTATTCTTTTGATAGTTTGTCATATTAGACGTTTTCAAATTTCTTTTTCAAAATTCGTAATTCTTCACTTTTTTCAAAATTCGTAACTTTTCAAATTTTCTCAAAATTTTTTAAGTAATAAACCTTGTAAAACGCCAATATTCTTGTGTTATTCAATTTGAAAGAAATCCCGATCGTGATACCCGTAAAAAGCATGAATGTTTAAATTTTTTAAATTTTTATTTTCAATCAGTTTTCTAATTCTGCTCTCCCACTGCATTTCAGCAGGTATAATTGTCCAAATACTTGGATTTTCACTTTAAGGGTGAATTTCAGAGTATTTCGTCAATTATATCTTACAACCGCTCCTCCAGTGATAATACTTGATTCCATGTAAGAGTATAAGTCGTGAAATTATAAAATTACGCCTTATATGGAATCGGGTTTATCTCTGAAGGAAGGATGACCTTTTCCCTTATAGGGGTGGCCATCACAAGTGGTGCCGAAACCCTCCTTTTGAACCATAGATTTTTCTCTTTTAATTAAATTGTTTCGCATCTTCACAAGTGGTGCCGAAACCTCGGTCTTCAATTTGTTTTCTTGAAGAACCTTTAATTTTTCTTTTTAATTACAGCTATTTGAATTTTATTTCAATGCTATTTTTGTTTAACATGCTTTAATTTTTCACTTAAAACACGATCGAAGGGATTTAAAGGCGTTCTAATTTTGAAATATGACAATTAGAATTTCATTCTGAATTTTTGTTTCTTTGATTTTTGATTTGCGATTAATCTTTTATTTCATTATTGTTAACTTGTCAGTGATTCAGTGCCCACACAGGAATTTTTTTTTCTTTTTGTTGAGTGTTTAAACTTTTTTTAATTAAATTTTTAAACCACTACAGTTTGTGGGCATTGCTGTGTCTCTGGGCAGCCATTGCAACATCCACGAGGTGTAGTTTAACAACTTTTTTTTTGACTAAAATTATATGCGTCGATTTTTTTTTATTGTTGTGTGCTCATGATTTCGTGTAAATTTAAGTTCTTCTCAAACTTCTACTCCTTCTCACAGTCGAAATCCAAGTAATTCTACAAATCCTTTTAGCTATTTAGGCTGGGGCCCGGCCGCCAGCAGTAAATACAGAGTGTCCCAAAAGTCCGTGCTACTAATTAATCCTACTACTATTAATTACTATATCATGGGGAAACCACCTTCCATTTAACACAGCTATTATCAGGACATGGTTGCTTCAATTCTTACCTTCATCGCATGAAGATCTCAAAAACGGATGCCTGCCCTCATTGTCCATCGGCCGTAGACACCCCTGAACATGCGCTCTTCGCCTGCTCTTATTACACACCTGAACGCTCGCGCTTGGAACATCAGATCGGTGATCTGTTCCTGACTTCAAATTTGTTGGAAAACCTTTTAAGCTCTAAAGACAACTGGATGGTCGTGTGTAAATACGTAAAAAACGTCATGGAAAGCAGGAAAAAGACCCTAGAAGCTGCTAATGCTATACCTGGCGGCATTTCCGGCAGCCACTCAATAGATTAATTAACCTTTTGTAGACCCTTTCTTATTTGTTTTATTTTTTTCTCTAGTGACTTTTATTTATTTTTCCTCTTTTGATGTAATTTTTAATTCTGTTAAAAATTGTTGCATGGCAAATAAACAAACAAAAAAACTATTAATTACTACTCATTTAATTGTAAATCCAAGAAAAGGGGTACATCCAGCGATCCTCAAACCATAGATAAATACTTGAACCTTTTTCTTAAAATTTGCATGGTTAAATCTAAATTGATTAATAGAGAAAATCTCATGTTTAGCTAATTTATGGTAACCCTAACAACGATACTGCAGAGTTCTTCAGGAAACAAATTAAGGCCCTTGTAGAAAGTAATAATTCCTTCCTCAAAAAAATCGAAGAGCTCATGCTCCAAAATGAGCAGCAAGCTGAGCAACTGGAAAACATGAAAAACCAAATTTCGGATGAGGTTTCTCTGTTTCTTACATAGAGGTCATACAGATCAATATGTTCTGTCTCCTGGACCTCTCTCTCCTTCCAAAGGTCTCTGCCCCCTTCCTTTGCTGACGACATACCCTCGGTGGATACTCACAGCTTGCCCTCTTTATCTACGTCTTAGCTGTAATTTTGGAAAACAATCAACTGGATCAATCACGGATCTATGATAATCCCCCTTCGAATAGACAGAGAAACGATACCTCCACTAGAACGTTAAATCGCTTCTCTACCCTCAATTGGCTCGCATGCTCATGTGATAACAAACGCGCTTTATGTGATAACCGCCTTCGTTGACTCTGACATAATTTTTGAACCCGTTAATTTTATATATATATATATATATATATATATATATATATATATATATATATATAAAATTATTAAGGGATCCAAATATGGCAAGAAGGAATGAAACTGAAGAAAAATGTTAAAACTATTAGACAAACATTAAGACCTCTTAAATTATCACTCTGCAGCGGGTATCGGACATGTTCCGATTTTGCTTGAAACAAAAGCAAATTGGAACACGGTTTATAAAATAAGATTAGCATTAGGAACTAGGAATGAAGTAACTAATGGTAGAATACCAATCCCCACCCTCACCTCCACCGACGTAGTGGCCACGGCCGGTTCCGGTACCATAAGAACTACTTAAGACGAGTATACTTAGATTTTATTAATTGATTAATAAATTAATTAATTTCTTGTTACTTTTAGTGTCTTCACAAATATGTCAACCTTCATATTGAATTATGCTTATATTATATTGTATTTCTTATGAAGAATAATTTAAAAAAAAGCTGTAATCTTAAGTATTCTTCGTATTTAGTTAGTGGGCTAAGTTGACATCTTTGTTATCTCTTTAATGTATTCAATGTTATTTTAATGTTTTATCTTCGTAATTCACGTTTGAATGCCCCTGTGTGCTAATCACTATACGCGAATAAATAATAAAGAAAGAGTCACATGAAAATTGGACGTCCTCGACATGATAACTCCCGTTTTGCTACATCGACTCCTTTGTTTACTTTGCGTTTAAGTCTCCGGCAATATCATTCTGTCTCCAACTTCAGACTCTATGAAAAGCCGGGTCTAATGTGTTTCGTCAAAATTGGGCAACCGCACGACATGATAACTTCCGTCTCGCCGCGTTGACTACTTTCTTTACTCCGCGTTGAAGTCCCCAGTAATGTTGATTTTGTCTCTGACTCCAGACTCCAGGTAAACTCGATCGCAAGAAAAGTTAAACTAACGTGAAAGATTCCTCCTCCAGCTTTCATCTTTGTGCGGGCGGAAAAATCGCCTTCGTGTTTCTGTCCAGATCGTTTTTAGCGCGCTTTAGCATAATCAATGTATCTGCGTCTTTTTTTTTTTTTTAATGTTTTAATGGCACGACACCGAAACGGATTGAATGAGAGTCCCAAAATTTAGACCAACAAGTATACTCTCAAAAACGTTCGCATCAATTTATCAAAACAGTCAGTCATTCGCTAGCTAAAATATCGTTATCGTATCGTTATTATCCGAAATCTCCACTTTTTTAAGTTATACGGAGCTCAGCTGATAAGTTGAAAATGTTCACTGTTACAAAAATCAACTGCTACGACATAAACTTTTTTAAAGTAGGAAAACATATTTTAAATGAAAACGAGATATTCGTTAACATTTTAATTGCTGAGACAGCTTTTGATAGTGTAAATTTCTCAAACAACTGAGAAAACTAGGTATGTTTCAGTTTATTTTCTTTTTATTTTTCGTTGCCGGAAGGAATTCCAACTTGCTAACCTCCTCCGACATGTGCACTGTGCGGAGGCCAGCACCCTGCCAACTATCTTGGTTGTAAAGCTAGGTAAGAAATTCAACAGAGAAAATTCCCCCTTCTAAGAAAAGGAGAAAAATCCCTCAACTCCAACGAAATTTTAACACTCTCCAATGGAAAGGGGTAACAATAGTCTGTTGATACCTAAATTCCGAAGATAAAGACCTTGAATGGGAAAAACCTTGATGAAATTGAGATAATCATCAAAACAAACCTAAACCAGAAGATGATTATAACTGGCGATTTTAATAGTAGGTCCTTTATATGGGGAGACATCGAAGCCAACCCCCGTGGCAAAATAGTAGAAGATTGGATGCTGTCCAACAATCTCCACTGCCTAAACGACAGCGAAAAATTTATCCCTACATTTGATGGCCACAGGGGCTCATCAGTGATTGACCTAACATTTGTAACTGAAGATATTTTGAACAAAGTCAATATCGAAATCCCAGGTAACGAAACTCTGAGTGATCACCGCCTTGTATTGATTTCTTATAATCAAAATAGGGGAAACAAAACCTTTACCAGTAAAGTAGAAGGGTGGTTCATAAATCCTGCGAAGTACAAAGATTTCTCACTAGAAACAAAAAAGATCCTCGAAGAAATCACCGATGATTTAACCCCAGACTTATGCAAAGATATCATTACTAGGGCGGCGGATAAAGTCTTTTTCGCAACCACACTAAACCTCTCAAAGTCAAGACAGTCTACTGGTGGAACTTTAAAATAAAAAAACTGTTCAAATCCGTTGACAGAAGTCGACATTAACAGAAAATGGAACGATAAATGGATCGAGGGAGGACTGCATTAAGACAAGGACAAATGGTTGCACAAACTACTCCCAACGTTACAACCCTGGATCGAACGTACCCACGGAGATGTCGACTTTTATCTGTCACAATTTTTCTCAGGACACGGTTCCTTCAATTCATGCCTTTATAGATTTAAACTTGTCCCCTCCCCGCTGTGCCCCCTATGTCTGTCTGTCCCAGATACGTCGGAACATACTTTCTTTGGCTGCACACATATGGAGGGAAACAAAAAAGAATTAGAATCTAAACTTGATACAGTAATCTCAACAATAATGTCATAGATGTCATGTTAAAATCTACGGAAAATTGGGACTTGATTAAGTCTTACATCACCAGGATTCTAAAGAATAAAACAAGTTGGTTTTTGCAATCGCTAGCGATAGCAATATTCGTCATGGGAACTTTTGCTTCTGGGATATGAAAATGTTAAGGTACAGTTCGTTTGTAGTATCTTCAGAATTGAAGGGGCTATGTAATTTTGTGTCGACATCTCTTTTTTAACATTTTTAATTTTTTTTCTTTGCATACAAGAAAGCTGTTATTTACCAATTATTTATTTCCGTTGGATTATGTATGGTTTTCGGAAGTTAACGCATTTAACTTTCAGTTTCGTTTTTTCGGCGTAAAGTATGATATTTTTACTCTACGCATATGCCCGAATACGCATCATAAGTGACCTATGTGCTTCCTAAGTTGCCATTTTTTTCATTCAAATAGATGAAACTGAAATGTTAAATGTGTACTACCTATACTACTTTCATGTCATTGCTTTATTTATTTATTTATTTACTTACTTTTTGAGTAGGTATAAATTGTTATTTTTTGCTGAATTTTGGAGAAAATATTGCTTCAAGAACGTAAAATGTAAATTAATTTTATTGAAAAAAGAAAATACCATCATTAATTTGGGCGAACAGAGAAAATATACATCAATATTTGGGTCAACATCTCCCTGATTATATAAAGGATGAATATATTAATATTTCTGTATCAAAAAACTTAGCTTTTGTCTTCAGAGATACAATGATTCTAGTCCCAGTCAATTTGTTTTATTGAAAAAACAAAAAAACAAAAAATAAATAAAAAAAAACAACTGAAATGTTAGACATACTATTTTCATGTCTTTCTATTTGTATCAATAGGTACTTTTCGCTTAACTTACGAACGTTGAATGCAAATTAACTTTATTGAAAAAAGAAAATAACGTCATTAATTTGGGGGAACATGTGGCTGATTATATGAAGGAGGTATATTCCAGTATTTATGTTTAACATATTAACTCACGAGAAAATTTTCGCACATTTATCATCTAGTATTAAGTATTTTTTGATCATTAGTCTAAAACATTCAATACAACCATTAAAAAGTAACACCCACCGTCGGGTATCGAACTCCCGATTGCCTAGTGCCCGCTCCTTTTCATAAAAATGTGGCGACTTAGTCAACCAGGCTATTTCGGCTCCGCGGTCGAGGGCGTAAAAATAGCCTACAAAAGACTCTGACGGTGGGCGGGGCTTATCACAAGAGTTGTTTTCGACGCTTTGTAGCTCCTGAGATATGAAAGAAATGAGCTAAGCGCCTCTCTCTGTGAGACATTGTTTACCTATGCTATCATGTGTCTCAAGGTTCATCTCATCATGCATTTGCTATCGCGGCAGTAAGCTGAGGCAATATTTCTGTATTCATGGATTAAATGAATCAATCGAGTTCTGATTTTGGCTCATATATCCGTAACGAGACCTCCAGAACAATTTTCCACCTTGTACGATGGTTATTATTTCTTTACTTCTATTTTTCGAATTTGAGGTGGGATAATGGCGGCTTCTCAAGAGCACCGAGGTACGCGATCTTTTGCACCAACGAACAGAAAACTGATGGCGAAAAATAACCAATCAGAACCTCCCAAAAAAAAGAATTTGCCTAAAAACGGAACTTCGTGGTTCTGCGCAGATTTACCATTCAGACACGACATCTCAAGGTGGAAAAAAACTCGCTGAAAGCGAATTTTAGCAATCAACACAACTTGACGTAGAGACATGATTGGCTAAAAAATACAACGGTTTTTGATATATCGGAAAATCAACCAAAAATCGGAGACTGGGCGAAACGCTCAAGGTCGCAGAGGTATAGGGAATCCCATAGCGAAAGCAACGGAACGATTCTAATATCATGGGGAACTCCGTTCCCATGACAATAGTCCTTAAGAACACCACAAATGCCAAACCCAATTCAACACACTGTGTTGCAGCCGGAGAAAAATCCCCCAACAGGGATGATTCCGGCATTATCCGGGCAGATATGCAGCCGTGAGTTTGGTTTAGTTGGTCGGCTCGACCTCGGTCCCCGATCTCCCTAGCCAGCTCCTGATCAGAGCAATTTTCCAAATTAAGAGCCTAAGCCAACATATGATACATATAGTTTAACCATCTATACGAACACCCGGCCAAAACCCACCCCATGTTGGGGTGGTAGTGCGAAACGGGTGGGAATCGAAACCCCCGACTTTGTCTCAAAACAGCCGGCGGAACAAGATGCTCAAATTTATTGTCATATCTTCGATAAGATTCGCCACTTTTTCTCCCGGAAGAACTACAAAAAAAAGCACCTTTTTTTCATCGGGAGCTTTGGACGAAACTCTTGATTTGTATAAATTTTCAAAGGAAAAACATGATGATCTGTCTTACCTTTTTGAATCGGCAACTTTTGTTGCATAACATCGTATTGTGATAACTCTTAAGGGATCTGTTGGGTGGGGACCCTGCTTCTGAACTTGTCGTTCACCCAAAAACGAGTGGTTTGGCCGATTACCCTAATTTGGAAGGTGAATTTTTTGAACAAATACTGTAGGTAGTGTCGATTTGGGCTTCTTTTCCTGAGTTACATGTTCCGTTTCGTTCCCTCACTTATTAGGCGTTGTAAAGTTTTTGTAACTTTTGCTGTGGCAATAAATATGAGCATCTTTTACAAAAGAACAGCGCAAAATATTGTTGCAGAAAATACAACAAACTTAAAGCGATCAGATCATTCTACTCAAATTTTTCCCAGTGATGCTAATCATTATTTTGGCGCAGTGAGATAGTAAACCATCTCCTGGAATACAGACACAAATACATATCTACATGACACTCGATTTAATGGGACAGCCCGAACGACTGTGCGATCTTCCACTCAAGAATAATGTTAATAATGAAATTTTATAACCTCAGTAGTTCGCAATTCAAATATAAAATGTCTATGACCTCGTCTTATACACGTATGAGGCCAGATTTATGTATAAATTGTTGACATGATTTGCAACTCAAGAAACCCCGCTTTAATTTTGCTTCAAAGTCTACTTCACAATTCCATACTTCTCATTCAAAAAATTCACTTTTTTATTTATGAACTGTGATTGTCTTCCAATTTTATACTATTTTTCATTATTAAAATTTAAGCATTCTTGTACTTCTCTTCTTGTTATTTCTTTTTTTGTTAAACAAGAAGAAAAAATAAGAAACTCTTTTCTTTTTCAGTAATTATTATATGCAGTACTCCTGTTGTGATGTTGACTCCAAAAAATCCATGTTTTCGCATTCAGACATGATCGAACTTATGCTGAGGATAGCACCTGTGGCACCCATCAAGACTTATGCAATCGAAACGGCTGAGAGGCTGGCAGGTTGCTACTACAAAGTCGTTAGGAGTCATAAAGACCTAGGAAACGAGGAGAGGTCAGCCTACGAGTGTTCCGGCATAATGATTCGTGGTATAAAATAATAGGTATAAAAGTTGATAGGCCTTCGGGCCGAGGTCTGTCTCCCTCGGTTCCACCTTGTCATTTTCAATTAATAAACGAAGCCCGGTCTTTGGGTTAAAAAGTAAAAAAAAAAAAAAAGTAAAAAATAAAAAAATAAAAAAAAAAATAAAATAATGGGCACGAACTTTACACTTGGAGCTTCAGCATATCGGTTTACAGTATCTACGATGCGACGCGCTATGTTCCGAACATCTACTACACCACGCATGCCCTTTCATCACTTAAAGATTTTATCTTTTATGTCGTCTTCACTAGCTTGTCGACATGCGCATTTACTGCGCTTTATGATTAAGTGACGTTAGTAGATTCACAATAGTAAACAATACAACGGAAACGTTGGAATGGACGTCGATACTCGGGCTTATTTTACTTCAGCCACCATAAATATTGCTGTTCCGACGGAAATCAAAATTTTTAGGTGGCTTGCTATTTTAGGTGGTAAAAAGTCTAATAAGTTTAGTCCCCTTGTTCTTCGATTTACAGGATTTTTATTTTTATTTACCATGGGCGGATTAACTGGAATTATTCTTGGTAATTCTCCTGTTGATGTTTGTTGATGTTATAGTTAGATAGTTCTGAGTTAATTAATAGTTTTAAAAATTCGTTTGGACAGATGGTAGTTAGTCAACGTAAGAATTGTTTATCTCCACACCACATAAAAAAATACGCTTCCTCCTTGGGCCATGCTATATGTGCTAAATTTCATCCCCCAAAGGAATAAAATACACTCGATTTTCAAACGTGTATCATTCTTATGTTTGGGTTGGCAACTGTGTGTCAAAGCTAAGCAGACCGTGCTCAGTGTCTTCTTGTGATTTTTGGTTGTTTTTGTATTTTTCGGGAGGCGTAAGTGGGGTTCGGGAAGAGAAAGTGCGTGAGAACTCGGGATGGATTCGCGTCTGCGGGATCCTTAGTGCCTCCTTGGATTGAAAAAAACCCTGTTATTCTGCGTGAGACAGGATTTTGTGACGATAGTGAGGGGTTAGTGTGATTGCGGAGTGCTAGTGTGTAAAGTCAAAAGTTGCTAGCGCTACGCAGATTTTATCAATTTTTTTCAAAACATGCTCGCACACTCTGCCCGAACAAATAGAGATCCCTATCTTTGAGACCTGCCTTAGCTATGGTCATACAAAAAACTACTGTAAATCTAAATTAATATGTATCATTTGCAACGAATTTCATCATAGTAAAGTAGATATGCTCTATCCCAGAATTAGCGACACAAAATAACGAAGTATGGAAACCAACGTGCCTCCACTGTAAAGAGGCACACTTCACAACCTGGAAAGGATGTAAAGTTTATAGAAAACTGCGAAATCAAAGGATTGAAAAATTTAAGAAAATTAGCGAAGAATGTAAAAATATGGCCATGGAGAGGCAGAGCTCCACAGATTCACGATAACGTGTAGGTAGGTGGTAGGTATACATATACAACTTCCAGCGGGGAACTTCAAAGTAGAGCGTAGAGAGAGAGAGATATTAGTTATAAAGCATTCTCCGTCATTTAAGACCGGACTTGTTAAGCTGCTTACGTATCCCACATTAGATGTTTCACAATTTCAAATATTTTCAGATAATAACTTCTGAAGGTCCCCTTTCGCCTCCCAATCGAAATGTCTGGATCCGCCCCTGCCTTACCCCGCAATCGGTGCAAAGAATTTTATCCTTCATTCTGAGGGATGGGCAAAAACAGTACCCGAGAGTCAGAATGGTCGCATTCTTATGAGATTATTGTTCGTTCAAACCGTATGAAAGTCATTTCCTTTTTCGGGGCGGACGCTCGGCGAATAGATCAATGGACAAAGCCTGTATCTTCTCGTAACCCTGAGATTCAGAAATAGTTGTGACCAACTTGAATATTCAGTCATCTCTTGATGATGACGTTGCGCTGGCCAAGATGATTGCTTTCTGTTGGGTGGTGAGGTCGATGATTGGTTAATCATCACCGTCAATCATTTGCTGCAGCATCCGATTTTCCTGTTTTATAATCCAGAGATGGTGAACTTCCGCTGTAAAAACGCGGGTGCTCTGTCGAAGCTAACTGACGATTTTCTTTTCCTTTTTTTGCATGGGTTTCGATCGACGGCTGCGTGATTCAAGTGAAACCTACGTGAAAAAGAGAAAAACATGCTTCGATGAGGCTCCAATAATATGGGTAGGACACCGCAGTGGCAAGCATATACATTGACTACATTTTGTAATTGAGAACTAATATTTCTGAATCGATTTTGAGACATCATTTGCACTATTCTGTCATGCTAAGGAAGAACGCCGTATGAGCTATCAGGCGTTGCCGAATTTCATTTGATAAAACACGAAATTCCTGGTAACCTGTAATTTTTTGGATAATTTTGTTCGCAATTTCACCTGAAGGTCCTGAAAATTTCAATGAAAAATATTCACTACTTTCCTTGAAAATGAACGTTTTATCGAAGGAAATTTTGCAGCTCTCGAATGTTCACACGGCGTTTTTCCATATTAGTTTCGTATTAGTTTCCATATAGAGATACATGCTTTTGATCATGAGCGAAAAATAGTGGTTCTTAATTGCACTTGTTGTCCGAATAAAAATAACTGTTAAGCTCTTCACGAGGGTCACCAGTCTTAGATGGTTGTTTATACGAAAATTTATTCGTAGTTAAGATACTTACGATTGTAGTATTTCAATTGTCAGAGGTCAGTCGCGACTCTCGCAAGTTAACAAAAATGCAGGCTGCTTACGTAAAATAATAATAATGGACATTCTGTTACATTATACTGCCCGATAATTCTGACGAAATTCAAGAGAAGAAACCAACTGTAAATCGGGTAAAACAATACAATAAGGAGAAAAAAATTTACCATAAAACGATTTGTTGAAATTCATGCATTTTGGAGTTTCGTTGACTCCGTCGATAATTAATTATATCATAAATCATATGAATAAAGTATAAAATCTAAAAATAACATTACGATGCACTTTCAACACGGAACACAATACGCACACGCGATATTTCATATTATTTTTCCTCGAGTATCATTCTTTAATTTTGTTTTTTTATTGGGGGGGGGGGGTCCTGCTGAACTTCTTTCTATCAGGAAACTTACAAAACTTTCGCCTCTTTTTCGATGTGCGCTGCTAAGTTGTTCAGACGAAACTGAACTCTAACTTCATCGATTTATTAAGGCTACCAAGGAAGGTCTAAACATTCGAGTTATTATCAATAATTATATCTTATCTCAGGGGGTATTCAATTGAGAAATTATGAGCCATTACTCAACAGTGACTTTTGATATAATCTTTATATCAAATCTTCACCATGATTAGATTATTCTCTCATAATTTTGTATGTATAGAACCATCATTGGAAGAGATACTCTTACAGCAAAGAGGAAATTGTAGGCAGGAAAGTAATTTTTGTCGAGCTGGGTGGAAACAATTAGAATTGAAGTCCACGGCGGAAATGTCTCTCAAGCCCTCCAAGGAACAAGTTATAATAAATTAGGAGCGGCTAATTTTATTTATATGCAGAAGTAAGATAAAAAGTTGGCCCTTAACCCCAAAATAACATCGGACTGATAAAATACAAGGAAAAACTCTCAATTAGTATCTTGGCAATGGTATAGGCATTCCCTTTTGGGATTCTGACTGTTAAATTACGTCCTAGGTATATGGATGTCCAACAGTGTGTTGAGAATTTTATTCAGAAAACAAGGTACATTTTTTCAAACTTGTTTGGCACATCGAGTCGTTTGAAGCTCATCAGGTAACTAGTAAGTAAGCCAACAGCATGACACATAGATGATGACTGTCGGTGCTCTAAAATTGTTCATAGGGAACTTTTGGGTCCTTCAAAGTAAAAGTTTCCATCCGTCACCGGTAGATTAATGTCTTGTCTCTTCTTGTCTTTGAGTCACATATAATAATTGAGGGTGATCTACTGTCATTTTTTATTTTTTTTTAAAGTAGTGTGAAACTATCTTAGCATAGGTTTAAATTTACTATTAATCACGACCTTCGCTGCAATATTTTAATAAAATAGCTTATAATGCTCACGAATTTTGTAATATCTATATTTAAGTTCTACGAGGGGACTTCGTAAAGTAAGTATATATCTTTATTTTCTCCGGAACGAATGAAGATAAATTAAAACGGTAAAAAGTGTTTTAACCGTCATACTCTCAGCTTTTCAAAAAGCTTTCGTTTTTTAAATTTGGTCCACCCGTTCGCGAGTGACGTCATTTTTCCCGCGCCCATCTCTCGTCACCGCGTGTCCAAAATATTCGAGCGCGGCGGAGCTCCTCAGACGAGTACATGTTTTGGCTCCGGGATTTTGGGTCGCTCAAGGAATATTGCTGATCGATTTCTTAGGAAGAGGAAAAACAATCGATGCCGCAAAATATTGTGAAGTTTTGAAAAAACTTAATTCAGCGATCAAGCGAAAACGGCTCGATCTTTTGTCTCGTCAAGTTTTGTTCCTTCAAGACAACGCTAGGCCTCATGTGGCTCATGTGACGAGAGACTTGTTCGCCTCATTCAAATGGGACCTTTTTCCTCATCCATCGTACTCACCGAATCTTGCGCTCCATGCGATTTTCATCTTTTTCGTGCGTTAAAGAAGAGCTTGGGTAGCCGAAAGTTCTCCACCGACGCAGAGTTGCAAGAAGCTGTAAAAAAAATGGTTCCAACGACAGGATGTGCGCAATTTTTTGAAGATTGAATCCACAAACTGCTAACATATAATCAGAAATGTGTTCAACTGGGTGGAGACCATGTCGAAAAGCAAGGTAAGACAATTCAAAGCCTGAAAGTTTCACATATTTATCCAATTAATGGTGTTACAACCTTTTTTAAAGTGAAAACGTGCGTACTCACTAGTCTGAGGAACTCCGCCGCGTTCGAATATTTTGGACACGCGGTGACGAGAGATGGGCGCGGGAAAAATGACGTCACTCGCGAACGGGTGGACCAAATTTAAAAAACGAAAGCTTTTTGAAAAGCTGAAAGTATGACGGTTAAAACAGTTTTTACCGTTTTAATTTATCTTCATTAGTTCTGGAGAAAATAAAGATATATACTTACTTTACGAACGCCCCTCGTATATTCAGAAGAGGACAGTCAGTAAGAAGGTTTGTCGCTAGCTATGGCAACACTGGAACAGCCCATACTCTCGTTCACGTCCAATAGAGCGAAGAGCTTCGAAAACTTGCTGTTTCCTAAACTCTAACTGAGCAACCTCTATAAAACAGCAAAACATCTAATTCGATTTTAAAGTTTTTAGAGAAAGCCAGTGACTTTGAGGTGTAGTCGCACAATCCCACCGTTTTTTAAATCCTCATATTAACAAGATTAAACTGAATTTAAGTCGCTAAAGTTAACTGGTTAACGGCACTAGAAAGTCAAGTATTGTTTTTTGCGCACCGGTTATTTGAAGGCGCAGTTTCTGTCTCCCAACTCAACTTTACTACACGATGGTGTCAATAATCAGAAAATCACCCTTTGCAATGCATATCGTTCATTCGTCGGATGGCTGGGTAGTATTAACCGAATTCAGCCAAATTATATCAAACGCTGCCTTCTTTTTCACAAGTCTTAATTTTAAGAGAAAACCAATAGACATTCTGTCTTGAATTTTGTGAGGATATTTTTCATGCTGTAAGAAAATTTTACCGTAAGTTTCAAAACGGCATTTTTTTCTCTTGGAAAAAAAACAAGAGATGAGGGAAAATCAGGCTGCGGAAAACACAGTTAAGCCGATTCTGGTTGAATACGTCACGTAAATTCTCGTAGTTTTCCCATAAATGCGTGCTTTTTTGCCTCTCTTTTGAGCTCGGAAAGCAAATTCCGAAACCGTGGTTGAGGAAGGGGTGCATTAAGGGGTTGAACTTGCCTCAACTGGTCTTTAGGGGAAAAAAGGGGCTTAAACCCAGTCTGACGTACCTTCTACTTTAAAACACTAGCATACTATATCGCCTGAAGCGCGAATCACTTCGGGGAACTT
This sequence comes from Bemisia tabaci, assembly GCF_918797505.1. Lineage (NCBI taxonomy): Eukaryota > Metazoa > Arthropoda > Insecta > Hemiptera > Aleyrodidae > Bemisia > Bemisia tabaci. The sequence goes on along the minus strand of NC_092802.1, from coordinate 19,747,526 downwards.
TTGTCATGCAAAATTAGAGGACCAGGCCAGCCTCACGAAATAGGTCTGATGCAAGCAAGAGATAGAGCCAACTGAAAACACTGTTCAGGGGAAAATTTGCTCAAAAATCACGTCGGGCTCATCAAAAAAGTTTGACATTTACTCCTTAGCACGCAATCTGCGTAGTTTTTAATCCGCTGTTTCAGATTTACCGGTATGCGGGCAATTTTTCTTGGTGGCCGGCAGTCAGATTTGCTCAAAGAGTGATCTCACCTAATAGGGATGCACCCCTGCTGACGAAGGCAAAGGGGGGTGAGGCCCTAAAGAAGAAAGTCAAGAGATCAGATCTTATGGACTTATGGGTTAATAAAATACTACACCTGAAGTATGTACACGGTGGAATTATTATTAAAAAAACTTTAAATCGGTTTTATTTACAACTAGTCGTGATTAGCTCGCTTTGCGAGCTGACACGTCTAGCCGGGGAGTGCCCCTGGACCCCAGTTCTGCGCTTCGCGACGAACTTGCGACTCGCTCCGCGAGCCGCCACCGCCCCGCGCAGTTTTTAACATTGATGAGGAGACAACATCTATGTCTTAATCTTCTTTTTCACCAAGTTTTACAGAAATTGATGTTCTAGGAGTCCGGACCGCGTTTTCGTGCGGGGCCGCCATCTTGGATTAGGAAATGTTGAAAATCTGACCAAAAATGCGAGTTTTCCGTCGAAATACACCTCCTAATACCGAATTTCACAGAAATCGATAGATCGGAAGCCGAGATAACAACTTAGACCACGATCGCCATTTTTGATTTTTGAATTTTGAAAATCGGACCTAAAATTCTAATTTCCCGTCGAAATACACCTTTTGATACCGAGTTTCACAAAAATCGATCGATATCAGGAAGCGATGTAGCATTTTAGACCACAGCCGCCATCTTGAATTTTTTAATTTTGAAAATCTGACCAAACATTCTAGTTTCCCGTCGAAAAGTACCCTAGATCTCCGAGTTTCACAAAAATCGATCAAACAGGAGCCGACTTAGCATTTTAGGCCACGGCCGCCATCTTGGATTTTGAGATTTTGAAAATCCGACCGAAAATTCGAGATCCCCGTCGAAAAGTACCTCCTAATACCGAATTTCACAAAAATCGATCGATATCAGGAAGCGATATAGCATTTTAGGCCACGGCCGCCATCTTGGATTTTGAAATTTTGAAAATCTAACCAAAAATTCGAGTTCCCCGTCGAAAAGTACCCTAGATCTCCGAGTTTCACAAAAATCGATCAAACAGGAGCCGACTTAGCATTTTAGGCCACGGCCGCCATCTTGGATTTTGAGATGTTGAAAATCCGACTAAAAATTCGAGATCCCCGTCGAAAAGTACCCCCGGATACCGAGTTTCACGAAAATCGATCGAACAGGAGCCGACTTAGCATTTTAGGCCACGGCCGCCATCTTGGATTTTGAAATTTTGAAAATCTGACCAAAAATTCGAGTTTCCCGTCGAAAAGTACCCCCGGATACCGAGTTTCACGAAAATCGATCGAACAGGAGCCGACTTAGCATTTTAGGCCACCGCCGCCATCTTGGATTTTGAAATTTTGAAAATCTGACCAAAAATTCGAGTTTCCCGTCGAAAAGTACCCCCGGATGCCGAGTTTCACGAAAATCGATCGAACAGGAGCCGACTTAGCATTTTAGGATACGGCCGCCATCTTGGATTTTGAGATTTTGAAAATCCGACCAAAAATTCGAGATCCCCGTTGAAAAATACCCCCGCTTACCAATTTCCACAAAAATCCGTAGAAAAATACCGCCTAAAACCTTATATTTCGTCTATACGGCAGTGACGTCACGCAACAGGATTGAACCTGTTCGGCGCGATGCGCGTAAACAACCGCGTATCTCCAATGTAATACTATATGGAGAAACAACTTTTCGCTCTTGCGGGCGTCCTAAGCAGCGGATTTGAATGGGAATAATTTTAATCAACTCCTCATTACAATAGCTAAGCGTGTACCAATTTTAAAGGAAATCGCTTCGGCCAATTTTTATCTAGGGGGGGCAGAGTGAGTGGGAACAGCAGCTTTATATAGAGTAATAATAATGTTTTGACGTACGGTGAATGCTAAAGAATGTAGAATCCCATCTGTTTCTCATGGGCAGTTGAAGGTCGGAATTGCTCGAAACACCGGAAATAATCGGATCAATCAAGAGAAGACTCATAGAAAAACTTTCGTATCATTGGGACGCATACCTTCCTTAGCATAGTTTAACATAGGGGAAAGGTATTAAATTTCTGAAATATGCCTCACTTTTCCTACAGAGAATGTAAGCGTTACACAAAATGAATTCAACCAGCTTTAAATTTCGAAGTACTATATTTTCATGGTAATTTACATCCCACCAATCGCAAGACAAATCACAGTGCTGACGTCTGTTAAATAAATCAAAAGTATTGTAGAAGAAGGCGACATTCAGCTTCACCGTACTTTATACATATGTCCCTGAACTATGACATTAAGATTGAATTCAGGAGAACCACAATATTTGCTGTATAATCCTCGCTTGCCCTATTCAAGTTTTTTCGACCTGCATGAGCGCTCGTGTTTCAAATTGAGAAATGGATTTTTCCCATTGCGAAATAGAACGAACCATTCGGAGCGGTCGATGATGAAAATTTCACTTTCATTCGGTCGTATTACACATTTTGAGGGGTGCTTCTTGCAGGAAACACGACGAGAAAATCAATGCATCTACTACATATATTACACGCCCTTGTTTTATATTAAGGATGATGTAACCTCATAAAGTTTCCAGATAATTTATATTTCTTACAATTTAATTTTTTAAATTAAATTCCCTGTACAGATAGGTGCTTTCATGGACGGGAGAAAAAAGTGTTACCTCATGGCGAAATTTGGTTTCGTCGAGGTTTTTTTCTAAATCTTCAAATATCAGGTTTTTTGAGCTAATTTGAAAATAAAAACATCATGCAGTCGTTTTTTCGAATTTTATTTCTTTCTTGTTTTTTTCATTGAAATTTTACACATATACTCTTCACACATTAAATACAAAGCGATTTTATTGAAAGACATATTCACAGCGCATTTAACCTCTTTACACTTGCAAAACTATCTTTATTATTATTGTTGCCTGATTGATTTCATCATTCTATTCTCTTTTTTTTCTTAGTTATCACGATTATTAGTTTTTTCTCTCTTATCATGTTCTTTCTTGAGTTGTAAATATACCAATAAACGAAGTTAGGAATTAAAAATAATACTGACGTAGTAAAGTTTTTACCGGAATGTTGCAGGGTGCTTTCCGCCTGGCTTAATAAAACAAAAAATACAAAAATACAACCTAATATAATACAACAACTTAATACGAAACATTGCTTTTTGATCAGGATAAATATTTACAGCGTAAAATTGTAAATATAACGACCGTGTAGGTGGGCAATCACATAACTCGGTTTGCTACGTCGCAGACTTTCTGTCATGCTTTTTTTTAAGATGGAAAACTACTCAACGGCAATTATTTAAAACTGTCGTGATTTTTCTTCTCTGTGCGAATAAAATTCTGCAAAAACTTAAAGGAATGATGTCAATTTGTTCTCCTGTAAAAAAATAACATAGAGGCACAGATTTTTAGACACTGAAACGAGATATGTGATTGCGAACTCATGCCGTCGATAAATAAAATTTGCAGAATTAGACATTAGTAAGGCCGATACCGACAAGAAATCTTGTACCGGAATGGTGAATGATTTCATGTTTGTACGATGAAAAGTGTACTCCTTCTAACTGAACTTAATCCATTCGCCTATAATTTAGATCAAACAACGTTTTCTTAGGGCGCTCAAAATTCCTAGTGTTCAACGACAGTTTGGGTCCGATAGATACTAATGGGTCACTTATGCTGGTCGTATTGATGACTATCCGTGGTTTAAGATTTTTTGATTTACTTCTAAATGTCGATAAAGTAATAAGTTTTAAATTGAAGATTTTCTTAATTATTTTATCGACATTTGTCGAACCTCATTCGTTCAACAATCGGAATTCATACGATGTATTGGCAGTCAATCTATTGGTCATTTCATTTTATCTTTTTCAGTTCTAGGTCAAAACTTTCTCCCTTATCCTATATTCCGGCCTTTCTTGGATAGAATTTTTTTATATCTCATTAAGAATTTTATAGTGACCGAGTGTTGAAAGTAATCGAACAAAAGTTCACTTACAAAAGCAAGAAAACTCATAAATAACTCAACGATAAGACCAATGAATCCGGCTTGTAAATCATTTAAATTGAACGCGCGTGGCTCCGAACTATTTTCAGCGTAAGGCACGTCCAGCTCCAGTTCGCCCTCTGATGTTACAGATGTTTTCAGTATCCCTCTGGCATGTCCAGTTTCGAAGTACTGGGCCATCATGTGATTCACTTTATCGAAGAGGAAGGAATCTTTCGAAAATGAAAATAGCAACGGATATGTCATTAGGCATTCACTCATTAAATGATACTCATACCATTGATAATTTAAGCAAACTATATGTCCTACGCGAATATTTTTATGTGGTCTTGAAGAGAAAGGTACACTCACCAAAATGGCATCTGTCTCTGCTGTCGAACGCATATTTTTATGGGCCTCCTCAATCTCAATTCCGATATTTTTGTGAGTGAGCAGAAATGCAGGTAATGGGTCATGTAAAAGATCACTTTTGTTCCAAGTCTGTGCAAACAGGCTAGTAAATATCTGGCTGCTCATCTCTCTTTCGTAATAATACAAGTTGTCTGCAAGTTTTGCTTGCAGTTCCATGGACTGGTTCAAGTAGTCAAAAAGATTCGTTTCAAACCATTTTTCCTCAAAAGTTTGGATGAGCATGTCAGATTCTTCCAAACTTTTTAAAGTATTGATTTCCGGATACAAAACCCTGTCACTAAGTAATGTTGTCATGCCGCTCAAAAAAACTGTGGAAATAATAATCGTAGAAAAACTTAAAATTAAAAAGAGGATATTTCCTGTAAACAAATGACCAAGATGTAAAGATGGTGGACTCCCACAGATGAAGTAAGCATAGACAGTCAACAGGGCGGAGGTTTCCCTATAATAATCAACCTCAGCATCTGTATAGAAGCGATGGAATAGTTTGTACTGCGAATACTGGAAAATAAATTGCATCATGACAAGTGTGGTGATCGCTACAGAGATAAATGTCCAAACAACCGGTGAAAAACTCTTGAAAATAACCAGGCCTTGTGACATGTAACCACTGTGAGGGGTGGCAATGCACAACGCACTCGTGTCAATACTTACAGATATGGACTGAATTTTGCAATTAGGAACTATAAATTCTAGCCCGGTTTAAAAACAACGTATGAGCCATTAGTTTCCCTATGCACATAGGTGTTTTTTCAGATGTGCCAGAATTTATAGTTCCAAATTGCAAAATGCAGTCCATATATCGAGTTTGGAATAATCACTTCCCTCTAGAATTATTCCTGTTTCAAACAAAACCAGGCCTACGTCGTGTCTGAGTGCATACTCTATGTCGTACGTTATTGCGTACGAAAAGTCGTCCGAATAATCATGAGTAAAATTTAAAGAATGTCTCAAGTGTTCAAGCACGGTTGTATAAAAACCATGCCAGTTACTCCAAGCTGCCGCGTTTACAGTTTGTAAACCGCTTTGTCTCGAATAGTCTTCCCAAAAATTCACAGGTTTCTTGTGCATGTTTGTCCAAGAGAAGTCGAAAAAATCCCTGACCGCCTCGGTCCTGTCCTTGTAGAAAAGAAGGCTCTCCGTGAACGGCTCGTATCTTTCACAGCCGCCTGGGTGACATATGACAGTTTTCATGCCTTTGAAGAAGCGCCAAAAGAATTAGAAACAAAAAATTGGAGCGAGACTTTTGCCGTCTTCGAAATTCGGGAGAGTATCATTACGTGGCACTTTCGGCGGCCGCCCTTTGATACTTCGGCCCTCATTTTTTAATAGAAAAATTAAATGGTTCCGGTAGTTCCAAATCTTGTTGCGGTAGAAACCGCGAGTTGCATTGAAAACTGAATTACTATGAATTGAGCCATGTTCTAGTTCGGTGGATGTTATGCTTATCTCTTTCCTGCAACCCTCGGGGGTCCAAAGATATGGAAGTCCATCAATTTTAATGCAATAACGAGGTAAGGTCGCTACTGTCTGATTTATGGCGTCCTTCGTGCCACGCTCAAGGCCCGTTTCACGGTTCAGCTCATGATACTCTGATTGCGATAAAGTGCAAAAAGTATAGTCGAACAGCTCATCAACGTCATTAAAATTGAAGATGATATTTTTTCTGTGATCAGTGAACATCAAATCAGTCATTTTTCTGTGATCAGATATCGAGACCGTCTGAATTGCAGTTGCATGCATGTCTTGAACGAGCTGCTGAAATGACGGATCTGAATGTAGATCTACCGTGTAAAACAACTTTAGCTCGGTTCTGTTTACTATGTTTTGACGTACGGTGAATGAGTCAGCCTCAGTGGTGTAGTGGTCAAGGCAGTTCGCTGCCAACACTGAGGTCCCGGGCTCAATCCCCGGAGGTGACTGATATTTGAGGACACTCAAATATCAGTCATCGTGACTGTGGATGACTATGCCACTCCAATACCCTGACCCTTCGAGGTTACAAGGTGCGGGAGGGACATAGTCACCCAGTAAGTAATCCGTCTGCACTGTTCGACTGGGTTGTGAAATATCGGTAATCACTCGTAGTGTGCGCGACTGCCAGCGCTACCTACCAGTGTAGATTGCAACAACACAGTCCAACTCGGTGGAGGCATGGCCGTGCTCCGAAAGTCCGTGCTCTGCAGCGTCTGCCACAGTCTTTGATAAGACCTTCCGTTGGCTATCAGACGGCTGCTGAGCCTTGCGGGAATATAGATGATACTCAATGTGTCAATAGTACGAAGATATGTTAAGGAGTACGGTCCAACTTCGGGGTGCACGACGGCAGTTGCCAGTTGCCTTGGCCCCTTGAGGGCGCCTCGCCGGCCAGCCCGGCCTCGGCCTTACTTACTTACTTTACTTACTTACATACGGTGAATGCAAGATAATGAAGAGACTCCCACCTGTTTTCCATGGGCAGCTGAAGGTATGAATTGCTCGAAACGCTGGAAATAATCGGATTAATGAAGAGAAGACTCAAGTGGAATAACTTTCGAATCATCGGGAGGAATGCCATCACTGTCATGGTTAAACACGGAGGAAGAAATTAAATTTCGGTAATATGCCTTATTTTGCCCACGCAGCGTGCAACTTTTCATCAAAATAATTTCAACCCTCTTTAAGTTTTGAAAGAGTACGTTTTTGTGATAAAATTCAACCACACTGCATAACACAAACCAGAGTGATGCAAAGTTAGTTGAAAGCTGTCAAAAAAAAAAAGAAGATAACATTCAGTTTTCCTGTACTTTATATGACCCTGAACGATTGATTTAACGATTGAATTCAGGAAAAGTATACATTTCAACCTTCATTTGCCCTATTCAAGTATGTCAGACCTGGGCGATCGTGTTTCAATTTGGGGAATGGGGTTTTCCCGTTGAGGAATAGAACAAGCCATTCGGAGCGGACGAAGATGAAGTTCTCATTCTCAGTCCGGCTTACTACACATTTTAAGGGGTACTTCTAAATGGAAACGCGACGGAAAAGTCAATGCATTTACTATTGAACGCTGATGTTTTATATTTAGGACGATGTAACCTCATAAAGTTCCCATATAAATTAAAATGGCTCCAATCAACTCATCTCTGACCTTCGTGCGTCAGATTGGGAAAGTCATGAGAATAAAAGAGATTATAACTTCTCAAAGCACGGTTTTTGCCGATCCAAGTGACGCTGTAAGCGTATTTTTGTTGATGATCGATGTAGATCACACGGTTTCGTATTTTGCCATGCTGATTGCCTATCATTTTTGCGGAAGAATGCTTACTAATGAATTTCCTTGTCCATTTTCGTTTGATATTAGAGTCTAAAGATTGATAGTGACATTTTTCGTTTTCATAGGTTACCTACCCTTTTGGGCCCTATATATTTCGAGACGTCCGTACTCTCTCTATGTAGGCACTCTGTTAGAAACAACGCAGATTGCGCGGTAAAAAGCAGAATTCAGACTTTTTTTATGTGCCCAACGTGCGATTTTCGAGTGAATTTACGCTCAGAAAATGTATTTACTTGGCTGTATCTCTTGCGTACACCAGACCTATACAGGGAAGGTTGCCTCACGGATCCCGCAAAGATAAAAGGAGGGGGGTCAAAAAGTCGGAAAAAATGTCTTACTTGATACTTCAACTCTCAAACCTGGTTCCTCATACTCAAATAATGACTACAAATGCATTAATTTACTAGTGAACTGCACGGACTCACGTCGAAATCTTTGTGAAAATATACCAGGATTTTCATAGAAATTCAAGGAATTCATTAAAATCATTCAAGAGATACAATTAGAAAAGTGGTAAAATTTTAATTGCGCTCAATGTGACTCCGTGACTGGTTTTTCTTTCTGTTTTTTCCTCATTTTCAAACTTTTTTTTTTTTTCTTTCTATTGTTCCGTTTTGATTCTCAAACCACGGAATTTCAAATGAATTGAATGAACATTTGTTCCGTTTTTTGGGTAGGCCGGGTCACTTTCACGTGAAATTTTAATTTGGTCGGCATGAGAAGTGGAAGAAAAGAAAAAAGGCTGAAACAAGAAATTGCCAGAAAAATGGCAGCAAGGGAGCAAGTTTTTTTTTTGCTGACCTTCACTTTCCATTTCGCATTAGAAGATTTGCTCTATGCATTAAGCAGTTGCGGTAAATGTATTTCTAAAATGTTTATACGGACTCACCGAATGAACTCTGAAAAATGCTCAGAGAATGAGGGAGAACCTTTTTAATAGGCAGAACATTTTTTCTTAAACTTCATGATACTGAATGGATACCACGTTTAGTAAACTAAACTAAGATCCTTATCCATCACCATTCCCATAATTCTCCATTACCATCCCCAAAACTCGTCATTATCATCCCCAAAACTTGTCATTACCATTCCCAAAACTCTTGATAGCAAAGTTCTCAAACTTACAGGAGTCCTTAAGAAGATAACTTTCTCAAAATGAGCTAATAGACATTGATGGCTCTTCTGCGAATCAAAATGGAGAAGGAACAACAAATATATACAGAATGAATCCTAAAATGTGCATGAAAATAAATATATTTACTGGCAAAAGTATAATTAGACTTTTATAAAAATGATATCTACCCTTTTTAGGTACTGTGAAATAAAATTAAATAAAATTTTACACGGACAATGAGTCACAAAACAGAATTAAAACTGATATTCAAGATACACGTTTCTTTATAAAAACCCTTGTTAAATCTGACGCTCACTTCAAATAATTATAAATTCAGTTCGGTGAGTATCGTGTATGAATCGGTGAGTCTCTTTGGAGCCTCTACTTTGAACGTCTGATACGGGCTTTTGATTATAACCTAGCCGCGTGAAGAAGAGGAAGAATCCGAGGAATAATCACTTCGCGATCGAGTGTCTCTTGCATGACGAGAGGTTGCTGGTGGCGGAGGAGCCTGGTACTTATCGTGACGACCAGACTGACCATTCTTAGCGAGGGTGTCAAACGGCGGACCAACCCCATATTTCCTATAGTCGTAATTGTTCGATGGTTTCCTGCGAAGTACACGTTTCTTAATATATTGCTTGGATAAATAACCCAAGTAGGCGAGATTTCCTGCGTGAGGGCGCCTATTCACGACGGGCTTGTATCTTAGAACATTCTCCATCCCACTGTTGACGTCACTGACAAATTGTTTGACCCCCGGGCCGTACTCGTCTAGCAGGGGCATCGGATTGGGTACGTGGAAGGTCACGGGTATCGGGTCGTACTGATTACGCTTCGGTCCGCGAGGCTGCAGATCATGCACCGCTCCGGGATCCGAACCGAGGACGGCTGATATCGCTTGGTTTTGTTCGGGCTCCAGTCGAACTTCTTGTCCCTTGATTGTGACTTCGTTGGGTCGCGTAGGATCGGGAGTTTCGCGTTTCTGGAATCAAGAAAAAAAATCAGGAAACTGAAAGTAGCTAGAGAGGGAGAAGGTAGGTAGAAGGTAGAAGGTAGAGGTAGAGGTAGAGGTAGAGGTAGAGGTAGAGGTAGCCAGGATCGGGAGTTTCGCGTTTCTGGAATCAAGAAAAAATCAGGAAACTGAAATAGCCAGAGAGGTAGAAGGTAGGTAGAAGGTAGAAGGTAGAGGTAGAGGTAGAGGTAGAGGTAGAGGTAGAGGTAGCCAGGATCGGGAGTTTCGCGTTTCTGAAATCAAGAAAAAATCAGGAAACTGAAATAGCCAGAGAGGTAGAAGGTAGGTAGAAGGTAGAGGTAGAGGTAGAGAGAGAGGTAGAGGTAGAGGTAGAG